>NC_062265.1:25779406-26088691 GCF_916048215.2 Malus sylvestris
ACTTTCATCTATTCATATTAGAGCATGTACATTAGTATAGCACTGCATGCGAGAGTGGTCATCAGGTCCATCACTCTCAGTTTTTGTTCGTCATTGTCACTTAGGGTTAGTTTAGTATTATTGTGTTTTGAAAGAAAAAAAGATGTTTCTGTTGTGATGTAAGAATAAGTGTAGAATTATCAGAGAGATGGGCCAAAGGTCACTTCCAACAACACCGATACTATCCCCAACTTAGTAATTATTACCACCTGCACAATCTGTCAGGTGTGGGATTTTATCACAAATGTCTCGATGTTAGTTGGAGTGAGTTTAGGATATTTAAACTCTTATTTTCTTATTGATACAGTCGATGTGGGACATTTCAACACGCCCCCTCACGTGGGACCTAATTAGTGGGTCACACGTGGGAGATCCACACATCGACAACTACGTGGAGCCAAGAGGACTCACCCTACACACGGGGCCAAGGGACCCACCATCATCGCGCCGGTCCAAGGGGACTCACCATCATCGTGCCGGTCCAAGGGGACTCACCCATCACATGGCAGTACAATATGGGCTCGCTCCCTGGCTCTGATACTATGTAGAATTATAAGAGAGACAGGCCAAATGCCACTTCCAACAACACCTTTACTGTCTCCAACTTGGTAATTACTATATGCACAATTCATCAGGTGTAGGGTTTTATCACAAAAGGCCTCGGTGTTAGTTGAAGTGGGTTTAGGATATTTAAACACTTCTTTTCTCATTGATGTGGTCGATGTGGGACATTTCAACAATAAGCAGTTGTGAAATAAAACAATAAAGTATTTGGTAATGATAATTGTAAAAGTACTTTTAATATAAAAAAAATTATTATAGTGTTTGGTAAATATTTATGTAAAACAGCTATGATTGTGTAAAATGACAACAACAAAAAAACAAACAAACAAACAAAACTTATGGGATTTTCTTCCTTTCTTTTTTTTTCTGCCAAAAAGTTCATGATTGTTTCCTTGTTCCTTTCTTCTTTGTTTCCCTTTCTTTCTAACTTTTTCATTCTTCTTTCTTTATATTTCGTTTTGCCAAAATGTTTCTGGCTTTTCTTCCATTTTTCATCAATGATCCCTCCTGAAATTTCAAAGTCCTCGCCCACCTTCATCCCTTCGCATTTCTCTTTCAGTTCCGACGATCTGGAACCTACGTCCTCACTCCTATTACTATTTTCTGCATTTTGATTTCCAAGGCATTACATGTTTTGGAAGGTGCGGTGGTGGATGGGTGGGTGGGATCTGGGTTATCATCTAGCAGGGAGTGGGTTGGGATCATGGTATGTGAGGTGGCGATGGGTGTATTTGGTGGGGATTGGGGAGAGATGGGGTGGCAAATATGGGGAGTAAGAAGAGATGGAGGGGATGGGGTGGTGAATCTGGGTAGTACGGCATCAAAGAGCGACTGGGGAAAAAGGGTTGGAGTCTAGAACTAGGATGAAGGAGAAAGAGAGGATAAGGTTGCCATTTTGAAAAATTCATTTAATGGCACTGCTCACCCATGTATTGTGATAAAAAGCTGGTTTTCCAAAGCTGGGTTTTGCTACTTTGCCTTTTTAGCTTTTTTTCACCCAAAACTATGAAGAAAAAAATTGATTTTGAAAGTTTACCAAACACAAAAAAGCTGGGTGCTTTTTTTCATACTTGTTTTTTTTTTTTTAAGTTAAGCAGTACCAAACTGGTACTTAGCCTTTTGGGGGGTGAATATTACTTGGTTTCTTACCGGAAGAAGTCAGCCTCTTTCACATAACAATATTTCATCATTTCACTGTACAAATGTCATAATTTAAATTGTTAAATCTTTTTATCATCATCTAAAGATCATCTATAGCCAAGTTCATTTGATTTTAAAATAGCTTAGTCATCCATTTGTGTCGAACAAATCAATTATTATAATAACAAGTAATATCATCATTATTAACTATCAATCTGCCAAGAGAAATGACTCCTTATATATAAGGAATCAAGCAGTGTTCTTCCGAAGTGCCTCTAATGACCATTGCGTATTATACTCTTTCACATGGTATGTTTAAGTTCCACAAAACATAAGCTAAATTGTTAGGAACGCACCACAAAAATTAGGAAGAGGAACTTAAAATGACTAGATACAATACATATAGAGTAGTATAATGTGTTTGGGTTAAAACTTGAACTTTGGGCTCAAGAAGGAGTTGGCCCAAAAGGAGGTCTGAAAAGGGGAAAAGCCCGAAGCCTAGCCAAAGCCCAGAAGGCAAAAAAGGCATTTCCCGACTAGGTGTAGATCATTTGCACCACTTGCTCACCTGCCTAGAGACCAAGTGGTATAGACCAGCCAGCTAATCAGCCCAAAAGCACTTTACAGTGGCAGTACAAGTAAATAGTTGATGAGTCATTACCCTTCAAGCTTCATTCGGGCAAGATTACTGCTACAGGAGGCCAAACCGAAGTGTCTATAAAAGAAGAAAGAGAAATCAGAGATAAAGACACTCAATCAAACAAACAAATACAAGCACAAACTCTGCTCAAGCTAGATTTGCCTTCAAACGAAGCTGTAGTCAGCCCAAGCTTTCATCCATTTCAGGATAAACTCTCACCAAAAGCCTTTGTAATAGCTCTGCTACCTTGTCCTAAGCTTGCTGTAGTATCGATCTCTTTCTGTAAACTTATCTCCCTACCCCCCTTTCTAAAGCTCTCAAACCCCTTGATAAACCACAAAGATAGGAAGTTGCAAGACGATCAACCTTGCCCGACCCTCTTTGGTTTTGTCTTTTCATTCATTAGCCTAGCAATATGTTGTATACTTCCAGTTGTATTCAAGTTATTTCTAGTAAGATGACGATTAAAAGCCTCTCTTAGTTCTTGAATCCGATTTGAATATGTCTCCACAGTTTAAATCAGATCTAAGTTCTAAGCTCTCGGGCATGTAAGATTGATCATTCAAAAGTCCTTGGTCTTAAGGCATAAAAAAAGAACCTTATGTGGACTTAACCCATCCACGACAAGCTTTGATAAACAAGAAGTCTGAAGTTACTTGGGGCGCAAGTAATCGATCTATCTCTTAGTTTTATTTCTATTATATTATGATTACAGTAGAACGTTTGAGTATAGAAGGAATTCTGATGGGAAGCCTCAAGACCTATATCTAAGGCCCTACAAAGGCACCTATTTGGATTCATTCTGCTCTTCGGGCTTGGATAATCAGAAGTATAATAGTTATAACACTTCTGCAATCAATGAAACAGACATCGTATATTCGAGTGCTAGGTTAGTTCTTGATTGGAAGCCTCAAGGCCTACACCTAAGGCCCCACAAAGGCATCTGTTATAACTAACATAACCTCTCGGGTATATGTACAACTAAAACTCAACATCCATTTTACATCTGCCATGCTAAAGATGGCAGTGGCACGCCTAAGCACTTAAAAATTAATCTTGATTGTGAGCCTCAAGGTCTATATCTAAGGCCCCACAAAGGCACATTTCAAAGTTAACTCTGTCCTTCTCTTTCAGCCTTGCCCGACAAGCCTGTCAGTGAAGCAGAAGCCCGACAGAAAGCATCAACCGGCGCCAACCTCTCGGGGAGCTGTGTGCTCGTCGGCTAGGAGACATCCCCGACGGAAATTCTAGCCACGAACATAATGTTTTTGTAGTGCATTTGTAATATTTTAGTAGAATATTTGTAGTTCTGAGTTGTTCACTGATATTCTTTTTGTAATGCATTTTAACAATTAAGTATTAAATTTCTCGATTTTCCAAAAAGTAACTATTTCTTTTGTGTATTATCATTTTTCTTCATCATGTTATAATAGGATGATTTATTAAGCACATCCAAAAATTAAAAAAAAATACTTAATATTTTGAATTGCAATATAAATGTACAATATTACATAAATGAGTCTACTTGACTAAGGGGGGTGTATTCAATTGAGAATTGGAGAGATTTTAATGGATTTATAAATCCATGAATTTTTATGGAGTTTAATTGATTTGTAGAGATTCCATGTAAAATTTTGATTCAATTCCCTCAAAATCTCATGATGAGAGGTGAGATTTGTGGATGCTTAAAATACACTACAAAATCTCTCCAATTCCCTCTAATTCCTCATCTTTTTGAAATTCTTTAAAATCAAATTCTAATTGAATACACCTAGAATGTTATAAACTTATTTAAAATCTTAATTGAATACAATCAAATTTCTAAGGATTTTAATAAACTATCTTAAAATCTCGATTGAATACACATTAAATTTCAAAGAATTACTTAAAATTCTGATTAAATACCCCTAGATTCATTAAAAGAATTAAAATCCTGTAAAATCCCAATTGAATACACCCCTCTAAGTGTATTCATAACCGATTTTATGAAGAGACAATTGCCCATTTTATGAAGAAATAGTTGTCGATAACTTAAACTTAATTACAAACTGCCACACACTTCAACTTATTTATGATAATACTATCACTCTCTTACTTTTGTCCTTATTGGTAAAGTGTCTTCATTAAAATTTGTTGTGTGAAACCCTTCCAAATACTCCCCAGTTTTTTGCACATCATTGTGCGAACTATGTAAAGTACAAATAACTATTTCGTACGAATTATCAAGAACTATTTCTGCACGAATTACCAATAACTATTTCTATACGAAAGACCAACAATTGTTTTTCCATAAGCTAATGAAAATGGCCTAATTATAGAAAAACAATTTTCGATAATTTATGAAGAAACAATTGTTGATAATTTATAACGAAACAATGGTTTATACATAAACAGTTGCAAGTAATTTATGAAGAAATTGTTGTTGATAATTTATAAAAACACCGGTCAATAATATATGAACGTAACCTTATATTTTAAAAAAGGAAAAACTAAAGAAAACTGTCTCACAAACTTCTCATTAACCATAAGCACTTAATCAACTTTTATTAGTATTAAAGAAAAAAAAAAGCAGTGGCAGAGTCATAAATAAGTTAAATTTTTGTGGCATCAACTATTTATACATGATTATTTAACTATTTATATAAGGGACACTTTGGATACGGTCTCTAACTATCAATATTCTTTGATTGAAACCTTGTTAGTTTTTAGTTTTTGATTGAGGTCCCTGACATTAATGTAATAATGTAAGTTACTATATTTTTTTAATTAAAAATTAAAAATTGAAATTTGTAATTGTTTATATTAATGAGATTTTAAATAAAACCCATAATTTATGGGATTAAAAATAATAAAATATAAATTATACTCTCTATTATATTGTGTGTGTTTATATATATATATACATATATGTATGGGTACATTAACCAAAATTAACAAAAAAAGCTATTGTACCAAAACATGGATATATTCTCAAATCAACGAAAAAGAATGTACCCATATAAGTTTAAACATGGATTAAAAAATTTGAATGGATTTTATATTAAAAAAAGGTTACATTTTACATATAACAAATTGATATATTTGAGAATGGGTACATTTAAGATTAAAAAATTGAGAATCTTTTTATATATATAAAAAAAAACTAATAGGTACAAACTTAATTTAATTTAATTTTTTATTATTTTGGAAATGTTTGAATTGAAAATTAATTAGAAGTTTAATAGAGGTGTGAGTATTAAACCCTAAATTAATTACTAATTTTTATATTAAAAAATTATATAATAAACAAGTAAATTCATTATCACATTAATGCTAGGGACTTGAATCAAAATTTGAGAACTAATAAGGTCTTAGTCAATGAACAATAAAAACTAGGGACCGGATACTAATTTTTCCTTTATATAATCATGTACAAATAGTCGGTGCCACCTATTGGGGGACTTTTAGGTCAAGATGGATCTAGGCTTTGAGAACGTCTTATTGTCTCCTTTGGTTCAGTTTCATACCAAGTTTTGGAATATCTTGAAAGAATTAGCACATCTTAGAAAATATCCTTGTTGGATCAATGACTCGAAGATATGATAGTTAAGCAAATAATGGCTTGCTCAATTGAGGCTTGGTGTGAAGGCTAGAAGTTTATCAGTTTAGCATGAGAGAGTTTACATGGTTGTATGGTATTCTAGGTTGGATAATATGGGTTTCCTAGGGTCATAATAAGGTTTCTGATGGCTGGGATCTTTAGGGGAAAACCATAGGAAATACGATGGTTGGAAAGGCATTTTAGAATTTTTATGAAAATTGAATAATGATCTAAAGATATGCAGGCGTGATGCTTCTTGAGGTTTCAAGGATGTTTGCACTAAGGGAGGAATTTTCCTAGCTTTATGTAGTACAATCCTCCTAACATTCTATCTTTTCTCTTTGGGCTATGAGGCTTTGTGTTATCATGAATCCTCACTAAGGCATCTGACTTATATTTATAGTTAAATGATTCCTTTTTTGGGTTCCTAAGCAATCTCTAATTGTGGCTTGGTCTTCTCTCCCATTTCTCCCTAGTTCTTCTACCACTTCTGTTTTAGTGCAAGATGGCTAAGTGTTGCTACTTAGTGAAACCTACATCGTGCCTGTTTCCTAAAGCGTTGCTTTCTCGGGTTAGCCTTCCATAGGCGTTACTTCGTGTAACGTGCCTCATGGCTTTCATGTGTCGATCTTCTGCGTGAGCTGGGAAGGGAAAATCATCTTTTCTTTTCATTAAATGCATGTTTGCTAGGCTTTCACGTGTCCCTAAGGCTTAGGGCTTGATTATTTCTTAACTAAGTGGGAAACTAGGCTGATTCTCTCTCAAACTTACCCACATGGACTACAA
The DNA here is from genome assembly GCF_916048215.2 of Malus sylvestris. NCBI lineage: Eukaryota > Viridiplantae > Streptophyta > Magnoliopsida > Rosales > Rosaceae > Malus > Malus sylvestris. Next base: position 25,786,156 of record NC_062265.1, read on the forward strand.
AGGTTATAGGCTTGTATCTTTTGGCTCCCAAGCAATCCAAAGTCTTCCATAATCTTGACTTCACAAAGGCCCATAATTTTCTGTAACCATCCACACTACAATTCGCTTGACAAGCCCCAAACATGTGACTTGGGCTTACTTTTGCGTGAATAGTGATTAGCGTGATAAGGCACATGGCTGGATAAATATGCATAAATTGCGTGAGCATGATGTGATTTATATGAATGTCTGGCTTAATAACCGTAATATGACATGATTGTAAATATTTTCCTTTCTCGATTTTGCACCTTTTCATATGTTTTGAGCTTGGTTTGAGGCTTGCATAGTAATTGGGCTTTGAGACTGGACTGGGCTTGTATGTGATATTTTTTGGCCTCAACACCACCAAAGTTCATGTATAAACAATTGACTTAATCATGTATAAAAATCGAACAATATTATATTTGGTCCTTGAATTGGACTTTAAAAAACATATTTTTGTCTCATAAAAAAGTACCCAATAACATAGCGACAATATCATTATTGTGGTGCTTAAAATAATCTCAAAAAATTTTAAAGGTGCCATGTGGACTTTTGCTCAAAAAAGACAAAATTGTCCTCATTAAATGAGCAGGCTCCTCAAATACTCTTACGTGTAGCTCAACACCCCTGAAGGCGCACAGCTCACCTGCTTTGGTAAAGAAAAGTCAAAGCATTAAAGAAAATGATTAATTACATGAATCCTATCTTTAATACATTCCCAATTGAAGATTGACTTCATTCAAGTAAGTACTCCCTATTTAAATCAATTAGGAATATTTACATCATTATCTCAAGATATTATTTCCTATTTAATATCTTAAGAATATTCTCTCCATACACTTTGGCTAATAGGATGCCTCCATGTATAGGGTAAAACCCATATACTATGGCCGACCCCCTTCCCTATATATATATATCTCAAATTCTACCAAATTTTGGTAAGCTTTTGCTATCCATAAAAACCCTAACCCCTCATCCCCACCTCGTGGGCGTGTGAGGCTTAGGTCTTTGATCAAATGTGTTGATTGTTTTACAGGTGCATTTTCGTCAAAGCAAGAAACGACAGAAATTTGAATCGGCAATTATTATACCATACCAACTGAATTATTAGCATACTAAAACTTAGGGTTACGAAATTTTGGCAGGGTAATGGTAGTAGATTTTGCAATACCAAAATATTGGTATGGTAATTGGTACAAGAGCTTTGGTACAGTAATAGTACAGAACTCACCCCTATTAATGTACAAACAATTGACTTAATCGTGTATAAACAGTTGACATGTTCATGTATAAACAATCGGTGTCACAATAGTTCAACTTACTTTAAACAGTTGACCTGATTATATATAAACAGTCAAGGTTCAACTTATTTACGAAAATGTCACTGCTTCCCAAACTTCAATTTATTTACGAAAAAGCCACCATTTTTTTTACTTCATCTTTTTTACAATATTGCCGCTAAACTTTGGTGGGGGACTTTTAGTTCGAGGTGGAGTTGGGCTTTGAGAATGTTCTCTTGTCTCCTTTGGTTCACTTTCATACAAGGCACCTGAATATCTCGAAAGAGTTAGCTTGTCTTAAGAAATATCTTGGTTAGATCAATGACTCGAAGATTAGCATGATTAGGTAAATAATGGCTTGATCAAGAGAAGTGTGGTGTGGAAGCTAGAAGTTCATTAGTTTTACATGAAAGAGAGAAAAATTGGATGATTGTATAGGTGTTTGTTGTTTGATAATCTGGGTTTCCAAAGGTGGTAGCAAGACTTAGAATGGTTGCGATACTTAGAAGATGGACATGGAAAATACTAAGGTTGCAAGATGATGTTTCTGGGTTTTCTCTGGTTCTCTGTGTAAAAATTGGGGAATTGGTGGATCCCTTTTCTGAAGTTCTCCACATATATTTGTAGCTTAATGATCCCCTCCCAAGGGATCTCTATTTTGGATGTGTTTCTCTATCCCCTTTCTCCCTAGTTCTTTTTTACCCTCTATCCTGGTGTAAAGAGACTAGACTCTAGGACCTGCAACATGTCTTCTTCCTGACGCACAAGTTTCCTAGGTTAGTTTTCCACATGCGCTACTTTTAATAGTGTGCTTTATGGCTTTCACGCATTGAACTTCTGCGTAAGCTGGGAAGGGAAAGTTAGCATTAAATGCTTGTTTTGAAGGGCTTTCATGTCACATCCCGGCCCGGGCCCCCACCACATCCTGGGCTCGACTCCACCATAACATGATATTGTCCGTTTTGGGCTCCGACCACACCCTCACAGTTTTATTTTTGGGAACTCACACGAGAACTTCCTAGTGGGTTACCCATCATGGGATTGCTCTTGCGCGAACTCGCTTAACTTCAGAGTTCCAATGGAACCCGAAGCTAGTGAGATCCCAAAAGGACTTGTGCTAGGTAGAGATGGGAATATACATATAAGACTTACATGATCTACTCTCATGGGCGATGTGGGATGTGACAGTCCATCCCCTTTAGGAGCCCGACGTCCTCGTCGGCATACATCCGGCCAGGGATTGGCTCTAATACCAAATTATCACATCCCGGCCCAGGCCCCCACCACATCCCGAGCTCGACTCCGCCATAGCACGATATTGCTCGCTTTGGGCCCCGACCACGCCTTCACGGTTTTGTTTATAGGAACTCACATGAGAACTTCCCAGTGGGTCACCCATCATGGGATTGCTCTCGCGCGAACTCGTTTAACTTCAGAGTTCCGATGGAACTCGAAGCCAATGAGATCCCAAAAGGCCTCGTGTTAGGTAGAGATAGGAATATACATATAAGGCTTACAGGATCCACTCCCATGGACGATGTGGGATGTTACATTGCACGTGAACTTAGGGTTGGAATTTGGTTTAATCCTAACTGAACTAGTTAGCTTGCTAGGAAAATAGGTAAAACTATGTTGATTCTTTCTCAATACCTGCCTACATGGACTTCAAATATTATGGGCTAGGATCTTCGAGCCCCCAAGTAGCCCAAATTCTTTCGTAACCTTGATTCCACATAGGCCTGATGAATTTCCGTAACCATCCACACCACAATTCACTTGACAAGCCCCGAGCATGTGACTTTGGCTTTATTTTAGTGTGACAAATAAGTATGGTTTGATTTATGAATATCCAATTTAATTACTGTAGCATGACATGTTTGAATAGAGGCTTGCATGGTAGTTGGGCTTCGAGACTTGTTTGGGCTTGTTCATGACATTTTTGGGCCTCAACAAACTTCAACTTATTTTTAAAACTATCACTATTGCTTCTTCTTTTTGGCAAAACAAAATAATTGTTTTGATTTTTGGTATCTATAAAATCAAAGTTATTCCATATTTATCACTGGTAGGCATGGCCTTGTTTCTTTCTTCTAGGTCCTAGGTTCAAGGCTTGTTAAGACTTTATTTTATGTATTTTATTTGTCCGATTATGGGTTGTTGTTAAGACTTTATTTTATGTATTTTATTTGTCCGATTATGGGTTGTAAGATAATTCATATAAAACAAAAGTTATTTTTCATTGGACTGTGTGCGCGGGAACATGTGTTGTGCGTCAAATAGTTATGAGATTCGTACGTTGGACTATTGGACTAAGTTTATTTTAATAAAAAAAAATCATGCTATAACTTTATTTAATGAAAAAAAACTTAACTTTTAATGAAAACTTTTAAATTTTAATAAAAAGGATAAAAAAAATTAAAATTTTAATGGAAAAGACATAATTTTAATATTTAAAACAAAATTTGACGCGTGGACCCACGCTTCCCTCACCCAAACTGTTTATGAAACTTCTGCACTGTTTATAAAACTTAATGGTACTGCACTGTTTATGAAACTTAATGGTATTACACTGTTTATGAAACTTACTACACTGTTTATGAAACTTAATGGTACTACACTGTTTATAAAACTTAACGGTACGACACTGTTTATGAAACTTTCTACACTGTTTATGAAACTTAACGATACTACACTGTTTATGAAACTTAACGGTAGATGCTCGTCCCAAATTTTCAAGTGCTTTCACCAGAATGGAAAAAAAGATTTAAAAAAAAAACATGATAGAGATCAACGTCCACACTGTTAAAATCATGCATGGCTAATAGCTCAATACCATTACTAGAAAAATGGGTGATGAGTCCAATTAATGGTGTAGCCCCACCCCTACCCCCAACCATCCTAACCCACACTTGACCGACTCCTTCCCAACCATACCTTCGCAGATGTGGTTCTGAATCGAACAGGACCCACTTCAATTTGAAATTTTAATTTTAGAGGAATAAAATATGCTTAGATTATGTCAAAGGGTTATGCAACTAAAGGATTGGTTGGGTGTTTTTTGCACGCGCCTTTAGTTAGATTTTTTTTGTTTTTTTTTTCTCTTGTCTTTATCATTAAATAAAGTTATATAATGGTTTGTGGTTAAAACTCAAAGTTTTGAAACCATTTTCATTAGTTTTCTTAAAATAAAAAAATTTTTTAATGTCATTTTCATTAGTTTTCTGTACTTTAAAGTCCCTCATGTAGGAATTAGATCATCTCTGGATCCCTTCACTGGGGATTCCGGGGATGAATTAATAACAATCGTTCATTAAAGATCGTGCAACCACAATTTTTCTCTTTTTTATATTTTTCACGCAAAACAAGATTGCTTTACTTTTGAAAATATGAAAAACATTCAATTGGGGCCCCATGATCTTTGATAAATGGTTAGTATTAATTGATCCCCCAAATCCCTAGTTTAGGAGATCCGGAAAGAATCTAATTCCCCTCATCCAAACTTAACACTAAAATAATATGTTGTGTATGAATGAGGATCCTCTCTGGATCCTCTTTATGAGGATCTTGGGGATCCTCCAATTACGTCTGTTCATCGTACATCGTGTTATCAGTTTTCTTCATGTACTATTTATATTCAATTTTAAATTAAAAAAATTATAATAATTTATTACCACACAATATATGATGAACGAACGTGCCGGATCCTCATTCTGATGTATATATATGTTTGCCTTAAACCAAACACTATCGGTCTAGAAAGTTGTGTTCTAAAAATATATCGAATATTCTAACATAGTATGTGTCGCTGCATATTCCCACTTTAGCAAGACGTAGACATAACTTTGATCAATTAAGTACGTGATTACAACGTAAATTTCCATCCATTTTAAGTGCGCGATTACGATGATGACGCCTCATCATCTAATTTGTCAATCTTCCACCAGAAAAAAAAAACAACATCAAATGGTAAAGATCTCAACTACAAAACCGGTAGTCCTTCAAATTTGTTTTAACATATTCATTACCACAAGCCTCACAAAGCACCATGGGGGAAATTTTGCAAACCATCAGATTAAGAGGTGAAAACTTTTATCTACTTTTATTCCGGTTATGACAGATGACTTTACTTTAAGATCCTGGCTAGAAGACCATAAGAATCAATTGGGAAGAAAAAAATGAAGGCTTCTGAACTTGAAAGCATATGAAACTCGGCTTCAAGGACACCGCGAATCAACGGAGACTGTGATGGCGGGTAAATGCGGCTCCTGCTCTTTGATTGCTTCAGATTCTTGGACTAGTTTTGTCGCACATTTCTGCATCTCTTTTTTCTTACCCCATAGAAGAATGTACAAGCCGACGATCACAACGATAGATCCTAACAAGCTGCTCAGTGTCAATGCAGCACCAATGAGGAAAGTTATTACCAATGTACTAATCATATGTAGGTATTGGCAACTGTAAAATAGATATATAGGAAAGTTCACCTTCCGAGGTGGAGTAGTTCATGGAAGATGGGGATACCAATTAGGGCCACCATTATCTGCACGAGCGGGCTAAAAGCTGCAGTAAACACCGGCCCCCGTTTCCTCACACACCATGACATCCCCACAAAACCTAATCCCGATGCTATCATTCCCTGTATAATGTATATATATACACCAATAGTAAGGCATGTAGCTGAAGCATGTATAACTTTTTTTTTTCTTCTGAACAAAGCGATATTCTAAGCTTCTTTAATTTCCTGGAAACGGATATATTAATTGCATTGGCCAACTGACATTACCTGGATTCGCGAAGTTGTATAACTTTTGGAACAAAGATACCAAAACCCCATAAGTATTTTTGCGTAATTGTAATTAGAAGAAGGGTAATACTTACAGAAAACAGGACAGCTATGACTTGTGTCCTTCCCCTCAGAACCCACATGGAAAGGTTCCTTCCTGTGCAAACACCTAGGATTGCAGACTGAATGGCACCAAAGAAATTCATTATTGTGGTGCTAGAATACTGGCAAGGATACATATTGCTAATGTTTGTTTGAACAAGAAACCATGAAGACCACAATAGGGTTCCGCCAACCAAAGCTATAGAACCAATCGTCCATCCCCCATGGTTTCGCGTTGACCTCAGCTGAATTCCATGATCTATGGTTTGAGTACTAACTGTGGATTTTGAGGAATCAAATAGAGGAACTCCTTTGTAAAGAGTTAGTATAAAAGCACCACCGACGCACACCAGTGTACCGAGTACTTTTGCTCTCCCGCTGTGGCATTTTAAGTTCACTTTCTCTAACCTGCAAGATTAAACGCTCGATTTCGTACAGCAGCACGTGAACAAGATTCAAAGAACATGTAAATGAGGTTTTTGTGACTTTTTTTTTACCCGAACGGTAACGCCATTATGAAAGTGATCACCGGCACCATGTTGACGAAGGCACAGGCAAAAGTCGCAGATGTGTATTGGATTCCGAGGAGAAAGAAGTATTGTGTTAGGGATGTCCTGCAACAACAAAAAGATATAGACACATGAAAAAATGGAAAATTGATGTACAAGTCTCTGTCGAGTTTACTAACCCAAGAATTGCACTTAAGAAGAGAAAACATGTGATGCGAAGTGTGAGCTTTGGTCTAGTATTCCTGCAAGCAAATCAGAAAAATCTTCAGCAAGTTAAGGCATAGAAATATCAAAATGAATTTCCGAAAAAGCGAGGAATGATGCTTGCCTACCTTTCCCCAAAGTAGCTAACTGGTGCTAAGAAAATGGTAGCAATCGTCAACCGGTACGTTATAAGAACCAAATGGTTCATTCCCTCATCGAGCACTTTCTTGAGCAGAATATTCACTATAGCGAACGAGAAATCGATTGCTACCATGGCAATAAAAGGCTTCCATTCGCCACACCCCTTCACGTCCGTCATTTCTGTGAGTCACACTAGGAGGCTGGGCTGAGCTAGCTAGGCCTCTCAACAACTCTGAGTTTTAGAGGATGATTTTCTTGTGCTTAAAAACACAGCAGAGGGCAGACCAATCTGTTGAGATATATAGACAAGCTCCAGAATAAGTGGGCACAAAGCAAGATTTAAATTCTGTAAATCACATCACTGCTTTAAGGAACAACTTTGCCATAATTTAATCTTTGATTCCCTTTCTTTTTTCTTCCTTTTTTTTTCATTGACTGATACTTTCCAATGCACACAGACTAACCGGGGAATCGTTTTGTACAGTTCATTCGGGCATCGAATTCACGACCTCTCTCTCATACATCCCTACCCTAGAAGTTGTAGAGTCTTGTCATAGGCCATGAGTTTTTTTTACTACTGTATCAGGTTATGTTCTTTGCCCCAGTGAATCTTCTTTAAGTCAACAATTATACTATATATAGCTCATCATAGGCATCTCTTTTGAGTGGTGGTGTTGGAAATAAATACTCTTCTACCTCCTTCTGTGCTTCGCATTGGCATCTAATACTTCATCGTCGAACCAGGACGAACAACAGCCGTATATCTTCTACACATGGTCTAGAACAACATGTCAAATCTTCCCACCAAGAAACTTAAAAAACAAAAAGAAACGTAATGGTTAAAACATGGGATTGTGATCAATTAAACTATGTTGATCACCTACACGGGTGAGGCAAGCGAGGTGAGGTAGGGTTAGATTAGACGGAGGAGATTAGTAACGTTCATCTCATGAAGCGCCACTAACTATATCCTTTCTAGGCAGAATGCTTGTTCTTATGTCAATAAATCGTCGATAATATTGACAGATAACATGATAACAGAAAAATATATTATTATCCATACATTATGGCCATTATTAAATCTTCCTACCATATAACTTAAAAAAAAGAAGAAAAAAAAAAAGAACAAAGAAACATAGTGTTTAAAACATGGGATTAGCCACTTAATACTACGTATTCCTCTTCACTTATAAGTAAGAGGTCTTAGGTTCGATTCTCGTCAAAGGCGAATTTGAACCACATTACTGTTTAGCCCATTGTGAGGCTAAGCCCACCCCCTCCCTCTTAGTGTAGATAATATTGTTTGTTCCAAATTTTTTTTTGAGATTATGCTCAATTAACTTAGTTTGATCATTGAGCATGACCTGCATTCTTTATTTAAAAGGATAGACTGTCAATATACCGTCAATAATTAACAGATAACGTGTCAATAACAAAACGTATCAACGTATTAGTGATACAAATATCAACATTGTTGACACAAAACCTAACCTTTAACAAATTATGAATATCATGCACACTCAATTACTAACTAAATCAGTACATCAATTGAGCACTTAAAACATATTGCGAGGGCACTGAAGCCCGATAGCTGAAAAGCCAAAGATTATGGAAATAAAGAATGATCAAAACTCAAGCTTTCTGTTAATTTTTCACAATTATAGGCATGAATGAATAGCAATGTCATCAATATGATTTGGCTAACATTATTGAATCACTAAATCACCACGTGTAGTCATTCTCTTTACGCTTAGTTAGCTTTTTTTTTATTTCAAGCTCCTCTCCTTTTTCTTCAATTTTGTAGTGGGAAGTGATTTTCACAAATATTTTTTCTCTCTTTACAGACTTTTAACTATGTTTTGTCATTGAATTAATTGGATTAAAGAAAAATTGTAGAATTATTAGAGAGACGGGACAAAAATTCACTTCCAACAATACTGATATTGTCCACTAACTTGTTAATTATCACATGCACAGTCGGACAGGTACACACTTTCAACAACACTAATATTGTCCCCTAGCTTATTAATTATCACATGCACAATCCGATAGGTGTGTGTGGTTTCGGTATTAGTATCAGAGAGACGGGTCAAAGACCCACTTCCAACAACATCAATATTGTCCCCTTAACTTTTTAAGTCCGACAGGTGAAGGGTTTTAACACAAAAGGGGATTAGGATATTTAAACTCTTCTTTTTTTAGAGATACAATCAATGTGAGATATTTCAACATAAACAACGAACATAAATAACCAAAAGTATGCTTGAAGAGAAAATAGACGTGTGAAAAACATCTCCGTTCTAAAATAGTTAGGGCACCAAATCAAGAATCTATATGTCAAATTAACTATTTTCTGGCCTGACCAGGACCATCAAGCAGTTACTTTTGTGAGATGACCATGACCACTCTTTATTGGGGACCCAAATTTGCATGTCCATATATACTACCTTTTTCTTCAGTTGCTATCTTTAGTAATTCCACTTAGCCTTTGCCTCATGCTTTGCATATATAAAGGTTTGAACTTTGAGGAGTGATATGTCCTGTGATTAGTACTGAGATTAGTCGATTGTTTTAGCTGAGCTTAGTCACGCATATCTCTATTTCCCATCATCTCGAACTTTCTCAATCAATTGGTGGATATGTACCCGAGGAAGAAAATATCTGCTGATATAATGCGACAAAAGTAACAACGATGACAAGAATTATTGAACAATAAACTCTAGAAGATAATATGAGATAATCTTAAAGTTTATTTGGTAATCAAGAAAAATATCTGATACAAGAGCATGACTTCTTATTCATCAAGAAAACAATCATAATCTAAAAGAAACAATTATGAAATTATTTGTAAAATAACAAACTTTCTTAAAAACTCTTGAAACCTGATTATGTTTAATTAAACAGGATTATTGTGCCAACCAAAATAAAGAGGTAAAGTTTCCTCAAACCAAGGAACAATATTGTGTTACAAGTAACATAAAGACATGTACAAAATTGATGCTATTGATAAGATCCACTCATTTCCATACACCAAATTAGCAAGAATAAATACAACAACAACAACAAAGCCTTTTCCCACTAAGTGGGGTCGGCTATATGAATCCTAGAACGCCATTGCGCTCGGTTTTGTGTCATGTCCTCCGTTAGATCCAAGTACTCTAAGTCTTTTCTTAGGGTCTCTTCCAAAGTTTTCCTAGGTCTTCCTCTACCCCTTCGGCCCTGAACCTCTGTCCCGTGGTCACATCTTCGAACCGGAGCGTCAGTAGGCCTTCTTTGCACATGTCCAAACCACCGTAACCGATTTTCTCTCCTCTTTCCTTCAATTTTGGCTACTCCTACTTTACCTCGGATATCCTCATTCCTAATTTTATCCTTTCTCGTGTGCCCACACATCCAACGAAGCATCCTCATCTCCACTACACCTACGTGTTGATGCTTCACCACCCAACATTCTATGCCATACAGCATTGCCGGCCTTATTGCCGTCCTATAAAATTTTCCTTTGAGCTTCAGTGGCCTACGACGGTCACACAACACGCCGGATGCACTCTTCCACTTCATCCATCCAGCTTGTATTCTATGGGTGAGATCTCCATCAAATTCTCCGTTCTTTTGCAAGATAGATCCTAGGTAGCGAAAACGGTCGCTCTTTGGTATTTCCTGATCTCCGATCCTCACCCCTAACTCATTTTGGCCTCCGTTTGCACTGAACTTGCACTCCATATATTCTGTCTTTGATCAGCTTAGGCGAGGACCTTTAGATTCCAACACTTCTCTCCAAAGGTTAAGCTTCGCGTTTACCCCTTCCTGCGTTTCATCTATCAACACTATATCGTTTGCGAAAAGCATACACCAAAGAATATCATCTTAAATATTAAGTTTGTGATCTTCGCTAGATTGCTCCGGTCATTAGTGTGGATAAGTATGTAAATGGATAGAGACAGGAAGCAAACATAAGATGTACGTGGTTCACCCAGATTGGCTACGTCCACGGCTTAAAGGAGTTCTCATTAATTGTGAAGGGTTTACACAGTATATAGGTTCAAGCTCTCCTTTAGTGAGTACAAGTGAATGATTTAGTACAAATGACATTAGGAAATATTGTGGAAGAATGATCTCGTAATCACGAAACTTTTAAGTACCGAAGTGTGGTATCGTCTTCACTTGCCTTATCTGTCTCATAAGTAGATGTGACATCTTCTTTGGAAGTACTCTTCCTCCCTCCAGGGGTGGTATCTTTAACTAGTGGAGATGCACAAGGTAATGTATCAATTTCACTTGGCGCTTACTTGTAGTTTCAGGCTTGGTCAAGCGCGATACAAACCATGTAGTGGGAGTCCCCCAAGTCGCCGAGCTAGGGGATCTGCTGAAAGAGGTGACAGACAAGGTAAGCAATCAGAGTTCTAAGCAATCAGTCCCAGATCAGAAGTTTGATTTCGAGTTCCGGCTGATTGTTATCCTTCTCCTTATCTTGCAGGTAGCATGAAGGATAAAGAGAAGAAAAGGAGAAAAGGTGATATGAGATACTTTTGCTTTTGAAGAAGTAACTTTCCACAGGCTTATTCTTGAACTGGGCTGGAGGGTTTTCTTGTTTCCGCCAGAGTATAAGGCCGACTGAAGAATTTGAGGGTCAAAACAAGTCCATCAAATCTAGAGTACGTTCAACCCTGCTGATATGGGATACTTTTGCTGTTGACAAAGTAGTGGATGTATCGGCACGTGTTCTGTTGCGCTTGTCTCCACATGCTTCCTTGTATCCTTCTCACTTGCCCTATTTGTTCCTCAGGCAGATGTGGTATCTTCTCGAGAAGCATAAGATGTTGAAGATGAGTACTCGAGAGCAATGGGGTTCCAGGCAGTCAGTTCCGGACTGGAAGCTTGATTCCAAGTGCTGACTGATTGCTCTCTTTCTCCTTGTCTTGTAGGTAAGAACAAGGCCAAAGGAAAAGACAGGGAAAAAGCATGATATGAGATACTCTTGCTTTTAACCCTGATGATATGAGATATTCTTGCTCTAGTGTAACTTGTTTGCAAAGGTATTCTCGGGGGGAAAGAAAGCTGAGTATTTCGATAGGCTTCCTTGGGAGTGCCCTCTTAGATATGAGGAAGGGTTGAGCATTTTTGCAGGTCTGCCTGTCCGTTGAAGATGGAGGTCGACATATATAGGAGTCTCCCTAACAAGGAGTAATACTATTCTTTTACCCTGCTTGGTCATAGCACGGTAGTGGGAGTTGCCAGCTTCACGTGTTTTAACTCTGTCAGAGCACTTTGAAAAAGTGGTATGTGGTATCTGGAAAGCTGATGTTACGTGTGAAGATTACAGACGAGCTTTATCCAAGGAGATCTGGCTCTCGAAGTTGAGAAAGCGGTGTGAGGATTACAGACAAGCTTTATCTAAGGGGCTCTCGAAGTTGAGAAAGCGGTGCCTCTTCGGTTTTCGAACAAGCAATCCTGTCAGAGATCTGTCTCTCGAGATTCGGAGAACGGTGCCTCTTCGATTTTTGAGAAAGCAATCCTGCTAGGAGTCTGGCTCTCGAGATTCGGATAGCGGTGTCTCGTCGCTTTTTGAGAAAGTAATCATGTTGGGAGTCTGGCTCTCGAGATTCGAAGGACGGTGCATCTTCGATCTTGAAGCAAGCAATCTTGTTGGGAGTGTTTTCTCGAATGTGAGTAAAGGTTAGGCCTGTTTGCTAGTCTACCTTGCCACGGAGCACAGAGGTTGACCCACAGGGACTTTCCAATTATCCAGCAATGGTCATGTTCCTTTACCCTTGTGGGTAATAATATGGTAGCTAGACCTTCAAAATTTATGTGTCTAAACTTTGTTAGTGCTGTTTCTTTGGTATTCTTTTACCCTTCTTGGTCATAGCGATGTAATGGGAGCTGCAAGCTTCACGTGTCTAAACTTTGTCAGAAATTTTTGGCAAAGTTATCTGTGGTACCCGTGAGTTGATGTTGCATGTGGAAAGTGAATGATTGAACAGTAACATTCACGTGCTTTCTACTTCACTAGAAATCTTCGACAGAATGCCTGTAATTTCCGCAAAGTTGAGTGTGCATGTGACAGGTGCTGACAAGGCTGAAAAAGCAGGTGCCTCTTCGATTTCTGAGATCGGCCCTCGTGGTCTCTGAGCAGCCCAGCTTTTGAGAAAGCAAGCGCCTCTTCGATTTCTGCGATCGACCTTCGTGGTCTTTGAGCAGCCCAGCTTTTGAGAAAGCAAACGCCTCTTCGATTCCTGAGATCGGCCCTCGTGGTCTCTGAGCAGCCCAGCTTTTGAGAAAGCAAACGCCTTTTCGATTTCTTAGCAGGCGCCTCTTCGATTTCTGAAGCTCTATCGAGTGCGGATTTTTATAGAGGCTGGTATTAAGTTCCAAAGCACACTTGAATCTCCACCAGTAGAAGCTCCCTTCTTGCATTTCTAAGATCTTGATTTGTCCGACCTCTTTTCTCTTCAACACCTTTGAAAATGTCTGGCCCCTCCGACCGTCGTTTTGACTTGAACCTTGTTGAAGAGGCAGCCACGCCTTCTCCAGACAACATATGGCGCCCATCCTTCTTATCTCCTACTGGTCCTCTTACCGTTGGGGATTCCGTGATGAAGAATGATATGACCGCTGCGGTGGTGGCCAGGAACCTTCTCACTCCCAAAGATAACAGACTACTTTCCAAACGGTCTGATGAGTTGGCTGTTAAGGATTCTCTGGCTCTCAGTGTTCAGTGTGCAGGTTCTGTGTCTAATATGGCCCAACGCCTATTTGCTCGAACCCGTCAAGTTGAATCATTGGCAGCTGAAGTGATGAGTCTCAAACAGGAGATTAGAGGGCTCAAGCATGAGAATAAACAGTTGCACCGGCTCGCTCATGACTATGCTACAAACATGAAGAGGAAGCTTGACCAGATGAAGGAATCTGATGGTCAGATTTTACATGATCATCAGAGGTTTGTGGGTTTGTTCCAAAGGCATTTATTGCCTTCGTCTTCTGGGGCTGTACCGCGTAATGAAGCTCCAAATGATCAACCTCCAATGCCTCCTCCTTCTAGGGTGCTGTTCAGTACTGAGGTTCTGAATGATACCCCTCTGGTGCCTTCTCTTTCTGGGGCTCTGCCGACTGCTGAGACTTCTCCTAAGCAACCTTTGTGAAGGCTCCCTCTTGTTTGTTTATTTTGACTCGTGTATATGTACATATTTGTAACTTCTTAAAGATATCAATAAATAAGCTTTGTTTCATTTCAACGTATTGTGTTAAATACACCAAAGTCTTCTTCACTAAGTTCTTTGAATTTTTCTTTTATTGAAGCTTGTATGTTGAAGCTTTGTGAGTGGAGCATGTAGGTTTAGGGATGGGTTCGGTACGGTTACCGTACCAAAACCCTTGTACCAATTACCGTACCAAACTTTCGGTTTGGTAAAATCTATTACCATTACCGTACCAAACTTTCGGTATACCGAAGTTCGGTATTGCCAAAAGTTTGGTTGGCATGGTATGGCAATGGTAATTGCCATTTTGTTTTGGGACAAAATATGTTTTTGTTTTTTTAACCCAATTCAAGGGCAAAACTTTTTTTTTTTGTACCTTTATCTCATACATTATAGATTAAATTCATCTATTATTCATCATCCACAATTCACACACATAATAATTCAAATGAAGCATCAAAATTCATCATGAAAATTAAGCTTACAATCCAAATAAAAGTTACGAACCAAAACAAATAGAAGTTAACAATCCAAATAGAAATTAAAGTTTCAAACCAAATGAAAATTAGAAGTAAACTTCAAAAAGGAGAATTCATTGATCAGTTATTCAAGCTTGAGATGTCGAAGCTTTTGGAGGAGGCATTGAACTTGTAGAAGATTGAGTTTGTGTCAAGCTTACATTACAAACAAAGAAAACATATTAATTAGTAGCAAGAAGAATTAAAGTTGAAAACCATTTAATAACAAATTTACTAAAAAAATTAAAGCATATCTTTCTTGTTTTCTCTTCTTCTATTTCCTTGTAAAATTGAAGCATATCTTCCGTTGGTCCTTGTAGAAGTTTACTTCACCTGCCCTAAGCCAACCACTAGTACACACTAGTGTCTCAATTATTTTAGGAGTCAAGGATACCCTAAAAGGGTCACAACCCTCCTCCCTAGACTAAATACATTTTCACAAGCAACAGTAGAAGTGGGGGTTACAAAGATATTTTGGCTATTTGTGAAAGAATTAGGAACTCTTTTGTGTTTGATTTCCACAATTTTAAAAGATAAAAGTCACCAACAACAATGCTAATATAAGTAGGGTTTTATTTTCAAATTATTGGAATATTATAAATATGTGTTATATAATTATGTATTATATAAATTATAAATTATAAATTATATTGTATTTTCGGTATGGTATGGTAATACCATGGTAATGATATCCATTACCAATACCGTATCATGAAATTTTGGTACGGTACAATACCGTACCATTACCGATTGGTACAAAAAATTTGGCACAAAATCGATATGGCACGGTTGGCAATTCGGTTGGCACGGCAATTTGGCAAAAAAATCCACCCCTATGTAGGTTGAGGTAGTGTTCCCTTAATTTCCCGAGTGGGGAAAACTTCTCGATTGGAGACTTGAAAAATCCAAGTCACTGAGTCGGGTCGGCTATATGAATCTTAGAACGTCATTGTGCTCGATCATGTGTCATGTCCTCCGTTAGATCCAAGTACTCTAAGTCTTTTCTTAGAGTCTCTTCCAAAGTTTTCCTAGGTCTTCCTCTACCCCTTCGGCCCTGAACCTCTGTCCCGTAGTCGCATCTTCTAACCGGAGCGTCAGTAGGCCTTCTTTGCACATGCCAAACCACCGTAACCGATTTTCTCTCAGTTTTCCTTCAATTTCGGCTACTCCTACTTTACCTTGGATATCCTCATTCCTAATCTTATCCTTTCTCGTGTGCCCACACATCCAACGAAGCATCCTCATCTCCGCTACACCCATTTTTGTGTACGTGTTGGTGCTTCACCGCCCAACATTCTGTGCCATACAGCATCGCCGGCCTTATTGTCGTCCTATAAAATTTTCCCTTAAGCTTCATTGGCATACGACGATCACACAACACGCCGGATGCACTCTTCCATTTCATCCATCCAGCTTGTATTCTATGGTTGAGATCTCCATCAAATTCTCCGTTCGTTTGCAAGATAGATCCTAGGTAGCGAAAACGGTCGCTTTTTGGTATTTCCTGATCTCCGATCCTCACCCCTAACTCATTTTGGCCTCCATTTGCACTGAACTTGCACTCCATATATTCTGTCTTTGATCAGCTTAGGCGAAGACCTTTAGATTCCAACACTTCTCTCCAAGGGTTAAGCTTCGCATTTACCCCTTCCTGCGTTTCATCTATCAACACTATATCGTCTGCGAAAAGCATACACCAAGGAATATCATCTTGAATATGTCCTGTTAACTCATCCATTAGCAACGCAAAAAGGTAAGGACTTAAGGATGAGCCTTGATGTAATCCTATAGTTATGGGGAAGCTTTCGGTTTGTCCTTCATGAGTTCTTACGGCAGTCTTTGCTCCTTCATACATATCCTTTATAGCTTGGATATATGCTACTCGTACTCCTTTCTTCTCTAAAATCCTCCAAAGAATGTCTCTTGGGACCCTATCATACGCTTTTTCCAAATCTATAAAGACCATGTGTAAATCCTTTTTCCTATCTCTATATCTTTCCATCAATCTTCGTAAGAGATAGATTGCCTCCATGGTTGAGCGTCATGGCATGAACCCGAATTGGTTGTCCGAAACCCGTGTCTCTTGCCTCAATCTATGCTCAATGACTCTCTCCCAGAGCTTCATTGTATGACTCATTAGCTTAATACCCCTATAGTTCATGCAATTTTGTACGTCACCCTTATTCTTATAAATAGGCACCAAGGTGCTCTTTCGCCATTCGTTTGGCATCTTCTTCGTTTTCAAAATCCTATTGAAAAGGTCAGTGAGCCATGCTATACCTGTCTCTCCCAAGGCTTTCCACACTTCAATCGGTATATCGTCTGGGCCCACTGCTTTTCTATGCTTCATCTTCTTCAAAGCTACAACCACTTCTTCCTTCCTGATTCGACGATAAAATGAGTAGTTTCTACACTCTTCTGAGTTACTCAACTCCCCTAAAGGAGTACTCCTTTCATGTCCTTCATTGAAAAGATTATGAAAATAACCTCTCCATCTGTCTTTGACCGCATTCTCTGTAGCAAGAACCTTTCCATCCTCATCCTTGATGCACCTCACTTGGTTTAGGTCTCTTGTCTTCTTCTCCCTTGCTCTAGCTAGTTTATAGATATCCAACTCTCCTTCTTTGGTATCTAGTCGCTTATACATATCGTCATAAGCCGCTAACTTAGCTTCTCTCACAGCTTTCTTCGCCTCTTACTTCGCTCTTCTATACCTTTCACCATTTTCATCGGTCATATCCTTGTATAAGGCTTTACAACATTCCTTCTTAGCCTTCACCTTTGTTTGTACCTCCTCATTCCACCACCAAGATTCCTTTTGGTGTGGAGCAAAGCCCTTGGACTCTCCTAATACCTCTTTTGCTACTTTTCGGATACAGCTAGCCATGGAATCCCACATTTGGCTAGCTTCCCCCTCTCTATCCCACACACACTGGGTGATTACTTGCTCTTTGAAAATGACTTGTTTTTCTCCTTTTAGATTCCACCATCTAGTCTTTGGGCACTTCCAAGTCTTGTTCTTGTTTCTCACTCTTTTGATATGTACATCCATCACCAACAAGCGATGTTGATTAGCCAAGCTCTCCCCCGGTATAACTTTGCAATCCTTACAAGTTATACGATCCCCTTTCCTCATTAGAAGAAAATCTATTTGTGTTTTTGATGACCCACTCTTGTAGGTGATCACATGTTCTTTTCTCTTCTTAAAGAAGGTGTTGGCTAAGAAGAGATCATATGCCATTGCAAAATCCAAGATAGCTTCCCCATCCTTATTTCTCTCCCCAAAACCATGGCCACCATGAAAACCTCCATAGTTGCCTGTCTCCCTACCCACGTGTCCATTTAAATCTCCTCCTATAACTAACTTCTCCGTCTGAGCAATTCCTTGAACCAAGTCTCCAAGGTCTTCCCAAAATTTCTCCTTCGAACTCGTATCCAACCCTACTTGAGGTGCGTACGCACTAATCATATTGATGAGTTCTTGTCCTATTACAATCTTGATTGCCATGATTCTATCTCCTACCCTCTTAACATCTACAACATCTTGTGTCAGGGTCTTGTCCACAATGATGCCAACACCGTTTCTCGTTCTATTTGTGCCCGAATACCAAAGCTTAAACCTTGAGTTTTCTAGATCCTTTGCCTTAAGACCAACCCACTTAGTTTCTTGTAGGCACATAATATTTATCCTTCTCCTCACCATAACTTCCACTACTTCGATAGATTTTCCCGTTAAGGTTCATATATTCCACGTTCCTAAATGCATTCTACTCTCTTGAACTCTACCCTTCTGTCCTAGCTTCTTCACCATCCCCCGTCTAATAGAATCAAAGTACTTCTTTTGTGTGTCCTGTGTAAAGTTGATAGGAGCATATGCTCCCAAACAACTTTGAGTGGAGTCGTTCGAAAAGAAGTTTCTATGGCCCCCTTGCTCATTTAACATTGCATCCGGGTGCCGATGGAGATACAGCGACCCTTGCTCACTTATCACTGTGCTCGGGCCACACAGCGCGCCACTTACGGGTGACGTCCTAGCTTTAGCGCGATTTCGTTCTGGATTCATTGTCATAAGGATTCGACGTAACTGTGGAGTGCCGGTTGTCGACTACCTGACGCCCTCCCCCTCCTCCTTTATCCGGGCTTAGGACCGGCAATGTAAGATAAACTTACATAGGCAGAGTTTAGCAAGAATAAATAAGTAAAAATAAAAAGAGCTCCAGTACAGCAATTGATGATCAAATCTGCAAGAGAAAAAACATATTTGGGGGTTGTTTCTGCCGCTAACAAGTACAGAGTAGCAAAACATTTCGATTAGAAAATAACATGTGCTCAAATTTGATGCTTAATCTTCATAATTTTGCCATTTTGCACCGTCACGTGTCAGGAACAATCAGTCAGCAGCAGAGTTTTCATGAAGAAACACGTATTCCTGGCTACTATTACCAAACCTAATTGTGTCCTTCTCAACAAGTTCATAATACATTTGAGGTTCGATTGCACTACCATTAATATATGTTCTGTTCGTGCTTCCAAGGTCAATTAAGTAAGGCCTTACTTGACTTTCTTCTACTCGCCGGAATTGCACAATAGCATGCTGTTTACTGCAAGACTGATGGAATGTAGGAATGTCTGCCACTCTCGTTTCCCTCCCGAAAACATGAATCTTTGATGATGCAATTCGTAAAAAGGTTCTTCGCTCGAAACCAATTTGCCATCCTTGAAAACATACAGCATCCACCTTACATCAGGTTTGTGTGAATCTGCAGGCTCAGTGTATAGTAGTGTTATGCTCTGGTATCTATCGGTTGCAGCAAGGCTTCTAGACAGGTTAAAGTTTGGAGCTTGAGAGTCCGATGAAGACATGAAGGGATTCAAGTGTACCACCTTATTTTCCGGTTACACTTGCATAAACAAAAAATTGTATTGAACACGAGTGTGACATTACTAGGTAGTGCTAGTAGATAGAAATCATATAATTGTGAATAATTGCGGCTTGATAAATTTGACTTCTAATCAAACAAAATTGGGGATCGAGTGTGGAACTAACTCAATTTGGTTCTTTTCTACACCTTGAGAAAATAAATAAAACGAATAAGTTTCCTTTGCATAAGCCACGAGGGATTTTTGGGGCGAGCAAACAAGCGTTACCATCTTGAGAGCACGTTACCAGCCCAACATGAGGGTCATATAAGCCCCGTTTGGTAAATTGGATAAGAAAGGTTATGATCAATTAAAATTGACTTGAGTCCAGTCTGTTGTTTATTATGTCAAAATGTAAGATGGGCAGAATTGAACATGAGGGTTTATGAATCCACAACAGAGTGGATCTAACATATCATTTTACATAAGTTACAAATCATGTCTTACAAGTGCCTACTAATCCCACAAGTTAATGAGAGCAAATTTGAAAGGAATTGCAAATATTATATATTTTATGTATAAAAAAAAATAATTGGTTAACAATGGTTAGAGTGGTGTTTTCTGACAATGGTGGTAACGCTTACCACTTAAGAAGGGCGACGGCCAAATTTAGACTTTAAGGCTTCCACAATAGTTTGAATGAATGTGATACCTATTTGGTAAAATATATTGTCATTTCACACTTATAATGTTATAGCTT
The DNA here is from genome assembly GCF_916048215.2 of Malus sylvestris. Lineage (NCBI taxonomy): Eukaryota > Viridiplantae > Streptophyta > Magnoliopsida > Rosales > Rosaceae > Malus > Malus sylvestris. Next base: position 25,806,533 of record NC_062265.1, read on the forward strand.
AGGTGTATATATACAACAAACTATCAGATTATCTTAACCACTAAGATAACAACTAAGAAGGCATAGTTACAATGTTGCCCTTTATAACCCCCCTCAAACTGAACTTGGGTAGTCTAAGTTGAAGTTTGTCACGAAGGAAGAGGAATCCAAGCTTGGACAAAGACTTTGTGCAGATATCAGCTACTTGTTCTTGAGTGCATACAAATTGGACAGAGATCTGTTTAGCAAGTACTTTTTCCCTAATGTAATGATAATCTATTTCTACATGCTTTGTCCTAGCATGAAAAATAGGATTTTTGGCTAAGGATATAGTTGAAATGTTGTCGAACCAAAGTTGGGGCGTTGCAGGCAGGCAATAGCCAATATCCACCAGTAACTAACATAGCCAGGTTATTTCAAAAGTAGTGTTAGCTAGAGATCTGTACTCTGCCTCTGTGGAAGATCGAGCAACAGTTGGTTGCTTCTTTGCACTCCAACTAATCAAGGAGTTTCCTAGATAGACACAATAACCTCCAATGGATCTTCTATCAAGAGCACAGCCAGCCCAATCAGCGTCTGAGAATGCTGTGATAGTAGGAGGAGTTGAACACTTGGAGAACCAGAGACCAAGGTCAAGAGATCCTTTGAGATATCTGAGGATACGCTTAACAGCCTGAAAATGTGAACTTATGGGATTGTGCATGTATTGGCATACAAGATTAACTACAAAACTAAGATCAAGACGTTTCTAGGTGAGATATTGGAGAGCACCAACTAGTGAACGATACTCAGAAGCATTTTTACATAAGGGAGAATCATGATCCAATTTAGAGGTGCTGAAAGGTGTACTGCAAGGTTCGGCTCCAGTCATGTTTGCTTTGGATAGCAAATCCAATATGTATTTGGTCTGAGAGAGAAAAATATTGGAGGAGGATCGTTTAACTTCAAGACCAAGAAAATAATGTAGAGGACCTAAATCCTTGATGGGGAACATGGAGCTAAGTTGCTGAATAACTTGTTTACATGCTATAGAATTTAGAACAGTAACCAAAATATCTTCAACGTAGACAAGAATGAAGATCATATCGACCCTTTTTGATAAACAATGAATGATCACTATGAGATCCAAAAAATCCAAGAGAATTAAGAGCACCATGAAACTTGTCATACTAAGCCCGCGAAGCTTGTTTTAAACCATACAAAGAACGATGCAAGTGGCAGACATGAAATGGTTTAGTTGAATCTTCAAATCCAGGAGGTTGTTGCATGAAAACTGATTCATTGAGTGTCCCATGTAAGAAAGCATTGTTGACATCAAGTTGGTTCAAGAACCAATCAAATTGAACTGCAAGAGTGAGGAGAAGTCTAATGGTAACTAGCTTGGCTACCGGACTGAAGGTTTTAGTATAGTCTAAACGTTCCTGTTGATTAAATCCCTTGGCAACGAGCCGAGCTTCGTACCGGTCTATAGTGCCATCGGGCTTTCTCTTGATACGGAAGACCCATTTGCAACCTACAATGTTCTGTGAAGGAGACTTGGGAACAAAAGACCATGTTCCAGTATTGATAAGAGCATTGACTTCCTCTTGGATTGCTTAGTGCCAATGAGGGTATTTGGAGGCTTGAAGATAGGTTTTAGGTATGTAATCCACTGAGAAATGAGAGGGTAAAGGGTGTTTAGTGGCAGTGAGTGCTTTAGGTTTGAAAATGCCAGATTTAGACCGTGTTTGCATCAGATGAGTGTTAATGGTTTGATTAGAAATGGGAGAAATGGAATCTAAAACTGCCACTATAAGACTTAAGATAGTAGTGGAGGAATGGTTATGGGATAAAATAGGTGGTGTACTGGAGGAATATCTAGGCAATGAGGTGTTAGTACCAGAGGAAGAAGAAATAGGAAATGTAAAGGTAAGAGTAAATGGTATAAGGGATCCAGTCCGAGGATGCAAGAGTGGTATTGGGGTTGTGGTGTTTGACATATAATGAAAAGGAAAACTAGATTCATTGAAGAGAACATGTCTGGAAATGTACACTCTATTGGTTGCAGGATCAAGGCACTTATAGCCCTTGTGATTCAGATTGTATCCAAGAAATACACATGCTTTGCTTTTAGGATCCAGCTTTGAGAAAGTATAAGGCTTGAGCCATGGGAAACAAGCACAACCAAAGACCTTTAAACACTCATAGTTTGGAGCTCGATGATATAGAGATTCCCAAGGAGACTGTCTGGATGCAGTAGGCAATTGGTTAATAAGATAGATTGTTGTGGTGAAAGCCTCAACCCAATAAATGTGGGGTACTTTGGAAGCTGCCAAAAAAGTGCGAGTAGTTTCAACTAAATGATGATGCTTGCGTTCTGCACACCCATTTTGTTCAGGTGTGTGGGGGCAAGTAAGTTGATGTTAAATGCCATGTGTAGCCAAGAAGTTAGAGAAATGAGTACTTAAGTACTCTCCACCAGAATCAATCCTCAAAGTAATGATTTTTGTACACAGAGAATTCTCAACCAGAGATTTGTATTGCATAAAAGTTGACAGTACATCATATTTGCATTTTAAAGGATAAAACCAGCAATATCTAGTAAAGTCATCCACAAAAATGACATAGTACCGAAAGCCTTGAGAAAAGGCTATAGGTGATGGTCCCCAAACATCCGTGTGAATGAGTTCTAGAGGTTTGCTAGTTGTACAAGATGTAGATACAAAGGGAAGTTTGGAGCTTTTACCTAATGCACAATCTAAGCAGAATGACTTATTTGTATGAGCGAAAACAGGAATACAAGATTTTGAGGCAAGTTTATTAAGAATCTTGACTGATGGGTAACCCAATCTTTGATGCCAAACATCCTTATAAGCTTTTGCAAAAGCTGTGAGTGCTTTATGATGACCATTTGTAGATGAGTGAAAATGAAAAGGATAAAACCTTTTCTGAACATGGCCTTTAAAACGCATCATCCTCGAAGAAAGATCTTTCACAGTGAAGTGAAAGGGATAAAAATGCAATGAACGGTGATTATCAATCAGAAATTGATTTGCAGATAGAAGGTTATGTTTCATGGCAGGCACATATAGGACTTTATTGAGTGTAAAAGCATTAGTAGAAGTATTCAAAATAGTAGAACCAGAGTGAATGATGGGCAAACCTTTGTCATCACCAATGTACACTTGTTCTGGTCTTGTGTATGCTTCAGGATTTTGCAGAGTTGCATAGAAGTTGGTCATGTGTGATGTGGCTCCAGAATCGATCCAAGTAGGATTAGATGAAGAAGTGTTAGCAGCCATTGCTGTATGAGAGGATTTTCCACCATAAGCTAGATCCAGGCGATGAGGACAATCACAGGCTTCATGATCAAACTGATGACAAATCTGACAAGGATTTTTCTTAGTGTAGGATGAAAAATGGTTGCGACTTCCACGATTAGGACGCTGATTATTACCACGATTATTAAAGAATCTCTAATTATTAGAAGATTTGTAATTTCCACGATTGAAATGACCTCGATTATGAAGGTGATCCATTCCACGACTTTGAGTGCTGAAGGTAGAAGGAGACTGAGCCATAAAAGCCTGAGAGTTAGGAAGAGGAAGGATGCATGCAGACGTGTTAAATGCCTGAAAAGATGAAGCCTCAGAAATGCTTTTCTTGCGATTGGCTAATTGAATCTCTTTGCTAAGGAGCAAGCCCTGTAGTTCATCAATTGTTGTAGATCTGAGACAGAATTGAATAGCATCAACAAACGAGTCATACTCTAGGGGAAGGCCATGAAGAGTGACAGAGATCAGATCGAAATCTTCAACCGGAGAGCTGACACTAGCAAGGGCATCAGCAATTGCCTCAAGTTGCTGAAAGTATTGAGCAGCAGTTGAATTTCCTTTGGTAAGATTACGAAGGTGAGAGCGTAACTCATGAATATGAGACTGAGAGGCCGTGGCAAGACGTGATTCCAATTTCGCCCAAAGGTCACGAGCTAAATTCACACCAACAGTATATGGAATTAGGGATTCAGAGAGCGTGGAGTTGAGCCAGATGAGAATATTTTGATCATTCTCATACCAAGAAACATAAGCAGGATTGAGAATGCAATTTCCCAAAGAATCAAGAAGAAAATGAGGCGGCATCGCCATAGATCCATCAATGTGACCAGTAAGGTTGTAGCGGCGAAAAATCAGGGCAAAGAGAGCACTCTAGGTCAAGTAATTTGTGGTGGTAAGCTTGATTGGAACCATTGATCCAATGTTTTGGATCGTGATTGAGGTAGAATTTGAAGAATTAGGGTTTGAAGATTCAGTCAGAAGGGGATGAATTGGAGAAGCCGATTCCGATGAAGGAGACGCCATTGTCAGATAGACGATGAAGGCAGATAGCACGATCAAGAGCACGATCGAAGATCTCGAACACGATCGAAGAATCGATCAAGAACACAGAGAGAATGAGCGTAGAGAGAAGCAGGAAAGGTAGGATCGAAGAGCAGGAGTCGTTAGATAGAGAAGGCGGTTGTTACCATATTTGGTAAAATATATTTTCATTTCACACTTATAATGTTACAGCTTAGGTGTATATATATACAACAAACTATTAGATTATCTTAACCACTAAGATAACAACTAAGAAGGCATAGTTACAGTGTTGCCCTTTATAATACCTATATATAGTAATCATGCATCTTGAACTTGATACTTATTGCACAATTGCTACACTAGTATGAGTCCAATATATTAATATCACACTCATGAGTTTAATATATTGTATTCATAAGTTTAATATATTAAACTCACGAAGTCAATATATTAGTATCACACTGAAACTTTTCAGCACCATGTAAAAATGTAATTCTTATATGACTTTAATATATTAATGTCATGGTCACTTTTTCTCTAGAAGACCCAACTTTATTTGAAACAAAAATAAATAAATTTATAGTACGACAGAAGAAACAACTTAAACGCAATTTTTTGTTTGTCGTTTGAATGTATGGACTTAATTTGAACGCTACAGTTACGTACTCCGCGCTTTCTTTGAACCCACGCTTACTAACCCGCGCTCTCTGCTTACTATTAACGCTATTCATTCATCCCTATATAAATTACTCGCTCTCAAATCAAACCCTAACCCTGCGACTCTCTTCCCAAAATAGAATAAACCCTAATTCTCTCTCTCTCTCTCTCGCATTCTCGTCTGATCGAAATTTCGCTCTATCTCAGGTACTTTGCAAAACCCTAACTCTTACAGTTTTTCTCTGTTTCTCACATTATAATGTGAGTAATTCAACTTTTATTTGAGCGATTTCTCCCGAGATTTATATTTGTAAGGAGAAAATTGGAGCGTTGGTTCTTAAACGACTGAATTATAGCTTTCATCCATGAATTAATTGTAATTTTCGTTCATGAGGGCATGAATTAGAAACCCTTAAAATTTTGTGTCTGAATTTGACAAAATGTGAAGCATTGAACCTTCATGCCAATCGTGAAGCATTGTGTTAACTTACGGTGCTAAATGAATACGGAAATTCTCACATAATTGCAATCAAGAACCAATGCTCCACATTTGGATGCCAATTTTGATGCATCTTTAATTCGGATCCAAACCTACAACTCGGTCATAGTTTAAGAATTAATGCTCCAATATACTCTTATTCAAATTGTTGCAACTGCAAAATTACATTAACGGGTAATTGGACCGATTGAATAGAGGATTTACTGACTAGATTGGTTTTTGAGGATTTATGCAAAAGTTTGGATTTTTTTGATAATTTATTGTATTTGAGAGCTATTAAACATCATCTATATGACTCTGTTTTCGTTAATTTTAATTTCAAAGTGTTTTTAATTTTTCGTTCTGTTGTTGTTTCAGCTTTGATTTCCACAAGCTCTGAAGATGGGTGGTGATTCCTTTCGGTTTCCTGGCTGGGGTTCAACTCACTGTAAGTTTTCTCAACTCTATCTTTTCATATGAGACATGAGTCAAGATTTCCGTTGTACCGTGTTAACTGCATTCAGTAATGTTCAGTTCATTCCATATTTGAATGACTGTTTTCTGTTTTTTTTTCTTTTCTGGTATGCATTTATAACCAGCTTTGAGTATTTGTGCTGCATAATCTCTTGTTTGTTCTCCGTGGAAAATAGTTTAATTCATGAATATTGTTTAACAGCTTGTGGGAATTCGTCTGGAAGCCCATTTTATTCCCAATCGTTCTTGGAGCATGAATGGCGCAACAACAACGTTTCTGCTCCCAATCTCTGCAGGTGCGGTCAAAATGGTTTGTTTGGAGCAGCGCAATCTTCTTGGCCGTTTCCTCCTTTTGGAGTACCTTATACTCCTGATCTCAGTCTCTCATTGTCACCAATTGCTGGTAAGCTGCCTCCCACCTGTGCTATGTCATTATGGTGAAAGATGGTTATTAGAAATCATGTACAATGTCACTTTCTTAAGTATGCGATTATTTACCTGTGCTTGCATATCTAGTTTTGTCCCCTACATTAAACCCCAATTTGAGTTCCTTCATTTTCTTTTTCCCCGACAGTTTTTGCCTATATATAAGTGGTGGTTTCTGTATGACATTAATATGTTGTTGAAAACATTCTGTTCGCTACAGATTTGTTTCTGATTTAGTACTGGATCTATGAGCTGACTTGTGAAACAAATTTTGTATATTGTGGGAACTTCACCTGTTTACGTAGTCCGCACGTGTACCAGAATTCTTTCCTTGAAAAACATATTTTGATTTTGATTTATGAAGTACATAAGTTACTGTGCAGGTTTCTGGATGTTTGTTCCCTTTAGTTCGACATGCATCCCAGCCTTTGCCTCTGCTAGCACACCAGCTTTTGGTGCAACAGGCTTTGCGCCCTTTGCTAGAACAACAAGTCCTATGTTCGGAAGCAGAGGAGATGGGTCTTATGGTGGATCATTTGGAGCTTCAAACACCCTGGCTTTTGGTTCATCTAGCTCCACCGTCGGTACTTCAAGCAACCAAGCTTTTGGTGCTTCAAGTACTACTGGTTTTGGTTCATTTAGTAGTACACAACCTTTGAGCTCTTCACCAACTTCTGCATTTGCCCAATCAAGTTCCAGATTCAGTAGCAGCCCATTTGGTGCTTCGTCTCCTTTTGGATCACAGTGTTTTCCATTTGGTGAGTATTTTAGATGTATATGGGTGTTGGTTTTGAATTTTGAATTGTTTTGTTACAGTAAAGGAATGCCTCATTCTGTTCTGTTTTATTTTGTGGTGCAGTAGGTCAATCAACAACAATTGGGAACACCAAGCAGTCAGCTTTTGGTGGCCAACAACACAATGGTAGTAGCGTGGCTTCATACACTGCAACTCTTGCAGTTGATGATAGTAGGAAAGTGGAGTCAATATCTGCAATGCCAGTATATAAAGACAAAAGTCACGAAGAACTCCGTGTGGAAGATTATAAATTGGGGAAAGGTATGCTTTCTAGTTCAAAATTTTCAGTAACTCGGAATTTTTCCCACATTTGTCAAAGTTTACTACGAAATCTGTTATAACTTTTTCTTCCAGGTGTTCAATTTCCTGCCGGTGGGAGTACCATTGACATTTCTACCTCACAGCCGAATCGTTTGCATCCTGCACCATCACTTCTTCAACCATCTTCAAGTCCCTTTAGTACCTCTACTTCGTCTAATATATCTGCTCCAGAAACCCCATCATTCACTTCTCAAGGCATTGTTTTTACACCACCATCTCCTTCAGTTTTTCGACAAACATCATCTCTGTCTCCATTAAGTTCATCGACCTCATCTGGATTTTCATGTCTTGCTCCTGCTCAAACATCAAATTCTGCGCCTCCAGCTATGCAGATATGTATTGGACGAAGTGCCACTCCCTTTGGGCAGAAGAATACTCCATTTAGGAGCTCCTCTGAGGCTAGTTCTACAAGCAACCCAATTGCTTTTGGTCAAGCTACTGTAAGTTTCTTTTTCTCCCATATCTTTTTAATTGAATAGATTTTAATTGATGGTTTTGGCTCACTTTTTGCCCTATTTCTCTTTTCTGTGCAGCCTTTGTTCGTGTCATCTCAGCCTCTTCAGAGTAGTGGTTCTGTCTTCAACATTGTTAGTCAAAATCAGCAAGGTAACATGTTTTATGCATTTTGAATGGTTATAGCCATTGGTACTGATTTCATCAATTGTTGTCTTTGGCTTTGTAGGCAACCCAGGTGGTTCGACAGGAATTCTTGGTCAGAATGGGTTTGAAAGCTTTTCATCAACCCCTGCGTTTGGTCAATTAAGTTATATGTCCGGTTGCTGCCAGTTATGCGCTTCATGTGGTGAGTATTTTGTTTTATTTGTGAAGGTCGTTGTGTTTTGTTTCATTCTATCTCTATCATATTCTTATACTTTATGATGCAGGAGCTCAATCAACAACTGGAAACATTGCTCTGGGGAAGCCAGTTTCTGAGGGTCGGCATCAGGGAAGTGGAGTACCTACAACTGTAACAAACACTGCTTATGGTGAACCGGATGAAAAAATCCACTCAATATCGTCAATGCCAATTTATGGAGACAGATCTCACGAGGAAATGAGATGGCAGAATTATCAATTGGGGGATAAAGGTAAATTTTGCTTTATAAAGTTCGGATAACGCAGAAGAATTTATTGTGAGGAATGATGGCCTTTACTAGGTTCAATGTATGATTAATTTCTCCTTAAATTTCAGGTGGACCGGCTCTTGGTGGTGTGACTCACTTTCACTTGCTTACCAAGAAACCTGCACCGACATTTGCTCAAACATCATTGAGTCTGTCCAATACCTCTACTGTATCTAATATATCTGCTCCGCAAAATCCATCCATTACTGCTGCGGGCTTTGGAGCCTCATCCACACCCAATCTTTTTGCATCTTCATCATCAACTGCTTCATTATTTGGACCAATTCCATCTCCGTCCTTTTCTAGTTCATCAGCTGCACCAGCATCTACATTTGCATTTCCTTCTCCAGCTCCAGCAACAACTTCGACATGCAATCATGGCCTATTCGGTTGCATGCCGTCTGTTGCACAAACAGGTACCACTAACGCCGTGCAAACTAACTTCCTCTAGTGGATCTACAACACCCCTTCCACTAGAGGTTAGTGCCACATACAAACAGCTGTATCAATCTTTTTCTTCAATCGAAGGTTTTTATTTTACTCCCTTAAGATTCATGGAGGCATTATACTTTTGTGTAGTTAAAGTTCCTCAATACGCCGGTCTTGCCCTAAGTTGGATAGGGTTTTGAACCCCTCATTATCCTAGCATCAATCGAACTTAGTTTTCGTGTTAATTTCTATTGGATGACAGTTTAGTGTGTTAAACCACACCCTAAGGAAAACGGGATGTTACTGAATGTGGAATTCACTTTGTTGTTTTCTGCCAGGAAAAGAGTAGGCTACAGATATCATTGCAAGAAATTCGAGAATGCATAATCGTGAGAAAAATGATCGAAAGGTGAGGGTTATGATGCATCTTTTAGGATGCCAGATGGCATCATCTTGTGGTGACAGTTAGAGTTGAGCACGAGTATAAACAGTACATTGTAAGAGAAGGAAGGGGGTTAATGAAATGATATTGTTGTTCTGTTACTATCTCTCTGTGCAATTGTAGAAGATGTGGAGCTAGGTTCTAACAGGGCTCTTCTTCTTCGTCTTCCTTTTCATGGTGATAGGCGCGCAGGCAAAACAAGCAAACGAGGATTGAATTTGAAGAAGAAACAAGTCTAGCAAAATCTACATCCTACAAATAGCATTACTTAGGTGTTTTGTTTGTTTAATAGAATTGATGTAACTAGTTTGGAATTTTGACCAAAACCAAATGGAAAATTTGCAGTTCTTTTTCTTTCAGTACAATTTCTGTTCAGGTTGTTGTGAGTTTCGACATAATAAAAAATCATTGAAAAGAAATAAAGTTTTGTCAACCAAGGATTAAGAACAATACTTGGCTACTCAAAGATGAGTAGGAACTCCTACTCAAAATTTATCAAAATTATTCGTTGTCAACTTATAGACCTTCGCATTTATAATCAGAACCATTCATATTATAAATCACCCTATAAAGATTGTCGCTGCAAAAAATCAATTAAAACTAAGGTCGTTTAGTTATCAAACTGTTTAAAAACAAATGAACGATATTGGTAAAAGCATTACGAACTGTCTACGTATTTGCTACAATAGATTGACTAAATGACTTTAGTTTTAATTTATTTTTTGCATAGGTGATCTTTACAATGTGATTCATAGTATAAACGGTTCTGATCATAAACACAAAGCTCTGTGATTAAAACACTAAGAGTTTTGAGTAGGAGTTCCTACTTATCTTTGAGTAGCCAAGTATTGTTCAAGGATTAATTCATCTTAACAAATGATTAACAAGACCAATATATAAGCTTCCAAATATTGATTACATCTTTAAGATTGCCACTCACTGTGCAAGTGGTAAATTGCCCCGGTGATTAGGACAATTCCTCTTCAATTTATCATGTCCCGGATTCAAACCATCTCCCCTCCCCTTAATATTGTAGTTTATAAAAGGAATATCACTTACATTCAAAATTAAAAATAAATAAAAAATAAATAAATAAAAATAAAAATAAATAAAAAAACTGTCCCTAACTACTGCAATAACACATGAACAAGGAGAAAAACTTCAGCCGGTTGTTTGATAAAAATGAGGATAGCAAAAGCCAAAACCCTAAAAACAAAGGTCTTCTGGGGCTGCCTTAACTACCGATTGGAACTAGACGAGGACATTTTGTATATAAATATATATTTCTTCGTACCTCTTTTATTTTTATTTGAATTTTCCATGCATCTAAAATATTTTTCCATCCATTAAAATAATTAAAATATATATTAATATTATAATTTGTGAATATATTTCTTCTATACGGACTTAATTTGAACGCTACTACGCTACTATTGCAAATACTGACGTAAGCCTCCCGCGCTCCGCCCTTTCTTTCGTGCAACACACGCAAACTTAAAACCTCCCGCGCTCTCTCTTACTTTGAACGCTAACTATTCAACTATGTATATTTCTGCGACTCTCTTCAAATCAAAAACCCTAATGCTCTAGCCCTCGCATTCTCTCATCGTTCGATCATTCTCAATTTCACTCACTCACTCCGATCAGGTTCTTTGCAAAACCCTAATTTTTATGGTTCTTTTGTGTTTATCAGATTATAATGTGTTAATTAATTGTTTGCTATGATAATTAAACTTGTATCTAAGTGATTTCTCTCAATGTTGATTTACTGAAAGAGATTATTGAAGCATTAGGACCTAATCGTAGCATTAGTTCTTGAATTAAATATTCAATAAAATTGGAACCCGAATTTGACAAAACATGGAGCCTCAGTCCTTCATGCCAACTTTGTTAGAATTTTTCATCCGTGTGTGTCAATGTGCTTAATTTTGACACAAATCGAAATCAAGGATCAATGCTCTACATCATACCAATTTTGATGGATTCTTATTATTATTTAGGATCCAAAGCTACAGTTCAGTCATAGTTTAAGAATCAATAATCCAATTTACTCTTGCAAAATTACCAATGTGTAATTGGGCGAATGAAAAGACGATTACTGGACTAGAGTGGAAGTGTTGTCAATTTTCTATTCTAGTCTTATTTCAGCTTGATCTCCACAAGCACTGAAGATGTTCATGAATCCGTTTCCCGGGTCTTGTACTTGTACACACCACTTTTCACCTGTCGGGTACTGGGGTCCGACTAACTGTAAGTTTTCTCATCTCAATCTTTTAATGTCAGCCAGGAGTCAAGATTTTTGTTTTCCTTGTTAATTGCACTCAGTAATTTTCAATGCGTTGCATATGTGAATGATTGTTTTCTGTAATTTTCATCTGGTATCAGAATAATGAGGCAGAGAAATTGGATTCAATATCAGAAATCCCAGATATAAAGACAAAGTCATGAAGAACTCCGTTGGGAGGATAAGGGTATGAATTCTAGTTAAAACTTTTCAGTAACTTAAGAATGTTTCCGGTTCTCTATAACCTTCATCTAGTATGGCAATACGCGGCTGGGAATTCATTGAATATTGTTTAACATCTAATGGACAATCATCTAGAAGGCCAAGTCTGTTCCCATCGTCCCTTGAGCGTGAGCGGAACAACAACAATGCTTCTGCTCCCAATCTTTGCAAGTGCGGTCAGAATTGTAAATTTTGGCACAGAACCTATCTCCACAACAACTGGTGCTTCATCTTCGCAAACTTTTAAAAATACAATGCCTCCTTTCAGAGCATCTTCTACACCTAGCTCATCATCATCAATTATTGGTAAGCCTGAAAGATGGTTATTAGAAATTGCGTACAACGTCACTTTCTAAGTATGCGATTTTTTACCTTGCTAGAATTCTTTCCTTGCAAAATTTATTTTATCTTGATTTTTGAAGTACATAAATTAGTGTGCGGGTTGCTGGTTGTTTGGGGGCCAACAACGCGGGGATGAAGGTACGGTTTCTAGTTTTAACTTTTCAGTATCTTGGAAATTTTGCCGCATTTGACAGCAATAATGACATTTGCTAAGTTCAAAATGTTATAATTTCGACTTCCAGGTGGTCCAGCTCCTGCTGTTGGGAGTGGCTTTGGCACTACAACCTCACAGCCAAACCCCTTTGAATCCTGCACATACATTTTCTCATGCATCAAGTTCTTTTAATGCCACAGTGTTTACTCCAAAAGCTCCATCCTTCACTAATACAGGTTTTACAACAACGTCTACGCCATTCAGTTAATCAAGTTTTGCGATTTCTTGTACTTCAACCAGTCCTTTTTACACTATCACAAACCTCATCTCCGATTCTCTTTAGTTCGTCAAGCTCTGCATAATCATTTTCTGCTCCGGCTAAATCAAACTTCATCCTTCACAAACCTTGTCACCATGTCTCTTTTGGTGGTGCTTTTACCACTCCATTATCTCAGCCATTCAGTAACCCTCCTACTGGCTTTGGTTTGAGGATCTCTACTGCTGCTGGTGCTACAAGCAGCCTAATGGGTTTTAGTCAAGGAGCTGTAAGTTTTTATTTTTAGTTTTTACTTTTAATCGTAAAAGGTTTTAATTGATGATCATTGGTTAACTTTTTTCTCTATTTTCTTGCCCGAGCATCCAATTTGTTGTTCTTCACCTTTCCCATCTCAGCCATTTTTCGGGTTGAAACAAGACTCATGTGTTTCACAAACAGGTGCTGTTACTACGGAACAAACTACGATTTCCGCTGGTGGGTCTACAACTCCCTTTCCCCAAAGAGGTTAGTGCTACACACAAACAGTTATATCTATCGATTTTTTTCCTTCAATTATTGAAGGTTTTTATGTTACTCCCTTTTAGATTCATAGAGGCATTATACTTTTTGTTAGAACAAGTCAGAGTTATCAAGAATCCAGCTCATGTTTAAACTCTAAAGTCTGTTATTCAGGAATGCATGTTGGATTTGTTGAAATGTTTTGGAGTTATTATATATCGTGATATGTGGATTATTTGGAAATGTTCATGGAGCATGAGAACTTTGGTGTTGCATTAATCCGAGGGATAAATGTAAGTTGCACACGGGGACATTAGGGCAGATGGCCATTAGGGGTCACGTGGTGAGTTACAATTTATGAAGGATATAATGGACACGTAAAGGGATGATGTGATATGGCATTATGTGTATAATTATTTGATATTATTATCCTATTTTATAGTATGATTAAAATAACAAGCTTGATTGGCATATTATATATTCTACTCACTGAGCGACGGTGGTTGTTGCTCACTTCTCACCTATTATTTTACAGATGAGTTATTTGGCAAGACAGGTGTTAGAAGAGCTGAGGTTGTGATTGAGGAGAAGTTTAAGGATTTTAATTTATTACTTATGTACACCCTGTAAGGATTATGGAGTTATTTTAATAAGAGGATTTCATTTTTCAACCCATGTCGATTTCCTTTTATTTATTTTTACTTTTACTCGTGTTTCGGGCGCAGGGGTCTTATTTTACTACCGACCCCGGGTTCGGGGCGTGACACATCCCCCCTGCAATTTCACGCGTCAATCCCTTCTCCTCTTCCATGACTACCGTAGTGAATATTAAGCTTGATCGTGCCAACCATCCTCTATGGTTGGCGCAAATCTTGCCAATATTAAAGAGTCGTGACCTGATGGGTTACGTCGACGACTCTCTGGTCTGTCCTCCGAAACACTTGGCTAGAAATACTGCTGTCAATCCGGCGTATGTTACATGGGTGCATAATGACCAAATGATCCTCAATTGGATCAATGCCTCGCTGACTACCTCTGTTCTAGCCACTGTAGCCAGCAAACGCACGTCTCGTGTGAAATGGGAAGCTCTTGAGCAACGTTATGCATCCACTTCTCAGAATCGCATCATCTTTCTGCAAAATGAATTGCTCCTGACAAAGAAATGTGATCTCTCAGTGGCTGATTACTTGGATCGTGTAAACGCTATATCAAATAACCTTGCTCTTGCCGAACAATCAGTAAGTGATAATGAACTGGTTCAAATTATTCTTAATAACCTTGGTCCTATATTCGAGATGACTGTCAATGCAGCTCAGGCACGTGATACTCCAATCATGTACCCAACCCTTGAAGCTCTTCTTTTGACAACGGAGAGGCGAATGATGGAACAAATTGTACCTGTGGTGGAATCAGCTTCTGTCAATGCCTTTGTAGCTGCAAGAGGACGTGGTGGACGTTCTCGTGGAAATGGACGTGGTGGCTTTGCGTCCAACCGTGGTGCTGCTTCTAATATCAACCAACGAGGTTCCTTCCCTTGCAACAACAGTCAGCGCAATCCTACCGTCATTGGGGAACGTTGCAATTCAAGTGGCGAGAGAATCACTTGTCAAATTTGTGGTAAGCTTGGACATCGTACTTTAGATTGTTACTAGTGCATGAATGGTGCTTATGAAGGACATATTCCAACTAAACGTCTTATTGCCATGGCGTCTTCACCAATTACCTTGAATCGACAACAAAATGGAACCTGGTTACTGGACACAGGAGCCAACACCCATGTCACTCCTGATATTCAAAATCTGGTAAATCCAAAGGAGTACAATGGTAATGAAAATATCAATGGTGTAGGTAATGATACTGGCCTTTCAATTTCACATTCTAGTTCAAACAAAATTACTACTAAGTCTTGCTCATTTGAACTAAACAATATACTCCATTGTCCATCCGCCTCCACTAGCATTATCTCTGCCCATCAATTCACTCTTGATAACCACTGTTACCTACTAATATTTCCTTATTTTTTCTTTGTCAAGGACCTCAAGACCCAGAAAACGTTTTTCCAAGGGAGATGTGAGAATGGATTGTACCTATTTCTAGGTGGTGGTGGATTATCCAAGTATCCTATTTCAACGTTCTTAGGCGTTAGAGTCTCGGCCCAAAAATGGCATTCTTGTCTTGGTCACCCTGCATCTTCAATTATTAAGTTTTTAATTTCAAATAATCAAGTACCAAGTCATGGTACTGCCGATGTAATGTTTTGTGATTCTTGTCCTTTGGGCAAGAGTACCAAACTTCCCTTTAGCAAGTCAGAGTCTGTGTCTCAATTTCCTTTGGAACTTTTACATTCCGATGTGTAGTGTTCACCAGTTATGTCAATTGAAGGTTTTCGTTATTATGTATTGTTTGTCAATGATTGTTCTCACTATTCTTGCATTTTTCCCATGAAAAACAAATCTGAAGTATTTGGAATTTTTGTTACATTTAAGGCGCACGTTGAAAAAATGTTTAACACACCCATCAAAACTCTTCAATGCGATGAAGGTGGTGAGTATAAGAGTCAAGCCTTTAAACATTTTCTTGCAACTCAGGGAATTTCACAACATTTTTCATGCCCAAAACACCCTGAGCAAAATGGAATTGTGGAACGAAAACATCGCCATATAGTCAAAACTAGTATTGTCATGCTTTCTCACCCCCACATCCATGACAAATATTGGTTTGATGTTTGTTTGGCGGCCACATACATAATTAATAGGTTACCAACTAAGGTTTTGTCTAATAAATCTCCATATGAAAAGCTTCTTCACCGAACACCGACTTATGAATTCTTCAAAGTATTTGGATGTAAATGTTTTCCTTGGTTGACACCCTATGCACGCAACAAACTTCAACCCAAGTCCAAGTCATGTGTTTTCTTAGGATATTCGTTGAATCACCAAGGATACAAGTGTTTGGATTTATCCACGAGACGAGTGTATTTGTCTCACCACGTATTATTCGATGAGGACTCATTTCCATTCAAGGAACTTGCATCTCTCAAGGAAAACGTCTCCACAACAGGTAACTCTCCAACCTCTGAGCTTGTTTTTTACTTTTCCAACCCTATCCCTAGTCCACCAAATAACCAAGTCCTAGTCACACCCAATGACCAACCCGCCACTACCAATAGGTTACCATATAATCAACCAATGCATGAAAAACCTGCACCAAGTTTCCAACCTTCTTCTACTCCAAACCCTGCCCTTATTTCTAGCCCTAGTGAACCTTTACCAAACCAAGATGAGCAAGAAATAGTAGTTGTTGTCCCTGTGAACTAGAATCAGTCACGACAATGTGTCATCGATCCGGTGTTGGTTCATAATCCCCCTCTATGTTATCCAATGACCACTCAGTCTAAAGTTGGGATACAAAAGCCAAACCCAAAATCTGCATTGCATGTTAATACTGACAATCAAGTGGTTGAACCAGCATGTTTTAGTCAGGCAATCAAGCATAAAGAATGGCGGACTACGATGGCTCAGGAATTCAGTGCCTTGCAACATTATGGTACGTGGACTCTTGTACCTTACCATCATGCCATGAACTTGTTGCCAAACAAGTGGGTTTTCAAGATAAAGAGGCGTGCAAATGGCTCGATTGAGCGACATAAGGCTAGGCTTGTGGCTAATGGTTTTCATCAACAATCCGGGATCGACTATACGAAGACCTTTAGTCCTGTTGTCAAGCATAGCACCATTAGACTTGTTTTGAGTTTGGCAGTTTCAAATAAATGGCATGTTCGACAATTGGACGTTCAAAACGAGTTTCTGCATGGGTATTTGAGTGAGGATGTGTACATGAGACAACCACTGGGTTTTGTTGATAAACAGTATCCTAACTATGTTTGTAAACTGCAACGTAGTTTGTATGGTTTAAAACAGACACCTAGGGTCTGGTTTCAAAGGTTTTCAGAATTTTTCCTTCAGTTAGGGTTTCAAGAGTCCATGTGCAATTACTCTTTGTTTGTTTATAATCAAAGAGGCGTTTATTTGATTTTGCTTATTTATGTGGATGACATCTTGCTCACAGGAAACAACTACACTCAATTGGCATGGTTGATCAAGAAGCTCAGCACTTTATTTTCCATGAAAGACTTGGGTCCCCTTAGTTTTTCCTGGGTGTTGAAGCCACTTACGTTGGAAACAATATGCATTTGACTTAATCCAAGTATGCCCTGGACTTGCTTCAACAAACAAAGTTTAAAGATGCCAAGCCGATTTCCACTCCAATTTCTGTAGGACAAAAACTGAGTGCTTATGTTGGTGAACCTTACAAGTATCCGGATCAATATCGCAGTGTTGTTGGAGCTGTAGACAACGAAATTTCAGTAAATAAATCTTCACCAACGCATTAAAGTTTTGACGTGTCACAACACACATGGGATACGCCACATGTCACACAATTGTACACATGGCATGTGACTCAACAAATTGGAAGAAAAACCCTTGGAGGATTAAACAAGTTTTTCTTCTCATTTTTGGGCAATGACAAGGCAAGCACACTTCAATCCATTATGGATGAAAACAAGTTTTTCTTCTCATTTTGGGCAATGACAAGGTAAGCACATTTCAATCCATTACGGATCAAAACAAGTTTTTCTCATTTGGGCAATGACAAAGCAAGTACATTTCAAGTTTAAAGTTGTATCAAGTGGGAAAATTAGGCCATAAGTTAGACCACTTCAAGTTTAAAATGGTATTAAGTGGGAAATTAAGCCATATGTTAGACCACTTCAATTTCAATATTGCATTAAGTGGGAAATTAGGCCATATGTTAGACCACTTCAATTTCAATATTGCATTAAGTGGGAAAATTAGGTAATGGTGCTTAAGTGGGAAGATTTTGTGGTGGTAATTCATTTTCAAAGCCTATAAATAGGTTTCTTCATCAAGGTATCAATCATCATAAAATTCACAAATACATTTCTACTCCCAAATTGGAAGAGAATTCCTCAAAACCTTGAAGCTTTGAAACTCTAAAGCTCTCAAGCAAATCTCAAAGGATCAAGAAAGCCCTCTTCATTTTTCGTCAAATCCTCCTTCAAGATCAAGCCCCAACGGCTCTTGAAGAACTTCCATCAATTCAAGATCAAGCCTCGACGGCCCTTGAAGAAAGTGTTCATCGTTCATCAATTGTTCATCCTAAGATCAAGCCACAACGACCCTTTAGATCAACAACATCAACAAATCCACACAACTGTTCATCCTAAGATCAAGCCCCGACGACCCTTTTGGATCAACAACATCACCAAAGTCACACAACTGTTCATCCTAAGATCAAGCCCCAACGGCCCTTTGGATCAACAACATCAACAAATCTACACAACAGTTCTTCAAGATCAAGCCCCAACGGCCCTTGAAAAAGCTCCCAACCGTTCATCCAATATCAAGCCTCAACGGCCCTTGGATCAACAACATCCATAAATCAACACCTTACGGAGATCGAATCAGATGATCAAGTTAAAAGAGATCGTAACCCTACAAATCCATTAACACCAAAATATTATTTTGTACACGTTGTTCTTGTTTCAGGAAATTTCCGTGTTCACAAGAGTGCTGCAGTATTTTACCATCACGAGACCGGATCTTTCCTATGCCGTTAACCAGGTGTGCCAATTTATGCACTCACCCAAGGATACTCATTGGATGGCAGTGAAACGCATCCTGCAGTATTTGAAGGCCACGTATGATCATAGTCTTGTTTATAAACCTGGAGATATGCAATTGCATGCTTTCTCTGATGCAGATTATGCGGGCAATCCTCATACCTGCCACTCTACAGGAGGTTTTTGTATTTATTTGGGACCAAATCTGGTGTCTTGGAGTTCAAAGAAATATAAGACTTTCTCTCGGTCGAGTATGGAAGCCGAATATAGGCAACTAGCCTACACTGCTGCTGAGCTATCTTGGTTAAGGTTGTTATTCAGAGACCTTTATTTGCATCTTCATATTCCACACATATGGTGTGAGAATGTCTCTTCAATAGCCTTAGCCTCCAATCCCGTTTTTCATTCATGAACAAAACACTTGGAGGTTGATTATCACTATGTCCGTGAGAAAGTGGTTCGAAAACAGCTTCTGGTAAATTTTATTTGTTCTCAAGATCATATTGCTGATTTGTTTACAAAGGGTTTGTCTTCCTCGCATTTCAAGCTTTTGGTGTCCAAGCTTCCAGTTGTTTCTCGGGTTGTCAGCTTGCGGGGGGCTGTTAGACCAAGTCAAAGTTATCAAGAATCTAGCTCATGTTTAAACTCTAAAGTCTGTTATTCAGGAATGCAGTCCTTATCCAAGGATAACTCTGATAGGTCTAGATTATTTTAATGTTTTAAAGTTTGTTTTCACATATGTTGTATTATTCAAATTCAAATATTGCCGTGTAAATAGGGATGATAAACCCCTGATGTAATCTCAAGATTATTATAAATACATGCAACCTATCAGTTGATGGGGATGCAAATTCTGAGCTGGAAACCTGAGAGTTCTAAAGTTTTACACTTTTGAGTACTTAAAGTTGTGTCCTAAGCTTGCTTTGAAAGGGTTTTAATCCCGGTCCTTCTCATTATCTTGCCATCTTTCATGTGTTAATTTTTGTTGAGTGATAGTTTAGTTTGTTAATGTTAAACCTCACATTAAAGAAATTGATGTTTCTGTATCTAACATTCACTTTGCTCTTGTCCTCCAGGTAAAAGGGGTGTGGCTGATCTAATGCGAAAATGATCGAACGTTGAGGATGATGCTTCTAATGAACAGTTAATCTCTATTCATTTCTCCAGCACGATCTAAAATGAATTTTGCGCTCACACCTCACTGCTATCTTTTCATTTTGCAGGCGAAACAAGGAGGATTGAATTCGAAGAAGAAAGACGCATTTCGTTATCATACCTCCTACAAGTAGCTTTTACTTAGGTGTTTCTTGTTTGATGGAATTGATGTAGCAAGTTTGGAAATGTGACCAAATGCCAAATTTTGCAGTTCTTTTTTCTCAGTACAATTCCTTTTCATGTTGGTAATTTTTTGACAAATTCAAAAATCATGCGAATGAAAATAATCGCTAGAATCCGAAGCTCAATGACTACTACAACACGCAAATAAGAGAAACCTTGATAGAGCCGACTCTCATACTGAACTACAAAAGTTCTCATACTTTCGTGAGTTACTTATGAATGACGGTCGGAAATGCGTACCCGAGTAGGGTTTATAATTTATTGGGGCACGTACTTGAAAGAATTGATTAGTCTGCAAAGACTAGCTTGTAAGGTTAATATGGTAAAACAAAAAGAATTGCATAGATTAATTATATGATATGATCCCATCACCCCAGCACAGAGGAAGCATAAAAAGGAGGATCCCAATTGGCATTAGCTCCTCCCCAGTTGCTACCGTCACAGTGCAAAAACTGCTGCTGATCTGAACACCAACCACCATCGCCGCCACCACTACCATCAATCTGTGACAGAAGCTGCGTGCCCACCGCCGGCAACGGAAGCTCCATAGAGCACTGTTCTGGTACATACGGCATACTGTTATTCGGCCACGTGGACCAATTATGCACTTGCTCATATGCTACTTGGCTCTCGTTGGCCCACACCATGGTTTGGTTTGATGGTGCTGGGTGAACCTGAAGTTGCCACTGATTATCTAATACAATTGGATAGTCCTTGTGGGGTGGTGGCAGGTTGACGGATTCCGCCACCGCACCACGTGGATCAACCGGAGACGGCTCCGCTGTAGTGCCACTATTTCCTTGTGGTGGTTGTGGAAGCACACAATTTATCACCTTACCATCCTGCAGCTTAGCTCTAAGTGCACCCAGCAACCCCTCAGCTTCCACCTCATTCCCACACACCGCCTCAAACGAAAAAGGCACATTCTCCGCCACGCCCGCGCCACCATTTCCGGCCCCATTACTCTGTGGCAGCTCGAAATTGGTTCGGGCGTTGACACCGCGGAGTGCTCGGGCAGCCTCATCATAGGCACGAGCCGCGTCCTCTGCGGTGTCAAAAGTCCCAAGCCAGAGCCTCACTTTCTGCAGAGAGTCCTTGATCTCTGCGACCCACCTCCCGGACGGCCTCTGCCGCACCCCCACGAACCGGTGGTGCCCCCTCGTCGATGACTTCTTCCTCCTCCGTACGCCGTCGTTTTGTTCTCGCAAACCCATTTACTAAACCCGTCGTCGTTTTGCTTCGGTCTCTGATTGAAACCGTCAGAGAACGGATTGGTCGTCGATTTATACTCATAGGATAGCTGAAGAATCCGGGAATCGAAGAAGCCGACAGATAACAAGGTGACAAAAACGTCGCCGTTCTAGTCTGGCAGGCTTTAATTGTTTTAAACGTCGGAGGATTAAAATAATTGGAGAAATGGTCAGCTGTTGTTTTTTGCTTCCGGTTTCTCTTTATTGTAATTTTCGATGCATCATTGGGAATCCGCATCATTGCATACGATATGTCGCTGCCTTGTCGATGCGACAGGAGGGAAGATAAAAGGGCGGGAAATACCCAAAATACCAAAAAAAATTTCTTCCGTGCATTTCGCCACAAATGAGAGCCGAAATTCGCCGAAGAAAATTTGAAAATACCAGACTGTAAAACACTTCGATTTGTAACCCAACGCTGTATCGTTTGAAATAACTGCTGTAGAAAAAATGGAATCTTGCAAATTACCAATATGCGAAGAATCTCTCGTCCTTTTTTAATTTCTCGCCATCAGATTAGATAATCAAAACGAAAATAATGTATATAATTAAACAAAGGTGTGTGCTAGGAGAAAAAGAATGAGTATCATTTCTTAGATGAAGAATCATTGAATATATAGTTTAACTTGTCAGATATGAATTTAGTTAAGTTGGCTAAACCAGCGTAATTTAGATGAATTTAGTAGAATTATCCTTTTTTATTTGTATAAATTACCATTTCACTTTCCAGAGAGATTTTTTTTAGACGAAACTACAACAGTTTATTATATAATGTTAAGAATTGATAGGAATATCAAATAGTGTATTCAAGATAACATTCAATAGATCCTCAACTCAGAGAAACTTTAACAAAACATAAAAGGCTAACTTGGTGAAACTAATAATCACCGGTACAAGTGGGTTTGAGGGCGAGACAAACCCAATAATAAGCAAAGGAACACATCCAGGTCTTGAAATCATTTACGCACAAACTCAGAGTATTGAGATGGCACTCCAAAGCTAAAGAAACTCCACATTTAGCGAATTAACATTTTATGAACTTCTAAACACAAAACCTTGAATATAACGAACATGAGCTCACGGTTTGACAACCACTAGCGCCGACTCTAAAAAGGAACTGACTATGAACCAACTAGTGTCCATACTACCATGACTTTTATGCGCAACACCATCAACAATGATATCGCTTTTAATAAAGTAATCTCAGGAGTAGCCAATAACTTACCAACACAATATTAAAATACTCATGAAGAAAGACTTATAAATAACCACATTAAAAAGGCACTTATTGACCGAAATACTAAGACAAAAAATAAATAAGCAACAATTAATGAGAATATAAAGGAGGAAGGCTAGAAAAATTGAAAGAGGGTTTGCCATCGGCGTTGAGCCGAAGCACGAGGCCAATTAAAAATCGACATTCCACAACCTGCTTTTTTTTTGGTAAGTGGAGAGAGAGGGAAGAGAGAGCGAAAACCACTATAGGGAGGGAATTTACTAGGGGTATTTGGGACATTACGATCTCGTATTTCTTATGATTGGGTACGACGTTAATGATATTTTGTCTTATTAATAAACCAATTAAAAATCGACATTGCACAACCTGCTTTTTTTGTTTTCGTTCACTCCAATTTTAATAACACTAGGAAGTTCTTTATATTTGTTTACTATACAATGTCATGCTCTCAATGTATTGTCATACGTTTTGTTTTGTTGCCTATGGCCATCTCTAATATAAAAAAAAATGGAATTATCCTACTAAAGGTAAATGAGTTTTCTCATAGATTCGAATTTCGATACAAGTCATTTGCTATTGGAATTTTATTTTATTTTAATTTTAATTTGATGGTAGCATCGTGTGGCATTTCTATTTTCTTAAAATAGTGTTATTAGTTCACTTAAATTAAAAGATACTAGCATATGCCTCCATATTTTGTGTGTGTGGATAATTTTTTATTTATTTTTGTTTTCAAAATAAGGAGAAAGAGAGAGAAAGAGAGAAAGTGAAAATGCTCGATAAGTATTTGTTTTTAGTTTTATTTTCTAAATTAAAGATATGTTAAGATCACCTGTAGGTGATACTTTTAAAAAAATGTAAAATTCAGTTTGTGCAAAATTACTTTATTGTCCATTATTTTAGTTTAAGATAGAAGACAAAAATGTCTTTTCACCCTCTTTTGGTTGACAAAGAGAGTTTCATTAATATGTAGTTTAGATTAAGTTTGTATCTAGCATGATCGTGTACGTGTGTATTAGAGTTGAAAATAATTTTGAATAAATTGATATATGTTGTTGTTACATTTTATGCTCAAATTAAATTATCACTAGCCTTCATGCACGCGCTCAAAAAGCATCTTTTGAATCACAGTGTGCTACGCGCGATTTACACATTTACATGTATTTATATGCGTGAATTGACAAAAGAAAAGTCAAATATTTGAAGTAAATGAATAATCTTAGATCATGCTATAAAAAACCCCTCACCAATCAAAGTAGCGGAATTCACATAATAAAATCGGTATTTCAATTTCCATCTACATTCTATTGAATTTACATTAATAATAAAGAAAATAATATTTAATAAACAACAGATTGAATCACATTATTCCTAACCCATTGTGAGGCTAAGCCCACCTTCTCCCCCTTAGTGTAGATAATATCATTTGTTAAAAAAAAATCATTTGACAACTAATTTAATCACATGCCTCTTAAGATGTTTTGAACGTGTTTAAAAATAGAGAAAATAAAATTTAATAAACAACTGGTTGAATCATAGTATTACTAGTCTATTGTGAGGTACTAATAAAAAAACGGTACAAAAAGAATTAATTAAAAAAAACACCGTTAAAATGACAAAAATCTCCCTGCTTATTTGGTGCTTTATTTTGGATTGCTTTCGAATTTTTTTGTTTTGGGGGCATTTTTGTCTTCTTAATTTATTAATTTTTTTTTTGTGAAGCTTGTGACCCCAATAGGGGTGGTTGGCTTTATATATAAAGATTTAACGTATAATTTCAATACTAATCCCAAAACCCTAACCTTAAATCTCAAGGTCGTATCGCTCGTAAAATGTCAAAGCTGCAATATACACATGTATACCCAGTTGAAACAAAAAAAATATGACTAAAGTAAACAACATGATAAATTTTGTCAATTTTGATTTATAATGCAATAATTTAACTTGCTCGACGTTATAAAGAAGAGAATTTGAACTTAGCTGGAAGGAGACGAATATACTACCTTGACTGGCTACTAACTTTACAAGCCATGTAGTTATGAGAATAACTTCTTTTCTTTTCTTTTTTTTTTTTTTTTTTTGATAGTCGTTTTGGGCCCCAAAATAGTCCAATTTGATTCACCTGAAGTCTAGGAGCCCAGCCCAGAAATTTCAATCCATACAATTATATAGTTTCAAATTATCGCCAAAATTATAATTTAGAAAACCTTTGGGCTTTCTCCGAATTCTGACATTCCCATGATTCGCGGGGGCTAAAAGCTCTCCCCTCCCTTCCCTCAACATTTTACCGCCAAATCCACATTTCAGAAAGTTTAGCTGCCCTAGTTCCCTAATCCCACCCGGGAAAACCTCCATTCCCTCTGAAACCGGACGCCATGGAAACCAGAGCTCGGCCGCAACCAATGCGACTCGTCGGATTCATCGGCGGTCGAACTATCCTTGTGTCGGTGGCTTCCGAATCCGCCCTGAACCTCATAAGCACATCTATTGTAGGTGAACTCGGCCTCGAAGTCGATCGCAATCTCTCCCTTTCTTTTCCGCTTGCAAACGGCACGGCGGCGAGAACCGACGACGTCGTGTCGAATCTGCGGGTGGAGATTGAAGAATACGAGTACGTTTCGGACTTTCACGTTTCTCCGCTGCCGGATTGCGACGTGGTGTTCGGGGCGGATTGGCTCGAGTCTCTAGGCGCTGTTGTTTGGAATTTTAGGGAGAAGTGGATGAAATTTACGGTGGATGGAATTAAGCACACGTTGGTTGGTAAGCTTCGATGACGATTCTTCTGAATTGCATTGCAACTGTTTGATAATATTGAGATTTTACTGAAAACAGATGAGATTGTTGGGGCCTTCTTCCAATTCTGTTTTCTCTGCAGGACTAAAGTGCAATTTCCAGTTTATTTAATTTCGCTTACTGTAGTCTGTTTGGTACTTCGATTTCTCTATGAGATTGGATATGTTGTTTAAACAGTTCGGATTTTAAAATTGGAAGAGCTAAATGTTTATTGCATGTTTAGTTTTTGTGTGAGGAATTGAATTGTTTTATATTTAAGGCGACAATTGTTCACTCAAATTATAGCGTTTTACGTAGTCTATGCTTGCTTGTATAAGGAATTACATGATTATCTCGAGATATTGCCACCGTGGCACCTCATGTGCATGTAAGTTCTTATCGTAGAAGAAGTAGAAACGAAATTAGAGTCCTAGGGATTGGAACAAAGACCTACCGGACTTTGATGCCGTTAAGCAAATTATATGTATTTGTTAGGGCCATATCTCTGTGCTCAATTGGTTCATTGTTTGGAAAACCTGTAAATACTGACGACTCCCCCTCTACATTTGGAAGCGCAGGAGTTGGAGCGTTAGAAAGAATTTGGTCGATATCGAGGATGCCTGTCTGCGAAGATAAAAGTCACGAGGAATTTAGATGGGAAGATTATCAGTTGGGGAATAGAGGTACCTTTTAACTCACAAGTATTATATTTTTTAGTTTCCACTTTAGTCGCTTGTCAATAACCTCTATCGGCTTACACGTATTTGTTATCCGCGGTATTTCTTTGTTATTTGGTTAACATGTTCTTGAGTTCATTTGCGAGAGAGTCATCTTTATATGCGCAATTACTCCATTATTTTGAATGCCTTTAATGACTGAAGACTCTCTCTCTCTCTTTGGGAGCACAGGAGGTGAAGCGAGTACATTGCAGTCAATGTCGAGCATGCTGGTTTCTCAAGATAAAAGTCATGAGGAACTTAGATGGGAATATTACCAGTTCAGGAATATAAGTATGTTCGATTCTTCATTTTCCTGTCTTGCACTAGCGTGTGGTTTTTCATGCTCGTTGATGTCAGTCATGTATAGAACTATATCCACTTCAGAAGCTTGCCAATAGCCTCCATCTAATTATATGGATGTGTTATCAGCTCGTGTTCAGTTGACCGTGGTGACTTTTATGAATTGGTTGCCTTGCCTCTGTATGAAATGCAGGTTGCTTCAGTGGTTCAGCAGGCATTCTTGGTCAGAATCATTTGGGACAGTTGTAAGTTATCTCTTGCACTTAATGTATCCCCCATGCATGTTTACGTTTTAGATTGACTGTCGTTGTTCTTGATCCAAATTCGAAGAAACAAAAAGTGGTATATCTTCTGTTTGATCTTAAATGCCGTTCACTGTCATTGGAAAAACATTGTGAGATGAACCAAATCTCATTATCTGTGAATGTCTTAGTATTTCGTCATTCATTCCCGTCCCTCTAACAAATAGTTTTGAGTTTACTTGTTTGTTACGGAGAAAATAATTCTAATCTCATTAGCTGTGAATGTCTTAGTATTCCGTCATTCATTCCCGTCCCTCTTTATATTCTGTCATTTGAAACTTTCTAATAAACATTTGGACTTGAATTGGGAAGCAAATGACATCCTGTTGTTTACTCAAAGCTCTGCAGGGACTCAGATGTCAATCCATCGTGGTGGAGCAGCACCGTGGATTCAATATGGACTTTCGACCATGCCTCTGATGTGAAAAATCGTATGTTGTTTTGTTTAATCTGAAATGTTGTTGTACTTGACTGGTAGAAGCTATTAGGGAGAAGAGATTTCGAATCCAATGATTTAGATTAGGTAGTATCAGAGATAAGTTTCTTGATTCGACTACGAAACATACTTAGACTTGAGTTAGAAGAAAAGAAACACATGAATTTTCAAATGATTATGTAGCTATTTCAATTCTAATCTCACCCTCTCTAGTTACTTGAGCAGTATTTGAGCGTGAAATTTATAGCGTGTTTACTTATCTGGAATAGTTATTGAAAATATACATTTTCATAAACGCCCTCGATTGAAGATGTCCTAATCGATTTTTTCATTTTCTTGACTCGCGACTTCACTCATCTCGGATAAGTTAAGAAGTCGTTAAAGATAATAACAATACCTTCGTCTCATTTTCCTTTTCAACATTATTTTTTTTCCTTGACTCCCAATTTCAATAATTGAAAATGAATTAAACATGTGATTCACAACAATGTGCATTTTCATTCAATTCGTTTGCTTTCTTAGCTTTACTAATTTTCTTCTGTAATTTCACCCATTCCAAATAAGTACATTAGTATGGACGATACGATACTTTCATTCTAACTCATTTTCTTTTTCAACTCTACTTGCGTTCTTATCTAACTTGTGATTTTACCAGTTTCGAATAGGGTAACGTGGCCCTAAAAATATAGACTATTTTCCATTCAACTCATTTTCCTTTTTAGCTTTACATATTCGTGATTCACGATTTCACCAACTCCGTATAAATAAACATGTCATTAAGGATAATACCTTTATTTTCTTTCTTATTAGGTAATGTGTTTGCATAACATCTTATGGTTGCAATTTGTTGGTTTGGACGCCACGCTAGCAGCTAAACCCGTTTCATATAAATTAATCTCCTCGACAAAACTTTCAAGATCAATTCGATAAAGTCAAACATATAATCTTAAATAAATGAATAAATATTTTTAATCACTTGAGTTATAAGTTGTGTTTAGATAGCCTATTACTAGGCTGATGACTCTTATAGTCTCATAACAAGTCCAAGACCTTAATCCACTTATTAATAATCCTGGATTGGGAAAAATTGAATATCGTATCTTGGATAGATAAGTCAATATTATTAATTACTTAAACTACAAGTAGCTTGCAGATGTGAATTAAGAGTTTGAACACCTTAACTCAAATACTAGGAGTTTAGGGGACGGAGTTAGGAACTTAGGACTGCCTTCCATTATTCAAATTAATTTTAATATATGATGCTTCAAGGGGGTGGATTACCTAACTCTTTGGCCAGCAAGGTGAATCACTAACCATAACACTTGCTGCTATTTTCACAACCGAGAGTTCACTTACTCTTGATTTAGTGATACTTCTCTTCCGAATATCGGAAGATATCCAAGTTTGAAGTCTCTCTCCGATTGATTCAAATTGATCCAAGAAACGCACACGAAATAAACAATAAGGAGTCGATTAAAAAGAGATTTGCCATTTCACTATCTCAATGAATCAATATTCATTCTTTTACAAAATCCCAGAGCATAACATTGATTATGCACCAAGAGAGTTAGAATAAAAGCTCAAATAAAAAAGAAGAAAAAGTAGAATTACAAGCAAAAAGTCGTACCCAGTGCACAAGGCTCCCGCTTTACGCAGGGTCTGGGAAGAAAAAGTAGAATTACAAGCAAATGGAGAAAAAAGAAAGAAAGAATATACTACCACATCTCTACTACCTTTCTTTTTTTTCTTTGCCAGTCCAGTAAGTTTTCTCAGCAAGAAGAATTTTCTCTGGATTAAAAGGTCCACTTTCATGATCCATAATTTGGCTCTTCCACCTCATTCCGTCGGTAATCGCCTTTATTTTCACCAGGATCTCTACAGTATCCCTGAACACAACAGTTCCTTCCGGTCTCAGAATCCTATCCATCTCCAGTAAAATGAGTGTTATGTCACACCTGCAATGTACAAACCACATTAGGCCTCAAAGTAACAAAACTCAAAGACCAAAGGCATATTGTCGCGGAATGAGCTTTACCTGTCCTGATATATGCTGAAGACTCCCCCAGCGTGGATGAGATCATATGTTCTGGGATAAGTTGAAAATGCCTCGCACCAATCCTGGTATGTTCCAATGAAACCCCGTTCGTAAATCACTCCAAGAGTGTCCTGGTTTGAGTTGGCAGGGACTGTGTTCATAACCCACACCGGATATTTTGACAACGCTGCAGCAAATCCGCCGAGGTAAGCATTCATGTCCATCACATTCCTATACCTTCCATTGGAAATTGGTATGATACGCTTGTATTGTTCCACCCTTTCTTTCCACAGTTGATTATCCTCGCGGAGTTTCTCAGCAGTGATTCCTGGTATTGAACCACTGCTGATTCTAGGAGGGACAGCAAATGCACGCTCTGGCCATTTCTCCAATGCCCCACCAGCAACGTCATTGGGATTGCTGGTCTCCTGGAGAGGAGTAATGCATCTCTCCATGTCTCTTTCCCTTTTAAGCACAAAACATGGCACATTAAGCAGAGTTAAGTACAGGAGAATTTGCATTCCAAATCAAATAAACGAAATCACAAATGAAGCTCAGGGAGTATTACCAAGCCATATCTGGATTGTCTGATTTGCATATATGTGGTGTTTTATACACCTTCCTGCTCTTAACGCATTTGACGTGGTTGATAGGTTTTTGCCAGATTGCAAGATCGTTCTTCTCGATCACCTTCTTCCAGCACAGGCGCTTTGCAACAGACTCAATAGAATCCTGCTCTTGTTTTAAATCCTCTCGAGTTCTGTTCCATCCCCTCCAGTTCTTTTTCCAGTGAATAGGCGGCCCAGAAAGAATCCAATAACCACCAGGCCTTAGAACTCTGTCCACTTCAATTAGATACATACCATCTGCAAAAATAGTCCAAGAAAAAATCCACATGCTTTCGAAATTGGTATCTAATCCAAAATTTAGTTGAAGCTGTTAGTTGAGGAGGTTTGAATAGATATATACATACATGTACACACACACACACACATGCCTACTTGAAGTATGCAGCTCCAAAAACTTTAAGTAATGTGAGATAGTCTAATATGTTGAAGCAAACTAGAAAGAGAGACATAGACACTTACCATAGTTCATCCAAGGGATCAAGCAGCGGGAACAATGGGCCATATCGAAAGCTCTTGCAGGGTAGGGAAGCCTCTTTGAAGCCAGGGCACCAATCATAGCAGGAACTCCGCGCTCCAATGCAAACTGGACCTGTGCTTCGTGCGTATCTCTTGGCGCAAAAGACATTGTCACGATGTCCCTCTTCAACAGGTAAGCACCCCAACTGGCTACCTAAATAGCCAAACAGGAAAGTGCATCAGAATTTTCTAGCAATATAGGAGTGTGAATCAATTATACATACATACATATATCTATACACATATATGTGCTACTTACACCACAGCCAGTATCAATTGCAGTTCTGATGTTGCCCTTAGTGAGAGGAATGAGCACGTTAATGTCATCTATGTACGCATCAGCTCCCCTCCGAAACATGGTACCTCCCCCGGGGAATCTAAACCTGTCACCCCTGACTTGAATCCAATTCTGGCCAGCTTTCTCAATGCTGAGTTCTCTATGGAGAATGTTGTCATACCAAGCAAAATCACGACTCCGAGGCCACTTGAAAGGGATCTTATACTTTGGCGGAGCAGGAATAAGGCAAAAAAGTTGTTCTTCTTGGGTAGGGCAATGCCTCTCTCTGTTCTTCCACATGTTCCTGTTGAATTTATCCCCCCTTGTTGGATCCTGGCATGGAGTGTACTCGCTGTAGGACATGTCACACGGTGGGAACTTCTGAACAGCCTTGGTTTTGTTGATGTCCGCTTGATGATGGCTTTCGAAGTCCAAGTGAAGCGATGATGATGACATGGATGAGGAAGTTTTGTTCCGGGACTGAGATAACGTTTCATCACAACTGACCCTTTGGTAGAGCTCAGATTGATTGACAGGGGCAGAAATGGTTTGCCAAGCTCCTATCATGTAACATACTATGCAGAGGGCACTAACCCCGAAGATCCAAGTGAGCCTCTTCTGTAATGGTGCTTTGGCGATCCACCACTACAATCCATGGTCATTTTTTTCTTTCTGCAAGAAGTTCCAATTCGAATGAAGCATCAAGAAATCACATTTTACCCATCAACCAATACCTCAAGAATTTCGAGCCTTTTTCACAAATCATAAGTTCCCAATTAATATAACCATTCACAATTCATCAAGATCACACTCTTAACAGTAACAATCAATCGAAAACGTAAAGATTCAATCTTTATTCATAAATCATAAACCACACATGAAAAAAAACATACATATCTCTATATAGGAATAAGCAGAAAAAGCAAAATGCAAAACATTAGGATCGCTCACTACTCTATCAACCAAATATGTAAAGATTCAATCTTTGCTCATAAATGATAAACCCAACATCAATAAAACTTACATATTTAACTTGGAAACGCAAACAAAGCAAAAAAATGCAAATCTCACAAAGCAAGAACAAGATCCAAACACTTGGAAGGAAAAGCTCAAAAATCCCATTGAACAAAACAAAAAACAAAAAAAATTAGGAAATGGAAGGAAAAGAAATGAAAAGCACTCAGAAATGTACCTATTTCCAGCAACAGAAGTTTTAATCTAGAAACAAAACAAGGTACGCAGTACCCTAAAGTTCTCACAAACTCTTAAAAGAAACTCCACTGAAGTCTGAATCTTTCTGTCCCCAAATTTTATTGGCAAGAACATCACAAACCCAACAAAGTCCACTGGAAACAAGCAAGGATTTGTACTCAGAAGCAGCAGCTGCAAACTGGGTAACTTGTATTTCTCTAAAGAAAAAGTTTCTGAAGTGGAAAGTGCTTTTTTTACCTGATGTGAAAAAAATCTCAGCCAAGGCTCTCTGTTTAGACCTTCCTGACCTCCCCCAGTAGAATAGTACGTCAAACAGAACCTCAGAACTGCAGAAATGGTAATTTCCAGTGGTCTTTGTTTCCATATTTGTTTAATCAGAAAGATTAAAAATTGGAAAGAGGACGCAGAAAAGGTTATTTATTTAATAAGAGTGGGAAGCATGGGAGGAAAGGTGGCGTGTTTACGCGGAGAGCGGAACGAGAGGATGAACGAGAATTGCACTCAATATTCCATGTGATTCAAATGTTTAATCAAAATATAGGTGGGACCCATAAATTATGGAGATTAGACTCCCATTTTTTCGGAATCTGACTCCGAACAATGTGTGGCATTTGGATTCCGGGAGAAATCCTGCATCCGGAATCAACTTTTTCTATACAAAAGATGGAAGCTGAAAAGAGTTGGAGGATGGGGAAGAAGAACCAGGATGGGGTGCGGGCTTCACGAGAAAGAGTAAGTGAGAGGTTTTAAATTTTAATTGTCGCAAAATATGATTAGCTTTCAATTTGATTCAGTTTTATCAGAAATTTAATTCTACCTCTACCCATTTCAATTCCTCTTCAATTTATTGCCACTCAATTCTTCCTCCACGACTACAGGAAGAGGAGGAGGGTCGGTGGTGGTTGGGGAGTGCAGGCAATAACCTTTGTTTCTTAATCAAGTTTCCTTTTTTTTTTTTTAATGAAATGGAGGAAGTGAAAGAACAAGCAGTGAGTGCAGAGTGACATAGAGAGAGATGGAGTTGTGATTGGGTGCATTAACAACAATGTGGTAGTTTCGTTCAACTCATTCTTTTATAATTGTATTTACTTTCCTTTTTGTAGACATCGAAATTTCGGTAAATAAATGTTGACCGATAAATCAAAGTGTCAACGCTCATGTATTACATAAATTTTGCACGTAGCGTGTGACTCAACGAAAATTGAAATGAGTTGGAAAAGTCATCAAATAGGACACGTGTCAACACCTGGCAGAAACGACTTATTTCATCTGGGATATTATATTCAAAATTAGGCATTGGAAAATTCTATAAATACAAGCCCATTTCATTCATTGAGGGGGACCAAAAAAATCATTAGGCAAAACTCTTGAAGCTCTGAAGCTCTGAAACTCCGAAGCTCTCAAGCATCCAGGTTCCCGAAGAATCAAGAAAGCGTTCTTCGTTCATCGTTCATCCTAAGATCAAGCCCCAACGGCCCTTTGGATCAACAATCATCCACCAATTCAAGATCAAGCCCCGACGGCCCTTGAAGAAAGTGTTCCTCGTTCTTCGTTCATCGTTCTTCCAAGATTAAGCCCCAACGGCCCCTTGGATCAACCATCCACCAATTCAAGATCAAGCCCCGACGGCCCTTGAAGAAAGCACCATCGTTCATCATCCGTTCATCCAAGATCAAGCCCCAACGGCCCTTTGGATCAACAACGTCGACAAATCCACACATCCAACCGTTCTTCAAGATCAAGCCCAAAAGCCCTTGAAGATCCGTTCATCACTGTTCTTCAAGATCAAGCCCAAAAGCCCTTGGAGATCCGTTCGTCACTGTTCTTCAAAGATCAAGCCCAAAAGCCCCTTTGAAGATCCGCTCAAATCCACCTTCAAAGATCAAGCCCACGGCCCCTTGAAGAAACTTCCAACAGTTCATCCAAGATCAAGCCTCGACGGCCCTTGGATCAAGAACACATCCACAAATCAATACCTTACGGAGATCGAATCAGAGGATCAAAATAGAGAGAGATTGTAACCCAAAATCATCAAACACTTAATATTTGTTTGTGCGCGTTGTTCTTGTCTCTTTCGTTTCAGGAATTTTCCGTGTTCACAAATTGGCACGCCCGGTGGGACAATCTCTGCCTTTCATCTCTTTCTCCGTACAAGAAGATCAAAACGCACTTCCAAAATTAATGGCATCAAGGAAGGCTCAAACTGCTCCCGCAACTGGTGTCACTTTGGGCATCACAACTCGAAGCATGGCAAGAGCTACTTCTGCCACCTCTTTCACCTCTGCATCAACTCTGCCAAGGGAACAAGAGCACTCAAGGCACGAGCCTTTGATCACCTTAGCCTCACTAAGGGCACCAAGGGGGGGAAGCCCGAGGAAATACTCCGAATCCATGCTCTCCGATGCCGATTCAAGCGGCAGTGCAACCATGCAAGTCATGACTATCGGCGTTACCTCCGTTGAAGAACAACTGGCTCAAATGAATGAAGCAATCGCAAGGCTAACCCGAACTGTGGAAGAAAAAGACTTGCAAATTGCAGCACTCGTCAATCGACTAGAGGCGCAGGACAGCGATAAACCCGACCCAGAGAATGATCCACTAAAGAGAAGAGAGGACGAAGAAGAGGAGCCTCAGGTGGAGAAAAACGACGCGAAGCCGGAGCCAGACCAAGCAGCGGCACTCATGGGATCTCTTTCTATCCAGCAGCTGCAGGAGATGATCACCAACACCATCAAGGCACAGTACGAAGGGAGCTCAAATACCTCCGGGATGTACTCAAAGCCGTATTCAAAGAATATCGACGCCTTAAGGATGCCGAGGGGTTATCAACCACCAAAGTTCATGCAATTTGATGGAAAGGGAAACCCAAAACAGCACGTTGCCCACTTCGTTGAAACTTGCAACAACGCAGGAACCGAAGGGGATTACCTCGCCAAGCAGTTTGTGCGCTCGCTGAAAGGAAACGCCTTTGAGTGGTACACAGACCTAGAGCCTGAGTCCATCAACAGCTGGGAACAATTAGAGCGGGAATTCCTCAACCGCTTCTATAGCACCCGCCGCACTGTGAGCATGCTAGAGCTAACGAGCACAAAGCAGTGGAAGGACGAGCCAGTCATTGACTACATCAACAGATGGCGCACTCTAAGCCTCGACTGTAAAGACAGGCTCTCGGAAACCTCTTCAATCGAGATGTGCATCCAAGGCATGCAATGGGGTTTGCAATACATCCTTCAAGGCATTAAACCACGGACCTTCGAGGAATTGGCCACTCGCGCCCATGACATGGAGTTGAGCATCGCCCATCATGGGAAGAAAGAACCGATCGCCGACTACAAGAACGACAAAGTTCTTGGGACAAAGGTGGAGAAGGCTACGTGGAAATCCACCAAAGAAGCAATGACAGTCAACACAACTCCCGTCAAAATCCCTACACGAGGCAAGGCGATTCAAAACGAAGCTTTTCATGATCAAGAGATGCGTAGACGCACTTTGAAGGAGCTTGAGGAGAAGACTTATCCATTCCCCGACTCTGATGTGGTTGCCATGCTGGACGACCTGTTGGACAAGAAGGTGATCAGTTTGCCTGAGTGCAGACGGCCGGAAGAGATGAATCGTACCGACAGTCCAAGATACTGTAAATTCCACCGCTTCATCAGTCATCCGACAGAAAAATGTTTCGTGCTGAAAGATCTCATCATGAAGTTGGCTCAGAAAGGAATCATCGAGCTAGATCTTGACGATGTGGCGAAGTCAAACTATACCACCTTCACTTCTGGCTCTTTCGACTCAAAGTTTTCACCTCAACTGCTGGGGGCATCCTCCAAGACAAGCAAAGTTGAAGGATGGACTCAAGTCACTCATAAGAAATTGCACAAGAAGCATACGTCTCCTCCACATGTCCGCCAATCGGAAAGGGGGCAAAGCAGCTCTTGTCAACCTTCAAAGCAACATGAACGTGTTGAAGATGATGAAATTTCGACACATAGATCGTCCATCCCCATCACGATGCGTGATTTCTTTCCTAAAGACTTCCTCAATTACTCAGTCAAAGCTCCTTGCTATGAAAATTGTGAGGAACGACTCTCTCATATCGCTTGACGAACCAATTCTCCTTGCCCGCACGAGCCTAAACTGCATGGCATAATGCTCCTTGTTCGCACGAGCCTAAACTGCATGAACCAAAAGCTCCTTGTTCGCATGAGCCTAAACTGCACGAACCAAAGCTCATCGCCTGCACGAGCCTAAACTGCATGGCACAATGCTCCTGGTCTGCACGAGCATAAAAGGCGACAACCCAAAGCTCCTTGCCTGTATGAGCCTAAACTGCATGGCACAAATGCTCCTTGTTCGCACGAGCCTAAACTGCACGAACCAAAGCTCTTCACCGGCACGAGCCTAAACTGCATGGCACAACGCTCCTGGTCTGCACAAGCACAAAAGGCGACACCAACGCTCCTTGTCTGCACGAGCTGAAACTGCAACACGGCACCAAATGCTCCTTGTCTGCACGAGTTAAAACTGCAAACGACACCAACACTCCTTGCCTGCATGAGTTAAAATTGCAAACGGCACCAAAAAAAAAAAAAAAAAAAAAAAATGTATTTTTGAACTACGTTTTGACTTGATCTCTTTCTTTGGAAGGGTACGTAGGCAGCTTGAATATTTAATTTCAAGTTCAGTCACATCAAAAAAAAAATTAAAAATTAAAAAAATGTTTTATTAAATAGGGTCAATTTTATTACAGAAAAAAAAAATAAATAAAATACATATGTTTTATGTATTAAAATAAAAAATAATAATAATAAAAAAATAAAAAAATAAATACAGATTCCTTTTGTATACATACATACATATATATATATATATGTATATATATGTATATATGACCTCTATCCAGCCCATCAAAAAGGGGTCATCCAAACTCAAAAGGAAGCTATCCAGGCCCAAGTGACAGCCTCCAAGCCCAGGCTTCCCTCTCAACAACACCAGGCCCACCGGTGCTCTTCCTCAAACAGGCCCCGAAGACCTTGAAGCCAAGCCCACCGTGATGGTGTTCATCACCGATGCCATCTGCTCCATTCTCCTCATACAATTCTTGGTCGGAATAAAGGGCAATAATTTCCTCTTCTCTTTGAGACCACCATCCGCTTCTCGTATCAGTTCCCAATTCTTCTTCCCTCGCAAACCCTAATTTTGAAGCTCAGGAGCTCCGATTTCCGCAGATATGGCGAGATGTGCTGAGGGAGAACGCGAGGAAGAAGTTCGAGAAGGCCCGATTCGAGATGGATCCGGAAGTTATAACGCGACTACTCATCGGCGATCATGATGCGGTGCAGTCGGCGATAGATGAGCTCGCCGAGAAGCAGCGACAGCAAATTCAACAGAAGCGCAGGAGACCCAGTCTGCGCTTGAGACGCTGATGAATGGCGACTGGGTGATGACTGGAGAACCGGAGCAGAGGCCTACCTCGTCAATTCAGAAGGGACACCAGATCCATTTCCTCTCTCTCTAGACACCCTTCGTGCTCTCCGCCTTGGCCTCGCCTCTGCCGTCGTGGTCTCGCCGCCATCTCCGACATCGCCAAATATTAAGACCACCTACACGCATTCCGAGACGACATGGAATCTCTCGTCCTCAACGAGCCACCCTCATCCAACGACCTCCCTATGACTATGGCGCCTGCAATCAGCGGCGAGATCTCGCAGATCCACCACCAGAAGCACCACCTGGCTTACATCACCAACTGCAAAAAATCGATGTCGGCGGCGATCCAATGGACGACGGTCGGGATGGTCGCCACCTGGTACAGCTCCAACATCGGTATCCTGCTTCTAAACAAGTACCTGCTCACGAACTGCGGCTTCCGGTTTTCGATCTTTCTGACGCTCTGCCACATGACGGTTTGTTCGGTGCTCAACTAAGTCGCCATAGCTGTGATGAAGGTGGCCCCATTGCAGAGCTTGAAGTCAAAGGTTCAGTTAGCCAAGATCTCCGGGCTCAGTGTCGTTTTCTGCTTCTCCGTCGTTTCCACTCCTTTGCTGTCTCAACAGCTTCTCCTTCATTTGTCTTCCAGTGCTTTGCAAATGTTCTCAGAAAGCGGATCATCAGGATTTGGAGTACTCAGAAGTGCTTGAATGCTCAGCAATACTGTCTGGATTTGAAGGGCTGGACTCCATTTGTCTTTCAGAATATCGAGGCATATCCTCCCAAGCTTGTCAATGTTAGGATGATATATTTTTGTCAGGAAACGGACCTTTGGAGGTGCCATTGGATATTCTTCAGGAGAAACACTGATTCCAGGAGCTGGTTCGCTGAGAAGCCTCTGCGTCTCCTTGATAATTCTTCTCGGAAGATTACTGTTCGCCATCAAATCTCTTATTCTTCTCTTGAGAGTTGGAGGACTCCAGAAGCCGAAGACTCAGAAGCTCTCTCTCTCTCTCTGTGAAGATCAGAAGCTGAGAAGAAGCTGAAAGCCAAAGGGACCAACAAAACGGGGGAAATCTGGTCAACAGCTTTTGCTAATAGGGAATAATGCGGAGAAGTTATAAAATTTCAGTTTCTCGATCGGATGTTGAACAGCATCGCCATGAGCAGCTTCACCTCCTGGAATCTTCTCGCAAGCTTGCCGTGCTCCATCTTCTTCGTCTTTAGCTCACCCACGGTAACATCAAGACCACCCAACAGCCGCGTCACCTTCGAGCTTGTTCCGTGATAAGTCTATGCTGCCCATCCAACTTCCTCCATGCTACCCCCTCGTCTTCATCTCTCGAGTCACGGCGGAACACTGCAAACAAGCTCCTTCTTCCTCCGCGACGGCAGGCAGGCTATGCAACGGGTCTGCAGTGGCTGTGCTCGGTGGCAGTGCAACGGGTGTACAGCGGCTGTGCTCTGTGGCTGTGCTCAGTGGCAGTGCAACGGGTGTGCAATGTCTGTGCTTAGTGGTTGTGCTCAGTGACAGTAGTGGTGGAGCGTCTTCCTCTGCACCTCCGCCTTGGCCGCTGCCTTTGAATGAGATTGACAAAAACAAAGTTTGTCAATACACACCCAAAGACCTCCTCCGTCTCTTGCCTCGCAGCTGCCAACAACTTCAAAGACCGCTGTCAAACGACTAGCCGGCCGAGAAGCTCTTCCTCAAACTCCAGCTCTCCGTCCGTCTTTGTCCTTCCCTACAAATCCCTCCGCCAAGCATCTTAATTTATACAGAAAGAAATACAATTAAAAAGGGTGGTGGTGCATCTGGCACCACGTGAACAAAGAGGAATGGTGGATCAAAGATGGGGTACAACCCCATGGCAGATCAAAAGTTTCTGGTGGTGCATGGGCACCATGTGCAGAAAGAAAGAAAGCAAGGGAAAAAAAATATATATATAAATAAATAAATAAACATAAAAATAATAATAATAATTAAAAAAAAAAAACAAAAAAACAAAAAACAAATGCATAGAGAGAAATAGAAGGTCCATTTTATTTATTTTTCTGGAAATTATACATAAATTAAAAAAAAAAAAATCAAATCAAATCAAATTTACAAGAGGGGATATTCAAGGACGATCAGGTGGCGCCTCACAACTCGGCAGAGCTCCAGGAAGAGAAGGCGTCGGATGTTGGCTGTTTGAAGCCTCAACAGTCGGTACAGCCCCAGAAGACGAAGGTAAATGCTGCTGGAACAAACCCACAAACCTCCGATGATCAAGTAAGATCTGACCATCAGATTCCTGCATCAGGTCAATTTTCCTCTTCATGTTTGTGGCATAGTTGTGTGCAAGCTTGTGCAACTGTTTATTCTCATGCTTGAGCCCTCTGATCTCCTGTTTGAGACTCATCACTTCAGCCGCCAACGATTCAACTGACGGGTTCGAGCAAATAGGCGTTGGGCCATGTTGGACACAGAACCCGCACACTGCACACTTAGAGCCAGGGACTCCTTAACAGCCAACTCATCAGACCGCCTGGAAAGTAGTCTGTTATCTTTGGGAGTGACAAGGTTCCGGGCCACCACCGCAGCGGTCATATCATTCTTCATCACCGAATCCCCAACAGTAAGAGGACCAGTAGGGGATATGAATGATGGGCGCCATATGTTATCTGGAGAAGAAGGGACTACCTCTTCACCAAGGTTTAAATCAAAACGAC
Source organism: Malus sylvestris (assembly GCF_916048215.2). Classification (NCBI taxonomy): domain Eukaryota; kingdom Viridiplantae; phylum Streptophyta; class Magnoliopsida; order Rosales; family Rosaceae; genus Malus; species Malus sylvestris. The sequence goes on from NC_062265.1 coordinate 25,846,573, forward strand.
GGTCGGAAGGTCCAGACATTTTCAAAGTGTTGAAGGAAGAAGAGATCGGACAAATCAAGATCTTAGAAGTACAAGAGGGGAGTTTTCACAAGCGAAAATTCAAGTGTGTTTTGAAACGAACTGCATGCCTCTATAAAAATCAGCACTCGACGGGATTTCAGAGATCGAAGAGGCGAGCTCAGAATTCGAAGAGGCCATTCAAAAATCGAAGAGGCAAGCTCAGAAATCGGAGAAGCATCTTGCTTTTCCAGACGTGTCGGCACCCGTCACGCGCAAACTCAGCTTTGCGGAAATCACGAGTAATTTGTCGAAGCGCCAATCCCAGATATCGAAGAGGCGCCAGTCTTTTTCAGTTGAGTCATCACCTGTCATATGCACACTCAACTTTGCGCAAATCACGGGCAATTTGTCGAAGATTTTCGGTGAAGGAGAAAGCACGTGAAATTTTACTGTTCAATCACGCGTTAGTTGCCAACACGAGTGAAAGAATAGTACCTCTACAGGTATTAAAGAACTTCCTATAAACTGTCCACCTTCACCCTACATAGTAAGGCAGACATACATAACATTTCTTCATCTCCAAAAATGCTTTCCCAACGAAACCTCTCGAGTCATTCAGTGTTCCTTATTCCTTGGGGTACCTCTGCAAGCCAATGACTCTAAGGCAAAAGTATCTCATATCACCAGGGTAGAGAGCAAGAGTATCTCATATCATGCGTTCTCCCTGTCCTTTCCTTTGTCCTTGTTCTTACCTACAAAGACAAGGATAAAGAAAACAATATGCCGGAACTTCCACTCAAACTCGGGTAAGGAACCGACTGCTTGGAACCCTTCCCTGATTGCCTACCTAGCACTGCTCTCGAGTACTCGTTTCGCACTGCTGCTGTACTTCCAAAGAAGCTGCCACATCTGCCTGGAGAACAGATAAGGCAAGTGAAAATGATACCTTGCAGCATGTGGAGACAAAGTGCAGAAGGAACAAGGAGAGAAGAATGTGGTCTGCACAGTCAACTCAGCAGAAGGAGTCCGAACTGAGGAACTCGAGAAGCTGCCATATCTGCCTGAAGAAACAAGCAGAGAAGAATGCAGCATGCACAGCCAACTCGGCAGAAAGAGTCTGAGATGAAGAACTCGTTTTGACCCTCAAATTCTTGGGTCGACTTACTAGGCGTTGTGGGCTGCACGTGTCGATTCACCACCCTTGAATCGAATCCTTAAAGATCAAGTCACCAACTGGAAGAAAAGCCCATCAATCTTGAAGATCATACCGTTGACCAAACTGCTCAGGTGTGAATTAGAAAGATTGAACAAAGAAACAGGTTGTCACCTTCACCTCGTGCCTGCTTGCCATGTGTTCGAGTCAACCTTCAAGAATCAAGCCTCAACGACCCTTGAAGAAGTTTCCGGCCAAATTCAAGATCAAGCCTCGACGGCCCTTGAGGAAATCACAAGTCCGATTCAAGATCAAGTGTCTACCACCCTTGAATCAAAACCTAGTTCAAGAATAAGTTGTGGAAAATCAACAATTGGAGGAATCCATAAAATCCTCCAACCCAGTTCAAGATCAAAGCTGTGGAAAGTCAACAAGCACAACAAAATATGTGCCGATTCACCCACTACCAAAACCAAAGATCATCTACCACATGAAGCTCCTTGTGGTCCAATTTCAACCTTCAAGATCAAGCTTCGACGGCCCTTGAAGAAATTTCAAACAAAAGTTCAAGAACAAGCCTCAAATGGCCCTTGAAGAAATTTCAAACAAAAGTTCAAGAACAAGCCTCAAACGGCTCTTGAAGAAATCTCAAACGAAGTCCAAGAACAAGCCTCAACGGCCCTTGAAGAAATCTCCAGCCCAATTCAAGATCAAGCCTCGACGGCCCTTGGATCGACATCTACATTAAGGGACTTCAAAACGCATCTCCTACACACGACAAACACATGTACACGATGCGACTTGAAGTGGGGGCATTTGTAGACATCGAAATTTCGGTAAATAAATGTTGACCGATAAATCAAAGTGTCAACGCTCATGTATTACATAAATTTTGCACGTAGCGTGTGACTCAACGAAAATTGAAATGAGTTGGAAAAGTCATCAAATAGGACACGTGTCAACACCTGGCAGAAACGACTTATTTCATCTGGGATATTATATTCAAAATTAGGCATTGGAAAATTCTATAAATACAAGCCCATTTCATTCATTGAGGGGGACCAAAAAAATCATTAGGCAAAACTCTTGAAGCTCTGAAGCTCTGAAACTCCGAAGCTCTCAAGCATCCAGGTTCCCGAAGAATCAAGAAAGCGTTCTTCGTTCATCGTTCATCCTAAGATCAAGCCCCAACGGCCCTTTGGATCAACAATCATCCACCAATTCAAGATCAAGCCCCGACGGCCCTTGAAGAAAGTGTTCCTCGTTCTTCGTTCATCGTTCTTCCAAGATTAAGCCCCAACGGCCCCTTGGATCAACCATCCACCAATTCAAGATCAAGCCCCGACGGCCCTTGAAGAAAGCACCATCGTTCATCATCCGTTCATCCAAGACCAAGCCCCAACGACCCTTTGGATCAACAACGTCGACAAATCCACACATCCAACCGTTCTTCAAGATCAAGCCCAAAAGCCCTTGAAGATCCGTTCATCACTGTTCTTCAAGATCAAGCCCAAAAGCCCTTGGAGATCCGTTCGTCACTGTTCTTCAAAGATCAAGCCCAAAAGCCCCTTTGAAGATCCGCTCAAATCCACCTTCAAAGATCAAGCCCACGGCCCCTTGAAGAAACTTCCAACAGTTCATCCAAGATCAAGCCTCGACGGCCCTTGGATCAAGAACACATCCACAAATCAATACCTTACGGAGATCGAATCAGAGGATCAAAATAGAGAGAGATTGTAACCCAAAATCATCAAACACTTAATATTTGTTTGTGCGCGTTGTTCTTGTCTCTTTCGTTTCAGGAATTTTCCGTGTTCACACTTTTAACTCGTGATTTCACTCGTCTCGAATAAGTAAACATGTCATTAATAATAAAACAGTACTTTCATTCAACACATATTTCATTTCAGCTGTACTTTTTTTTTTTTTCCAACTTACAATTTCACCCGTTCCAAATAAGTAGGTAGAGTCTATATGATACTTCATTCAACTCGTTTTCTTTTCCAACTCTACGTACTTTCGCGTGTAACTTGCTATTGTTTTACGAACTTGGATCCTCTCTTGAGCTAATGGAGAGGATCCTCCTGACCACTAATCAATGGTCGTTGGATTTTTATCCAACGGTTACAAATAGGGGATTTCTTTAAAATTATAATAATTATAACCGTTAGATTTTTATCCAACGATCCATGATTAGTGGTCAGGATGATCCTCTCCATTAGCTCAGGAGAGGATCCAAATCCTTGTTTTACTAGTTTCGAATAAATTAACGTGTTGTTAAAGCAATACAATATTTTGTCAGTCAACGAACTTTCCTTTTCATGTATTCACAATTCAGACTTCCCAAATTCCTTAACATACTATCTGACATTTGTGAGAGTTCGGGAGGCTGCGCCAACTCGCCCTCGCTCTCTCACTCTTTTCCCTTCTGCGACTCCAAACCTTCCTCTCTCGCCCTCTCTCCGCCGCCTTCTGCCGCCTCCGATCTCAAAACTCACCACGTCCGTCGAGTTCAGATCGACCACCGACGCCTCCGCCTTCCAAATCCCTACTTTCGCCTTCGCTCACTTTCAGGTACTTAGAAAACCCTAATCCTCGGGTTTCTTCTGGTAATTAGGTTTACGATTGCGCTTAAGGCCTGATTTAATGCGTTAATGCTGTCGTTTGCGTTTTATACGACTCGCGTTTTAGGGATTTCTTGTGTTTTTGAATCCTCGATGCTTTGTTAAATATGTCTTTTGTGCTGCAATTTGTGTTAACGTTGTGTATGCGCTACAGCTCGAGATGGAGGAAATAGCCCGGGTTTTGATTGCCGAATCGTAAGAGAAGATGTTCGGTTCTTCTAATCGTAAGCTTTTTTATCACTCTATCTTTTATTGATCCTTGGAGTCAGATTTTGTTGCATCATTTTACCTGCATTCAATATATTTTAATTGGTTCCGATACAAATAATTGCTTCCTGTATTTTTCATCAATCATATGTGATATGCTTCGTTGTAAGATGAGTATGACATGCATTTATTAGCAGCATGTTTACGGGCAATTGATTGTGTTTATCTGGTCTTCTCTTTATAATGTTTGATTGTCTGATAAATGTTCGGGCTTGGTAATTTTTTTCGTTGCGAAAATAATTTAACTTGTGGAATATTGTTTAACAGCTTTTGGGCAGTCATCTAGCAGCCCGTTTGGGTCTCAGTCGGTATTTGGGCAGACCAGCAGCACAAGTAACAATCCTTTTGCCCCTAAGCCTTTTGGTAGCACAACCCCATTTGGTGCGCAAACAGGGAGTAACATGTTTGGAGGAACTTCAACTGGTGTATTTGGTGGCACTCAAGCTTCTTCACCTTCGTCTTCCTCCACAACCTTTGGTGCTGCGTCCTCACCAGCTTTTGGAAATACAACGCCTGCTTTTGGAGCAACTTCTAGTCCTTCACCATCACCTTTTGGTGGTAAGCCAATGGATTTTTTTTTTTTTTTTCGTTTTGTGTTCGCTCACCACTTTTCAACTGATTCTTTTGATTCAACTCTTATGATATATGGTTATCATTGGCATTGTCCCTTCAAGTTTGCATTGAGTTTTTTTTCTGGAAATGTATGAGTGGATTATGCTTTCAGTACGTGATATTAGTGGATTATGCATTCTGTACAGGATGGATATATTGTTGTTGAAACTTTCTGTTCGGTACACATCTATTGGTGCAGTTGGCTTGTGAAACGACAAATATCATAAAGGGGGGAATTAAGACTTTGAGAGTGGAATAGGGATTATTACTATGCCTTTACTACTCTGGCTGTAATTTTTGTGTGGTGGATTGGTTTCATCTTGTATTTCAAGGGGCATGTGTTCACTTTGCTTCTTAGTTTATGTGCGGAATCATTTCCACTTTAGAAGCTTATCAACAAGATTGATCTAGTTATAATGGGATGCTCAATCCATACAATTCTTGTGTTATTTGGGTACATGTTATTCATCTCTCTGAGCTCAATTGTTTCACTATTTTGATAACTTCTTGTCACTGATGATTTTTTTCTCTGTTTTCTCCCCCATATGCACACACCTCTCTCAACAGGTTCATCTGGTTTTGGTCAGAAGCCTGTGTTTGGAGCATTTGGGTCCAATCCTGCTCAAACAAGTCCTTTTGGAAGTACAACTCAAGCATCACAGCCAGCATTTGGGAGCAGTATATTTGGTTCCTCCACGCCATTTGGTGGATCAAGTCAGCCAGCATTTGGTGCTACCACCACCCCAGCCTTTGGTGCTACAAGTAGTCCAGCCTTTGGTGCTACCACCACCCCAAGTTTTGGTGCTACAAGCACCCCAACCTTTGGTGCTACAAGCAGTCCAGCCTTTGGTGCTACCACCACCCCAAGTTTTGGTGCTACAAGCACCCCAGCTTTTGGAGCTACAAGTAGCCCAGCCTTTGGGGTGTCAAGTTCTCCCTTGTTTGGATCTGGGGGAGCATATGGGGCTTCAAGCACTTCGGCTTTTGGTTCATCTAGCTCGACCTTTGGTACTTCAAGTAATCCAGCTTTTGGTGCTTCAAGTGCTCCTGGTTTTGGTTCATCCAGTACTCCATCTTTCAACTTTCTATCAACTCCCGCCTTTGGCCAATCAAGTTCTACATTTGGGAGCAGTATATTTGGTTCCTCCACGCCATTTGGTGGATCAAGTCAGCCAGCAGTTGGTGCTACCACCACCCCAGCTTTTGGTGCTACAAGTAGTCCAGCCTTTGGTGCTACCACCACCCCAAGTTTTGGTGCTACAAGCACCCCAGCTTTTGGAGCTACAAGTAGCCCAGCCTTTGGTTCCACAACAAGTCCTACATTTGGAAGCACAGAAGCGGTATTTGGGGTGTCAAGTTCTTCCTTGTTTGGATCTGGGGGAGCATATGGGGCTTCAAGCACTCCGACTTTTGGTTCATATAGCTCGACCTTTGGTACTTCAAGCAATCCAGTTTTTGGTGCTTCAAGTGCTCCTAGTTTTGGTTCATCCAGTACTCCATCTTTCAGCTTTCCATCAACTCCCGCCTTTGGCCAATCAAGTTCTACATTTGGTAGCAGTATATTTGGTTCCTCCACGCCATTTGGTGGATCAAGTCAGCCAGCATTTGGTGCTACAAGCACCCCAGCTTTTGGAGCTACAAGTAGCCCAGCCTTTGGTTCCACAACAAGTCCTACATTTGGAAGCACAGAAGCGGTATTTGGGGTGTCAAGTTCTCCCTTGTTTGGATCTGGGGGAGCATATGGGGCTTCAAGCACTCCGACTTTTGGTTCATATAGCTCGACCTTTGGTACTTCAAGCAATCCAGTTTTTGGTGCTTCAAGTGCTCCTAGTTTTGGTTAATCCAGTACTCCATCTTTCAGCTTTCCATCAACTCCCGCCTTTGGCCAATCAAGTTCTACATTTGGTAGCAGTATATTTGGTTCCTCCACGCCATTTGGTGCTACCACCACCCCAGCTTATGGTGCTACAAGCACCCCAGCGTTTGGTGCTACAAGTAGTCCAGCCTTTGGTGCTACCATCACCCCAGCTTTTGGTGCTTCAAGCACCCCAGCCTTTGGAGGTACAACGAGCCCGGCCTTTGGTTCCACAACAAGTCCTACATTTGGAAGCACATGAGCTGCATTTGGGGTGTCAAGTTCTCCCTTGTTTGGATCTGGGGGAGCATTTGGGGCTTCAAGCACTCCGGCTTTTGGTTCATCTAGCTCGACCTTTGGTACTTCAAACAATCCAGCTTTTGGTGCTTCAAGTGCTCCTAGTTTTGGTTCATCCAGTACTCCATCTTTCAGCTTTCCATCAACTCCTACCTTTGGCCAATCAAGTTCTACATTTGGTAGCAGCCAATTTGCCGCTTCATCTCCTTTTGGAGCACAGAGTTCTCCGTTTGGTGAGTATTCCCAATGCATATGGGTGGTGGTACATTTTGAAAAAAATAAAATGGACCAACGAGATGCCTCATTCTGTTTTGTATCGTTGTAGTTGTATTATATTCTTATAATTTGTGATGCAGGAGCTCAATCAACAACATTTGGGAACATTGGTGCCTTTGGGCAGTCAGCTTTTGGGGGCCAGCAACGCGGAGGCAGTAGAGTGGTTGCATATGCTGCAACTCCTGAACCCGATGGTGGAACTGGGACTAGTGCTGCTGGGAAATTGGAGTCAATATCAGCAATGCCAGCATATAAAGAAAAAAGTCATGAAGAACTCCGCTGGGAGGATTATCAATTGGGGGATAAAGGTTTGGTTTCTAGTTATATCGTTTCAGTATCTTGGAACTTTTCTGCGTTTGTCAGCAATAATGACATTTGCTAAGTTCAAAATGTTATTTTTTTTTAACTTCCAGGTGGTCCAGCCCCTGCTGGTGGGAGTGGGTTTGGCATTACTACCTCACAGCCAAACCCTTTGAATCCTGCACCGACATTCCTTCAAGCATCAAGTCCTTTTAATGCCACAACTTCATCTAATTTGTTTGCTCCAAAAACTTTATCCTTCACGAATACAGGCTTCACAACAACGTCTACACCAGTCAGTTCAGCAAGTTTTGGGATTTCTACTTCAACCAGTCCTTTTACACCATCACAACCTTCTACGGTTTTCCCTCAAACCTCATCTCCGTCTCTCTTTAGTTCGTCAAGGTCTGCATTTTTATTTTCTGCATCTTCACCTTTTCCTTCCTCCACAACCTTCGGTGCTGCGTCGTCACGAGCTTTTGGAAATACAACGACTGCTTTTGAAGCAACTTCTAGTCCTTCACCATCACCTTTTGGTGGTAAGCCATTGGATTAAATTTGAACTTTTTTTGTTTGTTTTGTGTTTGCTCACCACTTTTCAACTGATTCTTTTGATATAACTTTTATGATATATGGTTATTGGAAATCATTTGCATTGTCTACTATGCCCTTCAAGTTTGCATTGAGTGTTTTTCTGGAAGTGTATGAGTGTAATATGGTTTCTGTACAAGATGGATATATTGTTGTTGAACTTTATATTTGTTACACATCTATTGGTGCAGCGGGCTTGTGAAACGACCAAATATCATTAAGGGGGAATTAAGACTTTGAGAGTGGAATAGGGATGATTACTATACCTTTACTACTCTGGCTGTAATTTTTGTGTGTGATGGATTGGTTTCATCTTGTATTTCAAGGGGCATGTGTTCACTCTACTTCTTAGCTCATGTGCGGAATCGTTTCCACTTCAAAAGCTCATCAACAAGATTGATCTGGTTATAATAGGATGCTCAATTGCCTGTCTCTGGCAGCTTGGTGGTTTTGCGAACCTCGCGTTACCCACAAGGTCCAGGGTTCAATAGTCTATGTATAATGGGATGCTCAATTCCTCTGTTATTAATTTACATGTTATTTATCTCTCTGTGCTCAGTTGTTCCTCTATTTTGATAACTTCTTGTCACTGATGATTTTTTCTCTGTTTCGCCCCCCCCATATGCACACACCTCTCTCAACAGGTACATCTGGTTTTGGTTCTTCCAGTACTCCATCTTTCAGCTTTCCATTAACTCCTGCCTTTGGCCAATCAAGTTCTACATTTGGTAGCAGTCAATTTGCCGCTTCATCTCCTTTTGGAGCACAGAGTTCTCCATTTGGTGAGTATTCCAAATGCATATGAGTGGTGTTACATTTTGAAAAAATAAAATGTACCAGCCTGATGCCTTGGTCTGTTTTTGTATCATTGTAGTTGTATTATATTCTTAAATTTGTGATGCAGGAGCTCAATCAACAACATTTGGGAACACTGGTGCCTTTGGGCAGTCAGCTTTTGGGGGCCAGCAACGCGGGGGCAGTAGAGTGGTTGCATATGCTGCAACTCCTGAACCCGATGGTGGAAGTGGGAAATTGGAGTCAATATCAGCAATGCCAGCATATAAAGAAAAAAGTCATGAGGAACTCCGCTGGGAGGATTATCAATTGGGGGATAAAGGTATGGTATCTAGTTATAACGTTTCAGTATCTTGGAACTTGTCGGCGCTTGTCAGCAATAGTGACATTTGCTAAGTTCGTAATGTTATTTTTTCGACATCCAGGTGGTCCAGCTCCTGCTGGTGGGAGTGGGTTTGGCATTACTACCTCACAGCCAAACCCTTTGAATTATGCACAGACATTTCCTCAAGCATCAAGTCCTCTTAATGCCACAACTTCATCTAATTTGTTTGCTCCAAAAACTTCATCCCTCACTAATACAGGCTTCACAACAACGTCTACACCATTCAGTTCATCAAGTTTTGGGATTTCTACTTCAACCAGTCCTTTTACACCATCACAACCTTCTACAGTTTTCCCTCAAACCTCATCTCCGTCTCTCTTTAGTTCGTCAAGCTCTGCACTTTCATTTTCTTATCCGGCTGCTACAACAACTTCCACATTTAATTCAAATCCATTCAATCCCACACCTCCAGCTGCCCAGACAGGTGGTGCTTTTACCAGTCCATTTGGGCAGAATACAACTCCTTTTTCTCACCCATTCGGTAACCCTTTTTTTTGGGGGCCAACAACTCGGGGGCAGTAGAGTGGTTGCATATGCTGCAACTCCTGAACCTGATGGTGGAAGTGGGAAATTTGAGTCAATATCAGCAATGCCAGCATATACAGAAAAAAGTCATGAAGAACTTCGCTGGGAGCAATGTTCTAAAAATCGATTTAGGCGGCCGCTTATACGGTGCATTTGCTCTAGGCGGTGCATTTGCTCTAGGTGGTGCCTAAGCGCTAGGCGGTAAAGGCCCGCTGTGATATTGTGCAAATCGTTTTGTAAAATCAATCTGGAGTTATGCGGTCCTAGGAGGCTTGGCGGTTTGGTTTTATTTATTTATTAAAAAATAATTAACTTAAGTGGCTCGTGTCCTTGCCCCGGTAACCTAATTGCCTAAATTGAATTGAAGTATTTCCACATTTCTCCCTCCCCGGTCGTCTCGACCCTGAAACTCTCGTCCCTCTGTGCAAGTTCTCTTGCCTGGTGTCTGGCCATCGTCTTTTGGTCTGCAACTACAAGTCTACAACAACCCCAGCTCTCGTCTTAAGCCGTCTCCAACTCCGTCTCTAGCTCTCATCTGATTGTACAATATGTGCAAGTTCCCTAGCAAATACAAACTCGCATCTCCAGTTTGGCAGGTTTGCATTCCATTTGAGTACGTTTCTTGTTAGCTTTTTCGTTTGATAATAGCTCCACGGTCTCCAGGTACTTCTGCATCTGCAAGGGAAACATTTGTTTTAATATTACAGAAAGATAAAAGTTAATTGGTTAATTAACTTAATTGGTATCTCCGCTAGGGATGGGCACGGGCTGGGCCGGACCGGACCGGACCCAAAATTGAAGGGGTCAGACTACTCTTTTGAAAATATAGTGGGGCGGGGCAAGGTGAATCATGCAAAAATTGAAATAGGAACCGGATCTAATCCGGCTTGTTTCCTAGGGGCCTCACGGGTACAATTCCAATTCCTTCCCTATCAAATTTCCCAATACAACCAATTTACCCAAATCATAAAACTCAATCATAATTTACACACCCAGCCGATCTCCTCAAGAAAAACCTTCAAAGCAACAAACTTTAATACAAAAATTTAATTTTTTTACAACCCAGATGACTACTTTTCCAAGATTGCTTTACAATATAAAAACCCAATTGATCAAAATCCGAAATTTAACAACTTACTACAACTTTAGCTCCAAATTAGTGATTGCATACAACATAAAAAATAACAAATTCCCTCTTTGGATCCTTTTGTTTTATTTAGAATTCCCCACAAACAGCTTCAAATCAAAAAATAAACCAGAAAGATGGCACAAATGGAAGACCTCAAGCGGCAAACACAAGCTCAACTTCAATAACTGGGTAAGCTTCGAACATTTTCTCCTAGTTGGCGAGGACGCCGATCTCCTTCTCCGTGAGGCCGTCGAGGGAGGTGGTGATGTCCTTGTCCTTGATCATCTTTGCCAAACACCTGCTGGCATCCTTGCGGCGACCATCGCTTATGGATTAATGAAGAAGCTGAAGTCACGATGACAAAGCGATGGTAGGCGAAGTCTGGAGAGAGTCCTCCAGATCGATGCTCGACTTGGGAATTCGAGTGAGGAGAGTCCACTCTTGACTTGGGAAATCAAGAGAGGAGAGACCGAGAGTAAGAGATGTATAAATCAATGGTGAAGATTTAATCTCCATATAATGGATGGTATCAACGGTCTGGGCCGATGGTCCCCTTTTTTAAAAAATTTGGACCTGGCCTGCCCCGCCATTCACATGGACTCGCCATATTCCGTCCCGTTCAGTTTGGAGTTTACAAAATTTGTACCCATCCCGTACCTGCCTCGAATTGACTAGACCCACCCCATCCTACGGTTCCTAGACCTGTTTGCCCACCCCTAATTTCTGCATCTAGATATCAAAGTTTGAATTTCCATTCCTTATTCTGTTTTAACTTTTATAATAGTTTGCTTAGTTTAACCCTATCAGTAATTTAAGTTCTACTTTTTAAATGGATTAATGGGTTTCCTACTTTGCTTGATATCAAAGTTCTTAACTACATAACTAGATCACCGAAAATATGACTTGAATTTGAGTCTTCATCATTCGTACCGAAAAATGACTTAAATTTGAGTCTCAGTTTAAATTAGTTCATCATTTGTACTATTTAATTTTCCTATTCTTTTCAAGTTGTTGTGTTCTTGAACGCTTTTAATGTACCCGTACCCCATTTTCCACTTTACTCTATGAGAATGGTTCTCATATTGGTTTGGTTAAATTTTTTTGAGATGTCGAATTTGACGCTAATTCTCATTTTGGTTTGGTTCTCATAATGGAATATTATATTTAGATGTTAGGCATTGCATTATTCGGAGCATCTAATGCAATGTCATCTTCCTCTTAAACTGAAAATTTGTTGAAGGGTAGTTCAGACGATGTGGGATGGGAGTATGGGATTTGGCAAATCTTACAAGCTCAGATAAGGTGCAATGTAAGTTGTGCAACGAAATAATTAGTGGTGGAGTATATAAATTGACACAACACATAGCCAACATAAAAGGGAAATGTAGCATCGTTCACAAAGTCTTCGGATGAGGATAAAGTCAAATGTAGAGCTCAATTAGAAGAAGCCAAAAGTAAGAAGAAACGTAGGAATAAACACAACTAGGAAGTGAGGGAAGAGGTTTAGCTTCAAGAAATTGAAGAAGAAGAAGACATTGACGTTGTTGGGTCAAGGAAAAGGTTGCACACTCTTGGATTAGGATATGGCATTCACAATCAATCCTTATTCTTCAAAAAAGCAAGAAGACGGGGTAACAAAACATCCATGATGCAATTTGGGGGGATAGAGCTCATCAAGTATCAATTTTTTGATCGATGGGTGTATAAAACCTATATTCATTTATGTGCCATTGATGATGATAGTTTCAAACACTTTGTGTAAGCAGTTGGTCAATCTGACTCGGGTTACCAACTTTCAAGCCAATACGATTTAAGAAAGCCTATATTGAAAGAAGAGGTAAAGAGTGAAAAATTCACTTAAGAATAATGAAGAAGAGTGGGCTTTGAATGGTTACATAATTATGATTGATGGTTGGAGCGACAAGAAGAGGAGAAGCATACTGAATTTGTGTCACAATTGCAAGGAAAGCACCATATTTCTTTCTTCCAAGGAATGCCCTAGTGAAGCACTCAATGGAGAATACATTTTTGAATATGTTGACAAGTGTGTTTAAAGAAATTGAGCCTCAAAATGTAATTTAAATGGTTAACGATAATGCTTCTAACAATATGGCAGTGATCAACATGATGAAGAAAAAGAGGCCAAACATGTTTTGGAAATCATCTGAGTGGAACCTCATGCTTCAAGGGATTGATAATCTACCTAGGTTCAAGGGAGCTATTGACAAGGTAAAGATTTTCACTATCTTCATTTATGCACATCATAAATCTTTGGCATGGATGAGGAAGCATACAAGAAAAAAAAAAAGAAATAGTGAGGCTGGAGTCCATTAGATTTGCAACTTTTTTCTCACATTGCAAAACTTGAGTGATTAGAGAAAAGACTTAAAGAATATGGTTGCTAGTGATGAATGTTAACATTGCAAACATTCCAAGAGCCCCAAGGGGAAAACGACATATGCTACCATAGTGAGTGCGCATTCTTTGAGTGGGGTCTCACTTTGCTTGAAAGTGTTTGAACCTTTATTTATGGTACTTCGAATATGGATGGAGATAAAAATGCATCAATGAGATTTTTGTAAGGCAAGCCACAAAAAAAAAAGGAGATTAAAGAGGCATTAAAAAATAGTGAGGCCAACTATCAACCAATTCTCTAAATAATTGATGAAAAAGTTTGTGATCGGCTCGATAGTCTATTGCATTTGGCAGGCTACTTCTTGAACCCTTATTACTTCTTCAAAGATCAAAGCATACAACATGATCCAATTGTCATGGAGGGCATCTTTACTTGTCTTGAGAAGTTATTTCCGGATAACTATGATGTCCAAAACCAAATGATAAATGTTTGAGATGCATGAGTATGACAAAAAGAGAGGATGAATTTGGCCGAGGTTGGATGCGTTGAGAATGATGACAACTATAATCCAGGTATTCATATTCACATAATGCTTGTATTTTGTTTATTAAATTTGGCTTTCCTACTTCTTTTTTTTTACTAATCGTGTTTTTTTTTCTGCTTTAGTTTCATCGTGGTATATTTATAGAAATTGTATACCTAATTTGCAAAGGAGGGCTATAAAGATTCTCTCATTGACTACAAGTTCATCCGGTTGTGAGAGGAATTTGAGCACTTTTAAGGAGATACATACAAAAGAAAATTAATAGATTAAATACAACAAGATTAAATAATTTAGTCTGTCCAATTCAATGCAGAGATCATGAATAAGAAGAAAAGAAACAAGAAGAAGAAAATGGATATATTACTTGTAGTATGGTGCAAGGATGGATTGTGGAGGGTAGTGATGAAGAAGTTGAGCTTGATTCGGGAATGGATGGAGAGACATCGGAGGTGGGTAAGTTTCCTAGAGCCTAGGAGGAGTTTTAGAAATGTTGAAGTGAGAGAACTTCATGATAAAGATTTTGTATCGGATGAGGACACGGAAAGAGATGATGAAGTTGAGTTTGAGTCTGACACAGAGAAAGAGTCTTAGAGGGATATGGAGAAGAAGAGATTGATGCTTAGCTTTACAACTTTGCAATTATCTTATATAATTATATTTTCTTATTCCTTCTAATTTGCATTTTATGTATTTTTAAATTGTGAACTTGTTGGATACATGTATCATCCATGTATACTCCTCACAATGATAATATGTTTAATGAAAACTCAAGATATTTGATATCTTTCTCTTTGAATGAGATCTTAATTCCAACGACGGTTTCATTAGATGTCTTACAACTAGAAGCCCTCCTTTTTCTGATCCATTTCCTCCACCATCACGAACCCCAGTTAGATTCAAGCATGATACCTTTTAAAATATTGAACTTGTTAAATACATGTACTTTATGTATTATTCTACATCTATTTTTGCATTTTATCATTTTTTTTATTATCCAGGTAACTATAGGTTTTCTTTGAAGTGTTAATAAACACTTATTTAAAAGATATACAATAAATTTTACATAAATCCACCTAGGCCACTTAAGCGCTGGGTCTCTAATAGATGTATGGTTTCTAGTTATATAACATTTCAGTATCTTGGAAAATTTCCGCGTTTTTCAGCAATAATGACACCTGCCGAGTTCAATGCCGAGTTCAATGTTATCTTTTCGACTTCCAGGTGGTGCCCCCCCCCCCCAACAAAGACATTTCCTCGAGCATCAAGTCCTTTTAATGCCACAACTTCATCTAATTTGTTTGCTCCAAAAACTCCATCCTTCACTAATACAGCTTCACAACAACTTTACATTTCAGAAATTCTCCCCGATTTCGATCTATTTGACACAGTATGTATGGACAAATAAAAAAACAAGAGGAAACAAAATGGAATTCTTTTGTATACTTTATAGTTTATATGCATATGATATATAAGGGCTTTGACACCATCCCAACCTCTTACAGTTTTCCCTTAAACCTCAATCTCCATCTCTCTTTAGTTCGTCAAGCTCTGGATTTTCATTTTCTGCTCCAGCTACAACAACTTCCACATTTAATTCCAATCCTTTCAATCCCACACCTCCAACTGCCCAGAAAGGTGGTGCTTTTACCGGTCCATTTGGTTTGAGGATATATGTGGCAAATTAACTCATCGGATTCTTAATGGATATCTATTAAAACCCGTTCAATTTGATATCACTTTAATATAAATGTGAGATTGGTAGTGTGATGATGGTGTAAGGTGAAATCAAACTAAAAGTCTTAATGGATACCATTAACAATCGAATTGGTTGATTTGCCACCTCTATTTGGGAATCTTCACTGATGCTGGTGATACAGGCAGCCTAATGGGTTTTAATTAAGGAGCTGTGTAAGTTTTTAATTTTTAATCATAAAAGGTTTTAATTGATGATTAGTTAACTTTTTTCTCTATTTATTGCCCAAGCAACTGATTTATTGTTCTGCGCCTTTCCCATCTCAATCACTTTTCGGGTTGAAACAAGACTCATGTGTTGCACAAATAGGTGTTGCTAGCGCTACTAGCGCCTAACGTATTTTATGTTACTTGAAGTTGTGCCCTAAGCTTGCTTTGAGAGGGTTATGATCCCACCCTTCTCATTATCTTGCCATCTAGCAAACTAAGTTTCGTGTGTTAATTTTTGTTGAGTGATGGTTTACTTTGTTAATGTTAAAACTCACATTAAAGAAAATGGACGTTTCTGTATCTAACATTCACCTTTTTTTTTTGGGGAAACTAACATTCACCTTGTTCTTTTTGTGCCAGGAAAAAGGGGCGTGGCTGATCTAATGCGAAAATGATCGAACGGTGAGGATGATCCTTCTAAATTTAATTGAGAAGGATGGGGTGCTTTCTTCACCAGAAAGAAAAAAGAAAAGGGGAGTTTACAAAAAAAAAAAAAAAAGAAAAAAGAAAAAAAAGGGGGGATGGGTTTTCTTATATTAACTACAAAAATATCTTTTCAGTATTTTCAAAAAAAAAAAAATCGTAAAAGAAAAAACTTAAAGCTTTCTCACAAAGTTTTAAAAATTAATTTAGTAATGTTATTGATTTTCTTTCTGAATCGTGTGGTTAAGTAGACAACTTATATGAATAAATACGATTCTTACTCCGATTCTAAGAAATTTAAAAAAACACTTTTAACAAGAATATGATTCTGACTCGACCATATTTCAATATTTCCTCAATTCAATTTCATTCAATTCAATTCTTCCCCCACGACTTCATGAAGAGGGTAAGTGGTGATTGGGGAGTGCGGGCAATAATCTTTGTTTCTTAATCATGTTTTGTTTTCTTTATGAAACGGGGAATGTGAAAGAAAAAGCACTGAGTGCAGAGAGAGAGAGAGAGAGAGAGAGAGAGAGAGAGAGAGAGAGAGAGAGAGAGAGAGAGAGAGAGAGAGAGAGTTGTGATTGGATGTTCGGTGTAGCCTTTGAGTAATTTCACCTGTTTCAAATAAAGAAATATAACATTAACAACAATACGGTACTTTCATTAAACTCATTTTATTTTTTAATTGTATTGGCTTTCTTCTTTGACTCGTGATTTCACCCGTTTTGAATAAGTAAACACATGTTATTAACAACAATACGGTATTTTCATTAACCACATTTTCCATTTCAGTTTTACTTACTTTCTTCTCTTAGTTACAATTTCACTTGTTACAAATAAGTAAATATGTCTGTAACTTGTGATTTCAACTCTACTTACCTTCCGGTGTAACTTGTGATTTCACCTGGTTCGAATAAGTTAACGTGTCGTTAAGGACATACATAAAAAAATATTCCAAAAAAATATATATATATATATAAAGAGGACAAATATTGAAAACCGACTTGTCCGAAGTGAAGACTCCTCCTTTCCTTGGATAGGTTTACGGGCTTACTCTTCACGCTAAAATTACGTGCTTACTATTTACGCGACGCGCCCGTCGCTCACTTCCCTCCCACTCGTGTAAATACCTTTCGCCTTCTCCCTTTTCTGACATTTGTGAGAGTTCGAGAGGTTGCGACAACTCGCCCTCGCTCTCTCTCATTTCTCTTCCGCGGCTCCGAACCCTCCTCCCTCGCCCTCTCTACGTCGCCTTCCGCCGACTCCGATATCAAAACTCACAACCTTCGTCGAGTTCAGATCGACGACCGACGCCTCCGCCTTCCAAATCCGTACTTTCGCCTTCGCTCACTTTCAAGTACTTAAAAAAACCCTAACCCTTGGTTTTCTTCTGGTGATTAGGTTTAGGATTGCGTTTAATGCCTGATTTAATGCGTTAATGCTGTCGTTTGTGTTTTGTTCGTCTCGCGTTTTGGGGATTTCTTGTGTTTTTGAATTCTCGATGCTTTGTTAATTATGTGTTTTGTGCTGCAATTTGTGTTAACTCTGTGTTCTGTATGCATTGCAGCTCGAGGTCAAGGAAATAGCACGGGTTTTGATTGCTGAATCGGAAGAGAGGATGTTCGGTTCTCCTAATCGTAAGCTTCTCGCTATACACTTTTTATTTGCTTCGTTGATGTATTTTCATCAATAGCTCGAGGTCAAGGAATAATTGGTTTATGTATTTTCATCAATCATATGTCAGATTTTTGGAAGATGTCGATACACTTTTTATTTGCTTCGTTGTTAGATGAGTATGACATGCATTTATTAGCAGCATGATTACGGGCAATTTCTTTTGTTTATCTGGTCTTCCGGTTATACTGTTTGATTGTCTGATAAATATTCGGGCTTGTTAATTTTTTGCGGTGCGAAAATAATCTTACTTGTGGAATATTGTTTAACAGCTTTTGGGCAGTCATCTAGCAGCCCATTTGGGTCTCAATCGGTATTTGGGCAGACCAGCAGCACAAATAACAATCCTTTTGCCCCTAAGCCTTTTGGTAGCACAACCCCATTTGGTGCGCAAACAGGGAGTAACATGTTTGGAGGAACTTCAACTGGTGTATTTGGTGGCGCAACTCAAGCTTCTTCATCTTTTCCTACCTCCACAACCTTCGGTCCTGCATCCTCACCAGCTTTTGGAAATACAACGCCTGCTTTTGGAGCAACTTCTAGTCCTTCACCATCACCTTTTGGTGGTAAGCAAGTGGATTAAATTTGAATTATTATTATTATTTTTTTCGTTTTTTGTTCGCTTACCACTTTTCAAATGATTCATTTGATATAACTTTTATGATATATGGTTATTGGAAATCATTTGCATTGTCTACTATCATTCTTAATGCCCTTCAAGTTTGCATCAAGTGTTTTCTGGAAATGTATGAGTGGATTATGCATTCTGTACAAGATGGATATATTGTTGTTGAAACTTTCTATTTGGTACACATCTATTGGTACAGTTGGCTTGTGAAACGACAAATATCATAAGGGGGGAGTTAAGACTTTGAGAGTGGAATAGGGATTGGTTTCATCTTGTATTTCAAGGGGCATGTGTTCACTTTGCATTCCACTTCATGTGTGGAATCATTTCCACTTTAGAAGCTCATCAACAAGATTGATCTAGTTATAATGGGATGCTCAATGCATACATGTTATTTGGTTACATGTTATTCATCTCTCTGTGCTCAATTGTTTTTCTATTTTGATAACTTCTTGTCACTGATGATTTTTTATCCGTTTCTCTCCCCCATATGCACACACCTTTCTCAACAGGTTCATCTGGTTTTGGTCAGAAGCCTGTGTTTGGAGCATTTGGGTCCAATCCTGCTCAAACAAGTCCTTTTGGAAGTACAACTCAAGCATCACAGCCAGCATTTGGGAGCAGTATATTTGGTTCCTCCACGCCATTTGGTGGATCAAGTCAGCCAGCATTTGGTGCTACCACCACCCCAGCTTTTGGTGCTACAAGCACCCCAGCTTTTGGTACTACAAGCACCCCAGCCTTTGGTGCTACAAATAGTCCAGCCTTTGGTGCTGCCACCACTCCAAGTTTTGGTGCTACCACCACCCCAAGTTTTGGTGCTACAAGCACCCCAGCTTTTGGAGCTACAAGTAGCCCAGCCTTTGGTTCTACAACAAGTCCTACATTTGGAAGCACAGGAGCTGCATTTGGGGTGTCAAGTTCTCCCTTGTTTGGATCTGGGGGAGCATTTGGGGCTTCAAGCACTCCGGCTTTTGGTTCATCTAGCTCGACCTTTGGTACTTCAACCAATCCAGCTTTTGGTGCTTCAAGTGCTCCTGGTTTTGGTTCATCCAGTACTCCATCTTTCAGCTTTCCATCAACTCCTGCCTTTGGCCAATCAAGTTCTACATTTGCCGCTTCATCTCCTTTTGGAGCACAGAGTTCTCCATTTGGTGAGTATTCCAGATGCATATGAGTGGTGGTACATTTTGAAAAAATAAAATGGACCAGCCAGATGCCTCAATCTGTTTTGTATTGTTGTAGTTGTATTATATTCTTATAATTTGTGATGCAGTTGCTCAATCAACAACATTTGGGAACACTAGTGCCTTCGGGCAGTCAGCTTTTGGGGGGCCGCAACGCGGAGGCAGTAGAGTGGTTGCATATACTGCAACTCCTGAACCCGATGGTGGAACTGGGGCTAGTGCTGCTGGGAAATTGGAGTCAATATCAGCAATGCCAGCATATAAAGAAAAAAGTCATGAGGAACTCCGCTGGGAGGATTATCAATTGGGGGATAAAGGTATGGTTTCTAGCTATAACGTTTCAGTATCTTGGAACTATTCCGTTCTTCTCAACAATAATGACATTTGCTAAGTTCAAAATGTTATCTTTTTGACCTCCAGGTGGTCCAGCTCCTGCTGGTGGGAGTGGGTTTGGCATTACTACCTCACAGCCAAGCCCTTTGAATTCTGCACCGATATTTTCTCAAGCATCAAGTCCTTTTAATGCCACAACTTCATCTAATTTGTTTGCTCCAAAAACTTCATCCTTCACTAATACAGGCTTCACAGCGTCTACACCATTCAGCTCATCAAGTTTTGGGATTTTTACTTCAACCAGTCCTTTTACACCATCACAACCTTCTACAGTTTTCCCTCAAACCTCATCTCCGTCTCTCTTTAGTTCGTCAAGCTCTGCATTTTCGTTTTCTGCTCCGGCTGCGACAACAACTTCCACATTTAATTCAAATCCATTCAATCCCACACCTCCAGCTGCCCAGACAGGTGGTGCTTTTACCAGTCCATTTGGGCAGAATACAACCCCGTTTGCTCAGCCATTTAGTAACCCTTCTACTGGCTTTGGTTTGGGGATCCCCTCTGCTGCTGGGGCTACAAGCAGTCAAATGGGTTTTAGTCAACCAACTGTAAGTTTTATTTTTTTGTTTTTACTTTTAATAGTAAAAGGTTTTAATTGATGATTGGTTAACTTTTTTCCTTATTTTCTTTCCCGTGCAGCCAACTTCATTTTCTATGCCTTTCTCATCTCAGCCAACTCAGAATAGTTGTTTTAACTTCAACAGTTTTAATCAAACCCAGCCAGGTAACATATGTTTTGAGCATCCTTATGTTTCTCAATCATATAGCCATTGAGGTTTTATTTGTCAGTTGATGGTTCTGATTTCATCAATTGGTGTTTGCTTTGTAGTTTATCCTTTTCTTCTCAAAAAAAAAAAAAAAAATTGGTGTTTGCTTTGTAGGCAACACAAGTGGCTTGGGAGGAGGTTCAACAGGAATTCTTGGTCAGAATAACTATGGACAGTTGTATGTCATATGACTCGTATCTCTCATAGTTCTTTGCTTTTGTGTGCATGTTTACGTGGTATATTTACTGTTATGGTGTTTAAATACACATTTTTAGTTTGCATACCCTTCTGGTTTCACTTACACGGATAAAAAATTGCGGAAACTTTTGGGATGAAACAAATCTCATTTGATTTGAAATATCTCTATTGAAACAAATCTAAAAAAAGGTTCCTTTTCTATTCGTTTGGTAGTTGAAGAGGTATTTTTTTTGTTGATCTTATTGCTTATTTAATAGATAAGAAAATTCTAACTTCAGAGTATTAATTAGGTTGATACTTTTTTTTTTTTTTCTTTTGTTCTTATCCCAATGTGTAGGCTTACTATGCAGGGGCTTTTGTTAGCTACTTGGGGGTTTACTTTTCGTTCTCTATGTCCATGGACTACAGCATTTAGAGTTTTCTTTTGTTTATTTTTTTCATTTTTCATTTTACAATTAAGTTTTGAACTAGAGAATATGGGTCAATGCTGTCTTTCGTAGGCCTGCAACTCAAAGCTCTGCAGCTGTACAACCAGTCCCTGCTACAAATCCATTTGGAACGCTCCCTGCAATGCCACAAATGTCAATTGGTCGTGGTGGAACTGCACCATCAATTCAATATGGAATTTCGAGCATGCCTGTAATATAATTTTCTTATGTGGTTTTATTTTTGTTTAATTTGAAATTGAATTTGACTTTAAGGTGTTAGTTCTGTTGAGAATCACTTGTATGTGGTTGCACAGTTTCTTTAAACCTTCTCCGAAGGAAAATGGAATGTGATATTGACTTTTTTTTTTTCCCTGCCAGGTCGTAGACAAACCTGCACCTGTTAAAGTATCATATTTGTTGACCTCTCGACACCTGTCGCAGAGGCGGGTCAGGTTGCCTGCGAGAAAATATAATCCTAAGAATGACGATCCAAGGGTGAGGGTGATGCTTCATGTAAGCAGTTAATCTGTATTAGGTTTTCTGCATTTTAATTTTGTTCTTACACCTATTTGCCTTTATTGTTTTGCAGTTCCCTTTCTTTATTGACGATGAAGAAATAGACAGCACACCCAAGGCGGATGCCCTTTTCCTTCCCAGAGAAAACCCAAGAGTACTTGTCATTCGTCCAAAAGAACAGTGGCCTCAAAGGGTTGTTGCTGAGAAAGCATCCCCATTAAAGGATACTTCTACTCTGGTTCATGAGAATGGTAAGTTCTGTTGTGCCATTATCATTTTCTTTCCTTTTGGCCTTTCACTTATACAGCCTCTTCATGTTTGGCTTGAGAAATAGTTCAGCTTTGGAATGGGCATATTTAATGTTTATGAAATGCTTTTAGTAGCCATTATTAAGGGAGTTTTTGGTTTGTTTACATCCATTAGTGTATTTTTGTTGACGGGTTCTGGGCCTTCTGGCCTAATTGAGAGTTTTTTCTATTGTTCATGTAATGTCAATACCACACACACTAGATTATTATGCACTAATGCCGAGAGTTTTGAGTTAGTTTTCAAATTTATTGTGTCTGAGCATATTTTGGCTTGCTGCACATTGCTTACTCTTCTGAACAAAATGTTTATTCACGAAAAATTCCGGGAGAAGCTCTTTCTAGGGAGAAAGATAGTTTTTAATTAGCTTGTGGTTTATTGTTAATGTATTTTGTTAGGAATTCACTGGAACACCCGACCTTTAGTGTTTTTGTGGTTGTATTTGGTTTGATAGTATCTGTGGTGTTGGCTGACATTGCTTTCTGTTGTTTCAGAAACTCGAGAAGAAAATGGCTTTGTGAAAGAGCGGGCGGATAATGCCAAAGTCAACCAGAAACCGAATGGAGTTCATGATGATCATTCTGTTCAGAAAGGGGACTCTTATATGACACTGAGTGGGCATAGAGCCGGTGAGGCTGCTATTGCGTATGAGCATGGCGCTGACATTGAGGCACTAATGCCAAAGCTCCGTCGTACCGACTACTATACAGAACCTCGAATCCAAGAATTGGCAGCTAAGGAAAGGGCAGAACCAGGGTTCTGCTGTTGTGTCAAGGACTTTGTGGTTGGACGAGTTGGGTATGGTAGCATCAAGTTCTTTGGGGAGACAGATGTGCGATGCCTTGATCTTGAGGCTCTCGTGCAGTTCAACAACCGGGAGGTGATAGTGTATATGGATGACAGTAAGAAACCTCCTGTCGGGCAAGGCCTCAACAAACCTGCTGAGGTTACACTTCTCAACATTACATGCACTGACAAAAAAACAGGGCGTCGATTCACAGAAGGGCCGAAGACAGAGAGATACAAGCAGATGCTGAAGAAGAAGGCAGAGGATCAAGGAGCCGAGTTTGTTTCTTATGACGCCTTGAAAGGCGAGTGGAAGTTCAGGGTAAAGCACTTCAGTAAGTACGAGTTGGGAGAGGAAGACAACTGGGATACCGATGCTGCCCAAGATTGCTGACGGAATATGAAAGTTTGATCCGATGTGTTAAATATGTGGTTCGGGGAATGTTTGTGTGTTTTTCATTCGGAAGGGTTGGTTTGTGTTTTTTGTGGTGGATGCGGCTTAAATTTGGAATTGTATAGAATTTTGGGATGTGGTGTATAGGCTGTTGAAGCCTTTCTGGCGCTCTGACTATTATCCACTGGTGTATGTTGTGTTTTGGGGTTTTGCATTTCCATTCTTTTGAGCTTTCACTGTCGTTGTTGGTTTTTAACCGAATTCGCAACCAAGAGGAAACGAATAATTTATCTACTCGTGTGTCTGTGTTTTGCATGCGTGTAAATGCTTAAACGCTTCCTTTTCGTTGTATGTAGGGCTGGAAAAAAATCCCAAAAATTCAAAATCAAACCGAAAAAATCCCGATCCGAAACCAAAAATCTCGAAATTTTTGGTATGTAATCCCGAACCAAACCGATATTTTCGGTATGGGATTCGGTTTTGAATCTCAAATTTTCGGTATTCCCATACCGAACCGAAAATAAATATTATATATATATATATATATTTTTTTTTTTCTCTTAATTATAAAAGAATTATTTCAACCGTTCATTGTTTTGGATTTAATCTTTGCCGTTCATATGTTTTTAGGTCAGAATACCATTTCACAAACTTCACTTTCGTTCCATTGTTTCTATCGAATCGAATAGCCGAGCCCTAATCTCTCATCTCTGATCTCTCCCTCATCTAGCCGACAAGCCCTCATCTCATCTCTCTCTCCTCTGTTCTTCTCAATTCCCACACCGACGTCGTTCCGGCCGAGCACGACAAGTGGGCACACCCCCCCTTTCTCGGCCAACTTGGACTCGAACGGCGACGTTTACGCCAGGGGGTCCCAGGACATGAAGTGCGTCGGGATTCAGTACTTGGAGGCGATTCGACGGCTCAAGGCTTCTGGGTTTAAGCCCAAAAGGTCTGTTTATTTGTCATATGTTCCTGATGAGGAGATTGGGGGACACGACGGTGCTGAGAAGCTGGCTGAATCTGATGTTTTCAAGGGATTGAACGTCGGAATTGTGCTTGATGAAGGTGAGCTAATCAGACCTTATGATTCTGCTCGCTGTTACTAGTTCTTGTTAATTATTTGTTGTTTGCTTGCTATTTGCTAGCCATATTGTCAAATTTGTGCACAGAACTTGTCTGGGTACTCTTCGAATGGCTCAATTATCATTTCTTGACTCTTGTGGGGTTTGCTTTGATTCTTGGCATGCTTGCTCAGTTTCTGTGCTCAGTTTCTGGCGTTTACTTTGCAATGTTCAGTTTTGAGCTTCTTCGTTTTGCTTGATTTTGTTTTTTGTGTACAGTTTTGAGCTTCTTAGTTTTCTTTCACTATTTTGCAGTTGATCCATCACTCTCTGCATCGAAATGAAAACTAAGTGTTAGTATTAATATTAAGTAGAGATTAGTAGAAACAAGCCTTGTCATTTGATTGGCAGATTTGTATAAATAAATTGGCAGATTGGGCCTAAAAGCATAATATGTCAAATTTTAGTCTAAAAGCCCAAAAGCCCAAAAGCCCAAAAGCATTTCGGGATTCCCGATTTGTCCCGAAATCCCGAAACTATTTTGGGATTCCCGAAAATTGGGATTCCCGAAAATTTCGGTTTGGGAATCAGGACAAGTGTTTTGGTATGGGATCTCATACCGAACCACCCCTAGTTGTATGTGTGTTGAATTGTGATTTACAACTAAGAGAAAAAGGATTGATAAAAACACAACCTGATATCAATTAAACCCTACAAAACTTGTAAATATCAGTTTGATTGATGGAAACGTATTGAGCTCTTTATTACAGTGATGAAAAAGTATTGAGCTCTTGCATGACGCCGTGAATTTAAAATCCATAGGTGGCTAGCTTAACATCTAATTTAACAAAATCTATTGTTTGACAAAAAAAATATCTGATTACTCAAAAAGCAAGTGATCAAACGATGGCGGCGTGGAAACCGGCCCAATAGACAACGACAAGTCGCACTGGTTTGTAGCCACTTTTCGATGCACTTGACAAGAAGTGCACGTCGTTTTGGTATTTTCCAAACCGTGCCTTAGCCTCGCCCTTGCAAGGTCCGATTTATAATTCTTAGTCGCGAGTCAGGACTCATGGCACACACACACAAGGCATCTCCGTCTCGGCAGGGCATCGTTTCTGAGTCTTCTTCATCACCAGGCCCACCGCACCCGAGTGACTTGAGGCCTGAGCCGCCTTAAAATGAGCCAAAACGGGTCCGATGGCAAATAAGTGCTTTTTCTCTACAACGTTCATAGACAAAGAGCGTCCGCAATCACGTGCTTCGGATTCAAATTTGAAGTCACTTTCTTGATCGGACAAGAGATCGGCGCGGGAGAGCGTGACGTCCATCTCGGACTTAGCGTGGCGGCTCTCCTAATTGATTTTGGAATAGTTAACTCGGTGGGACGCCAATTCAAATTATGGCGGGAGGTAACGATCTCCCAGCGAGGGGTAGGAAAAGTGTTTGGGTCTCCTATTGGCACGACGCGTCTCGCTACCCTATTAGGCTATTTACTACCAGTACCAGGTAATTCTTTAGTCGAAAGAGGAATATGAGAAAAATAGCTAGCATTCATTTTTATTTTATTTTATGAGGAATAAAACATGATTAGACATGGAGGAAATTCTAGTCCTCATTTTAAAACCCTTAAGTTTGCCACGATGAAAAATGTTAAAAGATAAACAAGAAAAACGATGAATATTTATTTAGGGGTGTGATGTCCACACATCCTAGTTTACTTTTTACACACCTTTTTAATTTTTGACCGTTAGATCGGATGAATTGAAGAAGATTAACGGACAAAAATTATCAAGGGGAGTGTGAGAAGTAAAATGAGATGTATGGATAGCACATCCTTTTATTTAGTACATTATTTGTATCTTTAGTGATTCTCATAATAGTTTGGGTTTATTTTTTATTTTTTATTTTTTATTTTTTTAAATGGGGACAACTGGTGGTAAACCAGGATTATTCATCTCTTCTGGGCCCGGAAATGCTATGAGGAATTTCACTCTATCCATGATCCTCATAATAGCTTGTGCTATTTTTCTTAAAGTAGTGACTTTCACATTTTTGTTTCATATAGGTATTTACCTTCCAGATCCCGTTTTTAGTCATGGACAATTACTTGTGGCTTTATCGAGGGTCTCAAAGTCAACGACAAATGTGCTAGTAAAAAGTGGCTCTGTAGTTGGTGAACAAGGTGTTTTACACGAAATGTAGTATACAAAAAAAGTCTTGCTTCAATCCAGCCAATCTTGGTGACTTGTAATAGGTAATAACTTTCAGTATACATTTCTCACTGGTCAATTAACTAACTTTTACAGATTTTTAATTTTTCACTATCCTTTGAAGATTAGCAATGAAAACTGGAGATGTCGCAATTGCGTCCAATTAGCCTAAACAATTTCCTGTACAAAGATTGGAGCCAAGGGCCTCACGAATCGGCTTCAGCGCATTATACCAAATCTTATTTCTCACTGTCAGAGTGCTTTCGTCCCTGGGCGTCTCATCTCTGATAATGTTATTATGGCCAACGAAGAGGCGAATTGCTTGAGCCGCCGGAGGAGGGGAAAGAAGGGTTTCATGTCGCTCAAGCTTGACACAAGCAAGGCCTACGATAGGATTGAGTGGAGCTATCTTCGAAGTGTACTGAGACTCGGTTTTTCGCTTCGGTGGACTGATCTCATCATGACTTGCGTTACCTCGGTCACCTACTTTGTTATGGTGAACGGCTCCCCTCGTGGCTACCTTCATCCGACCCGTGGGCTCCGACAAGGAGATCCCTTTTCCCCTTTCCTCTTCCTGCTGTGTGCAGAAGGTTTGTCAGCTCTTATTGCTAGGCAAGAACGTGAGGGGTGGCTAAGAGGTGTCACAATTTGCAGAGGGGCTCCACCTATCACCCACCTTTTATTTGTTGACGATTGCTTGATTTTTACTCGGGCAACTCTGAAGGATTGCAATCGCATACGGGCTATCTTGCATGATTACGAACGGGCATCGAGTCAGGCAGTTAACCTGGCTAAGACTTCTATCTGCTTTAGTAAGAATGTCAAGAGACCTTAACAGGATGCACTGGCTTTGGGGTTGGGGGTTATCCGAGTGGATCGTCATGATAAGTATCTTGGCATGCCCACTTTTGTTAGGAAGAATCGAGGTCAATGCTTTGCTTATATCAAAGAAAGACTGTGGAAAAGGCTTTTAAGTTGGAAGATGAAGCTTTTAAGTGCTGTTGGCCATGAGCTACTTGTCAAAGTAGTTGCCCAAGCTATCCCACTATATGTCATGAATTGCTTCCTCTTGCCTAGGTTTTTCTGCGATGATTTGAATAAGATGGTTGCTAGATTTTGGTGGGGAGGGTCGGATGATGAGCGGAAGATTCATTGGCTCAGTTGGGAACGGTTGTGCTCAACTAAGTGTGATGGTGGGTTGGGTTTTCAGAATATGTATGCTTTCAACTTGGCTCTTCTTGCTAAACAGATCTGGCGCATTTTACAAGAGCCTACTTCGCTTGTCGCTCGACTTTTGCAAGCCAAGTACTACCCCAACTCTATGTTTTTGGATGCCACGGTGAAAGTGGGGGCTTCCTTTTGTTGGCACAGTATCTGTGCAGCAAGAGTGGTGCTGACTTGCGGGTCCAGATGGCAGGTGGGGTCGGGGGAAGGAATCCGTATTTGGGAAGACCGTTGGATCCCCCAGCCTTCCTCCCTTCGGGTTTTCTCTCCAAAACCTGTGGGAACTAACAAAGTGTGCTCAATCCCCCTGAGTATTCGGAAACCAAATGACTGTTTGATTTGGCATTTTGATAAAAAAAATAAAGGAAAACTAATGAAAAGGGTTTGAAAACTTTGAGTTTTAATGATAAGGACAAAATAAAGGGTAAAGTGAATAGTACCATGATTGACTTTTTAGTGTAAAAATGTGGTTTTTCGTTAAAGTGAACAGTATCGGGTACTTTTGGTTAAAGTTCCCAAAAAAAAAAAAAGGAGAATTCTCAGTTAAAAGTGGATACCATGTGGCGTTGGAGTGGGTGCTTAGTCACTCCCGGACTGCTGCGTCTTCCTCGGAATCTAACCCTTTGGGGCCTCTTTGGAAGCGCATTTGGGCGGCTTGTGTCCCTCCAAATGTCAAGGTGTGCGCTTGGAGGATTTGCCGGAATATAATTCCTACCCGTGCAAATTTGATCAAGCGTCATCTGAAGGTTGATGATGGCTGTGTTCTATGCGGTGCGAGGGGAGAATCTGCATTACACTTGATACGTGACTGCCCCTTCGCTGCCTGTGTTTGGATGGCTCTCCCTTGGGGTCTCCACCAAAAGGGCACGGAGTCACTGCCATGGATGATTGGGCCCTGCTGCTTGCCTCCTCCCTGAAGCAACCTGATATTTTGATATTTTTCTCATTATTTGGTGGGCGATTTGGGGGGCTAGGAACTTTATGCACTGGAACGGGCGAGTGGACAACCCTGGCCTGACCTCATCTCGAGCAATGAGCTGGTTATCTGAGTTTCACCATGCTCAGTGTTCCGGGCTTGCTCTCGATGTCTATACTCCCCAAACTGCGTTGCTGAATCATTCGACTGACATGTCCTTCATTGGGCTTGCCATCGAAGATGGCAAAGCTTTCATATCAAGGATCACTGGAGCTGCTTCTGCTCATGTTCGTCGTCAGGCTAATTAAATGGCTCACCGTCTTGCAAAGGTTGCGCTGCGTGAGACGATTTCTCGGTCATGGTTTGAGGAACCGCCTGATTTTCTGGTGGACCTCTTTGTAATTGAGACTTAAGGCTGTTTTGAGTGAGGGATGTTTTGAATCCTTTTGTTTGTGGTTGTAATGTTCCCACAACCTTGCTGTTTTTCTGAAATGAATTTCTGTCGTTGCTATTTTTTTTTTTTTAAAAGCAATGAAAACTGGAGGCATCAATCATTGGGTGGAATTGCAGTGTTGATGTCAATATGTACTTTCTTTTCAAAAAAAAAAAAAAAAAAAAAACATGTACACATTATGTGTGTTCCGGATATTGTAAATTATTTTGTGTTGTGCTACTAATGTTTCATCTACTATTTTTTTTTATTCACATCTACATATTATCTTTCAGGAACTTTAGGTAGGAACTTGCATCTAAAATCTCATGTTGTTTGACAATTACATGAATAACATATAACTCGGTAAAGTAAACACACAAAAATGACAATTTTTATGACGTGCATGGTCAAAACAAAGTCTCTCTCTTGCACAATACATTAAAATATACCAGGACTATTACAATGAAAAACAATTACTACAAAACATCTTTAAGAATGCATAACGTATGTGATTAAAAAAAAATTTCTCGCATGCACGTAACATTGTGCAAAGAGACTAGTAACTTATAGGGTACCCTAATTTATAAGTTATAACCCTTTTCTTCGTATGTCTCTTTATTATTCTTTAAAATTTCCCTTTTATTAAATTTATAAGTTGCCACTCAGTATTACGGTTTGATAGTATTCTTCTTCATTTGAAAGTGAGAGGTCTTAGGTTCGAATCTCGTAGATGACAACTTCAATACCAAATTAGGCTGCTCATTATGTGACTTAACCAAACTTTTCCTCCTCTTAATGTAAAAATTTCGATGTACTAAAAAATATCCATGAGCTAGAAATAGGGAAACGAGTGTACCCAAAAAACGACAGCAGTCTTAAACGACATAAAAAATTCGAACTACAAATGCACGTGTTTCTCACGTGCTCCGTTCCTGATGCAAGAGGGTTTTTAGCTTCCGCTAAACCCCTGATCTAATTCCAGTTTCCAATCTGAGAAGACGAACTGACGAAAAAGGAGCGATTGCGTCGGGAATTCGTCGAATCGGAAGATGTGGTTCGCCGGCGGCGCGTTTAGGGCTTCCACTTCGACCGGAAGTGGTCTGATTACAACCGCCGCGGCGTTTGTAAGGCATTTCTCCCGGAGCCGCGCGGAGAATCTGAGGAAAATCAATCCAAAAGTGAGCTTCCCTGAGGCTAATTCTATCGCTCGTGATCTATACGATGTCGTCAAACAGCATGGACCTCTCACCATCCCCAATACTTGGGTTCAGGCTAAGGTTTATCACCCTTTCTGTGAAGAGCTGCTTTTTTTTTTTTTCCCTTTTTTTTTTCTTTTCATATATATGAATTTGATAAAGCTGAAAAATTTACTCTTCCCATTCGGGCATTTTCATTGTAATCGCTATGCCTAGTTTTGCGATGACATTTTATCAATTGGGGGTATGTCGAAAAACCGGATTTCAGTTTGTGTATTTGGTGTTTAGAGTCATGTAATCTAGCTTCAAGTGCTTCATATAGCTATGTTAATGCAGCAAGGAGTAGGCTTACTTGCCACTGGTTAGATTAGGATAACTTGAATTGCAATAATGAGACAGTACTGGTCACACTTTCCGTTACTTAGTTGTATCATTGGCTGGCTATACTTGCTAGTTAGTGTGACTGTTGTGGGCATTGAAGTTTGAAGTCTGCCATGCATCTTGTTGTGCGCGGTAGCATAGGAGGATGGTTATCTATCTGTTCATCATAATATGAACTTTTTAAATTTCTATTCAACAGTTTTAAGGGGATAGGAGATTGAGGGCTTTATAAGGTGAAGTTTCTACCAAAACCGGGTAAAAATTTCAGTTTGTAAGGTGAAGCTGCCATTTTAGAAGTAACTTGAACGGTTTATGTTCATACTGGCATTTAAGAATATAAATAGAACTGCTGAAACCACAGGGGGTGTAAGCTTCAGAACATAAAACACAGGGTCCCCGTTTTTATGATGCTATACCAAATATTAATTCACCACTTAAAGCTTTTAAACTTGAGATATTCTATTAGAAATGATAAAACCTATGTTGAGATTTATCATGCTCCTAGATTTTACGTTTAACTTTTTGGTATTTGTGATACAGCAATGATAGTATTACAGTGCAGTGACTTTTGATTTCGTCCTTATGCATACATGTTCTTGTAGTAGTTCACAAAACTTTTCTGGTTTACCTCTTGCCTTAGACTGAGTTTTAAAATGTGAGAAATCTGATGCATAACTGGTCATTTTGTATGTATAAATCATTTACGATGTTTTGAATGCTACTATTCTGGTGATAGAATTAGAAAGCAACCATATCTAGATTTTGTTTTCTGATAACTGTTCCTTATCAAACTGAGGCGGTTTACACTGTAAGAGGTACCAGGAAACATGTTTTATGCATTCCTTTCATTTCAAGTTTTCAGTGGCTTTTCTTGTTATCACCCCTCCAGCAAAAAGAAAAGGACATATATTTCTTTCCTTATTCAAGATAAAAGAATGTAGTGGAAACAACCTCTTTGCAAAGCTAGGGTAACTTGCGTACGATCACCCCCCCCCCCCCCCCCCCCCCCCCCCGACCCTCGCAAAATGGGGAGCCTTGTTGGCTTGGGGTCACCCTTTATTCAAGATTAAAGAATAAGTGTGGAATATAAAGATAATTGTCTGAATTTCCATAAGTTCATGTTTCTGAAAAAGGGTTTTATTTGCAAAATTCAGGAATTTGGTGTCAATGGATTGATGAGCAAAACACACATGAAGATAATGCTCAAATGGATGAGGGGAAGGAAGATGCTGAAGCTGTTCCCCAACCAAGTTGGTTCGACCAAAAAATTCTTGTTATGCACACTGCCCGAAGACGCTGAAGTTACTCAATTTAGAGAATCATCAGCAGTAAGGCTGCAACATAGGAAGCCTTCCATCAAGCGGAAGAAGCAAAAGAAATAGGTTTGTGACTCTGTCCAAGCCTTCACTTTCGGTTTGGAACCCTTGCTTAGTGTGTTCCAGCGCAATTTCAGTTCTCCCTTTTGCTGTGTGAATCAACTTTTCCCTTTCGTACTCGTGTTGCTATCAATGGCTTTTCACTAATCTATGGTAGTTTTGAAAAGACTATTCTCTCAGTTTCGTTCTCTTTTCCGTTGGACTTGGTAAAGCAGTGATTACATTTGCTTGTATAATTTAGGTTGACAGATTGGATCGTTGAAATAATGTTGATGGCGGTGTTGTTTTAATTCTAGCATGACTGAATTCAATATGTGTTACCATCAATCTCAAGGATTATAGAATGGATTACACAACCTGTTGGTGAAGTGAATGAGTAGAACGATAGCGTCCCATCCTGGGACTGATAAACCCCTTTTTTTTATCATTGTTTTGTATCAAATATGATAGGGGAGATTGACTAATTTTAATGGTTTAAGTCCCAATTTTTCCGAAAAAATTATTCAACGAACAAATTGAAAGTGACCTACAAGTTCATGGGCTATTTGGTAACTGCATCTTCTTGTAAGAGGTTTGTAAATTATGCATCTAATAGTGTAGTATCTTGCACCTGGAATTTTGTATTCGAATCTCCCTCCTCGATTATCGCTCTTGTAGAAAAAGTATAAAAGATTAACAACACCGTGAGATTTTGAACGCGGAAGTTATTCCAACAAAATGAAGGTGTGACGAGACGAAATGGTCGTTGAATTATCTACATAAAAAACTGGATTGGTCTTTTGAAAACTAGTGCAATTGAGCATTTTCTATTGATGAATACTTTTAGATTGTTAGTTGCAAAATTGCAATGAAGATCAAATTCATGAATAGTTGCAACTTCGATGGCGCCTTATATGGATTGAAACAATCACCTCGGGCATGGTTTGGAAGGTTTCGGACGATCATGAGAAAATATGGGTTCAAACAGAGCAACTCCGATTATACATTGTTCATAAAACATCGAATGGGTAGTTGATAGCACTGATTATTTATGTGGATTGTATGATTGTGACGAGTGACGATGTGGAAGAAATTTCAAGGTTGAAAGAATATGCGACTGAGTTCGAAATGAAAGATCTTGGAGGACTTAAAATATTTTTTGGATATAGAAGTGGCTCAATCGAAACGAGGCATATTTTTGTCTCATAAAAAAAAATGTCTTGGATTTGTTGGCAGAACCGTGTATCCTGATCAAATTCCAACAAATGCTATCAAAGGTTGGTTGGACACGCTTAATCTACCTATCACACATGAGACAAACTTGCCGTAAGTATTGTCAGCCAATTTATGCACTCTCTGAGTGAGGAACACATGAGTGTAGTTGGATGAATTCTCCGCTACCTGAAGTTGGCACGAAGTTGAGGCATCATGTTTTCTTAGAATGGACACCTTTAAGTGAATGGATATTTTGATGCTGATTGGGCTGGAGATTTAGTGATCGGCTGTCTCCTTCGGGATACTTTACCATTTGTGGGAGGTAAACTAGTAACCTGGCGGAGTAAAAAACAGAAGGTAGTGGCGTTGTCAAGCGCATAAGCGGACTACAGAGGTATGGCGAAAGGGGTATGTGAGTTATTATGGCTTTGGAGGTTACTTATTGAGCTTGGGTACCTACCAACGCCTGCATCAGATATCTTTTGTAATAATAAAGCCACTATTAATATTTCTTATAATCCAATCTATTAGGGTAAAATTGGCTATTCCTAAACAAAACGCCTGAGTCTGTAGTCTTAGACTAGTGCTTGTTTTCAGTTGTAATTATTTTAGTCTAAGTTTGTCTCATGTGCTCTCGATCACAAAATGGCAAGCGTTTCAGAGACATCCACTCAAGTAAGTTTGGCATGCATATGCATTCACATGATATAGGTTTATGTTCAATTGGTTGTTTAGCTTTGAAGTTTAACAATGGAGATATGGGCTTTACATATTAATTAATTTGCTATGAGTACGTTTAGATTAATTAAAGGCCTACTTATTAATATAAGATTTATTTGGAGTCAGATGCTATGCATTTAAAATGAGGATAAATTCAAATGGTTTTGTTTTTATCTTGATATCATCTATTTAGAGTTTTAAGTCATGTTGAAGTCTCCTACTGCAACCTATATATATATGAGATTACATTAGGGTTTGCAAAGTGCTGCCGCTAGATTAATAGAGTGCATCAAAATATGTTTTGATGTTTGCAGCATGCATTAGATCAATTTAAGGTTGTCCATGCTGCTGCCGCATATGCATGAATATTGGTTTCTTAGATAAAAACATCAAAAGGCAGTAGCTTTGTTTTTTTTTTTTTTTTTTTGCAGAAAGAATTATTTTTATTATGCTATCTTGTGGTTTCAACAGCATGCGTTTTTAAAGAGAAATATTACTTTCATGCTGTTTTCATTTAAGGTTTTAATTGAATGTCAATTATGAAAATGTGCCTTGTGATTTTCGTAATTGATTGTTTTTCAAATAAACACTTCATCATATAAACATTCTGCATGATCGAGTTAGTATCTTGCAAAGTTCGAGGAAAAGGTGATAGACGATCGCGTTAGTGTTGTGCCACTTCAACTCGAAGACTGAAGAGAGATAGAGTAGCAAAGCGCGGAGACAAAACTGCCTACTAGTATGCGTGTCTAGTTGATGAGTTTTGTAAGTCGTTCTGTACTTAATTCTCTTAGTGTTTGTCCTGGCTTGGGAGCCCGAGGATTTTCCCAGTGGTGGGTTTTGCCTCGTTAAATCCTACATCATGTGTGCACTTTTTATTTATCGTTTTAATTGCATATGAGTATGATAGTTTGATATGTGATGTGAATGTGAATTTAATTTGAGAACTGAAAATTAAATTGAAAATTGTATTGGATTTTTAAATTGGAACCTATTCACCCCCTCTAGGTTAAATTAGTACCCATCCTAAAACTTTCACAATCCAACATGACGGGATTAAACACATGGAGGTGGAGATATTCTTACCAAGGCCGTTGCGAGTCAAGCCTTCTACAACTCACTCTACAAGTTGGGCATCAACGACATTTGTGTACCAACTTAAGGGGGAGTGTCAGTGAGTTGACTATTGTATGTAATAAGAGAGATTTGTTACTTGTTTGAGTATGTGTAATTAGGGTAAATATTATGCTTCATATGGATTTTGAATGATTGATTCTCCGCGTCATACTTGTTGGAGTTTTGAGCTCCTTTAAGTCCCACATCGGGGAACTCAAGGAAACTTGAGATCTTTATATTACTTTAGTCTCCTTTATTAGTGATTAGGTGTTGGACCATTTGGACTGGGGGTTGAGGCTTGGGCCACTAATTGTGTGGATTAGGCTTGAGGATTATACCATAATATTAATATAAATTAATATTAATTAATCAAGATAAGGGCCTTGAGAAAGAGTTTTAATTAATATTAATCTAATCAATTAGTTTTAATTTCGAATTAAGTTTTTAATTACTATTAATTAAAAAAGTTTTGATTAATAGACACAACTCTTTGGACAGAGTTGTATAGCTTCAGATACATCCAAAAGGTATTTGAAGAGGTATGAAAGAGCCTATATAATTGGAATCCTCAGGTCTATCGAAAATCATCTTTTCTTCTTCCTTCTCTTCCATACAAACATTCAAAGAGAGTAAACACACAAAACAATTTGCTAGAATTCTATAATTCAGTGCGGGTTGTAGAATTAGGTAGTTGTATCCTAGTTGAGTAGACGATGTAGAACCACAAGCACAAAAGTGGGACGGAAATACTGTTCAAAGGACATAACTTTTGCGCTAGCCTCTACCTGTTGTAATCAAGTTAGTACCATTTTAATTCTTGTATTTGTTTCTGTAATTTCATTATGTGTAGCAAATATATTTAGTTAATAAAGTATTAGAATTTCAAGTTCTGTTATTTTTATTTATTTTTGAATTGTTCTCCAACAATCTTTGAACAATATAGAACAATCAGGAACTAAACCTTATTCTGAAAAGCCTGAGAAGTTTAAGGGCGGAGACTTCAAAAGATGGCAGCAGAAAATGCTGTTTTATTTGACAACCTTGATTTTGGCTAATGTTCTGCGCGAGACTGTACCTACTGCAGATGGAGAAAATATTTTTTCTGCAGAAACTTTAACAGCTATAGATGACTGGAATCATAATGATTTCCTCTGTAGAAACTATATTCTCAATGCATTAGATGATTAGTTGTATGATGTCTAAGTGGTATGCAAAACAACCATGGAACTTTAGGAATCACTTGAGAAAAAAATATAAAACCGAGGATGTTGGTTCAAAGAAATTTGTCGTGGGCAAATTTTTGGACTACAAAATGGTGGATTCCAAGTCCGTTGTCTCTCAAACTGAAGATCTCCAAAATCATCCATGACATTCATGTTGAAGGGATGATGATCAATGAGTATTTCCAAGTGGCGTTCGTTATAGAAAAACTGCCACTTTCTTGGAAAGAGTTCAAGAATTATCTCAAGCACAAACGTAAGGAGATGACCCTTGAGGATCTCATTGTTAGGCTGAGAATAGAGGAAGATAACAGAAAGAATAAGAAGGGCCTGGTTTCGAGTATGGAAGCTAAGGCGAATATTGTTGAAGGAAGTTCATCAAAGCAAAGGCCGAAATTTCAGAAAATTAACAAAAAGGAAAAGCACATTGTCCCTGGTGTGAAAGGTGAAGACTTCAAGAAAATTAAGGGAAGTTTCTAGGTTTGTGGAAAACAAGGCCATATGGCTCAAAAATGTCACCATCGAAGGGATCAAGGTCTTGGATATCAAGGCAACAACAACCGCACAAACCTAATTGAAAACAATGTGGATGCCCTGGCTGCAATGATTTTGGAAATCAACCTTGTATTTGACCATGCTAATTGGTGGATATATACTGGTGCAACTCGCCATGTATGTGGTGACATAAATATATTCTCTTTGTACCAGAAAATCGAGGGAAACGAGCAGCTGTATATGGGAAATGCATCCGCATCTGTTGTGGCTGGAATAGGGAAATGTGTTCGAAAATTCACTTATGGAAAGGAATTAATCCCCCTTGACTTGCTGCATGTCCATGATATAAGGAAGAATCTTGTTTCTGGTCCTATCCTTATTAATAAAGGATTCAAACTAGTTTTTGAGTCCAATAAGTTTGTACTAACTAAAGGGGGAATGTTTGTAGGGAAGGCTTACCTTGCTGATGGATTATTCAAACTAATTGTACTTGCTAATGCTATGAATGAAATAAATAATGCTTCTACTTATATTGTTGATTCGTCTAATTTCTGGCACTCTAAGTTAGGACATGTAAATTTTCGTTCTCTTTTTAAAATGCATAATTTAGGTTTGCTGCCCAAAATTGATTATCTAGATAATGTTAAATGTGAAACTTGTACATAATCGAAATTTGCAAGTCAAAGCTTTAAATCAATGCATGAAAAATCCAATGATTTGTTAGATTTAATTCATAGTGGCTTGTGTGATTTTAGATCATATCCAACTCGTGGTGGAAAGAACTATTATGTAACATTTATAGATGATTTTAGTAAGTATTGTTATGTTTATTTACTTCATAGCAAAGATGAGACCTTGGATATGTTTAAGACATATAAGGTAGAAGTTGAAAATCAACTTAACAAGAAGATTAAAGTCTTAAGGTCCGATAGGGGAGGAGAATATGAGTCTCATGCCTTTGCTGAATTTTGTGCCACACATGACATAATTCATCAAACAACAGCCCCCTATATGCTGCAACAAAACGGTGTTGCCGAATGGAAAAATAGGACTTTTAAAGACATGATCAATTCTATGTTGAATTGTTCTGGGCTTCCACACAATTTATGGGGTGAAGCTTTACTTACTGCAAATAAAATTTTGAATCGAATTCCACCTAAAATGAGAAAGGAGTTATCATATGAATTATGGAAAGGAGAACTCCAACGTTTAAATTGCTTAGAAGTATGGGGTTGCCTTGCAAAAGTACAAGTCCCCTTGCCAAAGAGAACAAAATTAGGGCCTAAAACTATAGATTGTGTTTTTATTGGTTTTGCATCTAATAGTTCAGCTTATAGATTCTTAGTTTTTCATTCCGAAGTAAGTGATATACATGTCAATACTATTATAGAATCTATAAATGCAACATTTTTTGAGGATATATTTCCATATAAAATGGGCAAGTCTAAACTCTTGAAAGAGAGATTACATGATGATGTATCTGATGTTAACGACAAACCTAGTGAACATGGTGATGGTTCATCCTCGTCTATAGTTCAAGAAGAAGAAGAACTTGAACCTAGAAGAAGTAAAAGGACAAAAATTAAAGGACTTTGGGCCTGATTTTGTGACCTTATTAATTGAAACCGAACCTCAATCATTCAAGGAGGCCATGTCCACTCTTGAAGCTCCATTTTGGAAGGATGCAGTTAACAGTGAAATAGATTCTATTATGCAAAATCATACATGGGAATTAGTCGATTTGCCCCCTGGCAATAAGCCAATTGGGTACAAATGGATCTTTAAGAAGAAATTAAAACCATATGGTACAATTGACAAATATAAGGCTCGTTTAGTAGCTAAATGATACCGTCAAAAACATGGTTTGGATTTCTTTGATACATACTCACCTGTAACGAGAATTACTTCAATAAGACTATTGATTGCTACAGCTGCACTCCATAACATAGAAATACATCAAATGGATGTAAAGACTGCGTTCTTAAATGGAGACTTAGATGAGGAAATATATATGTAACAACCCGAGGGTTGACCTTGGACAAGATATAAATGGAGACTCAATGTTTCTTACACCAACCGTTGTTGATGATCCAACCTTTCTTCTCTAGTGACAGGATTGACTACTGAATTATCATTCATCGAAATCTCCAGCTCTTTAATATCGCCTAGCGTCATTTTTTCAATCTCTCCATGTTCAGCACCAATACTGTCTTTCCTCTTTCCCCACAGCACACAGTAAAGTCCCACAATAGTGAGAAGTGCTCCAATCAAACTGTACAAAAAAAAAGAGCTCAGATTTCTAGGAAGAACTACTCTGGTAGCACCAGTGAAGGAATTGCGATATGTGAAAGCAGCAAGATAGAAAGGGGAGAAAGTATTTGTGTTCTTCGGTTTACCTGCCAAAGTGAAGTCACTCTGTGAAAGCAATTGCCGAAAATACTGCCACTACAATGGCACTAAGTGGACTAAACATAGCTGGAAAAACTGGTCCCTTATGACTGATGCACCATGATTGCAGGTAATAGACTAATGCTGTATTCAGAACTCCCTATTGCAAAAGGGTCGGATGAAGTCTCGAACTTTTTACAGAACCAATTATATCTTATGCCAACAACGGAAGACAAAAGTACTTTAAGGATTATGTTTTAAAGATGTATAAAACAAGTACGATGGCAAAGATTATAGAAAATATGTCTCACAACAGCAAATATATGGTCCTGTTGTTTTTCACAGTTTGTCGTTGAATAGAGCTTATTATATATGGAAGAAAACGCTTACGACGTAGACGATGGTTAAAAGCTGCAGGTTCCACTCCAGTCTCCATGAGCTTGAATTTCTAACAAAAAACAGGGCGAGGAAAGAAGATTGCAGCGATGCAAAAAAACACATTATGCTGGCTAGTGACAATGGCGAAGGGTAGACCTTACCCCTCACCTCTTACAGCTTAAAAAAAAAAACAATTTATTAAACAAGGGCAAATTAAGGTAAAACACCCTCCCCCCAACATAGAAGGATTTTGTTAGTATAGGAGAATCTGGTTAGGATTCTGTTGGGCTACATTATGGAAGTCCGTGGAGGCTTAGGTTTATTTGTCCAACAAGTCACTTGATTAGAAATTATTACAATAATGAGGTCAACATCTTATCCATTAGGATATTGTATCTTGTATTGTCAATTGAAATCAATACAATTACAATTCTATAGGGTTAGCAACCTTTTTTAACAAAAAAAAATTATAAATTATAAATTAAGGCTTTTTTTTTTCAAATAAAATTAAAATATACAAAAAATAGTAAAGATTAAACTAAGAAAGAGAGCATATGTGACAAGAGGCTAGTATTTGTGTAACGGAGCCATCTTGAATCGAGTTTCTAATCACCTGGAGGATTAGCCACTCACTCCACGCAATGTAGCTAATCAGAATAAGAGCAAAACCCTTGATCCAGTTTTTCTGAACATGCTTGATCTTGCCATACTCCTCTGCGTTGTGAACATTTATCAGTGGCTTTTCGACACCTTTCAACATGTATCCTCCTTTCCAGAATGTCAAAATAAGAGAACCGCCGATGCAGAAAATTGTACCAGCCACCTTCGCTTGGCCTCGAGTGCTTCTAATCTTTAGTTTCTTCATCCTGAATAAAGGTAAGCAAATTACAGAACAGGAAACCTTAGAAGAAATCAAGGGAAAGGCATATAATATACCCGAGAAGAACTGCCATCAGAAACGTCAAAGTGGGGATAACATTACTTAAGGCCCTTGCAGCTGTTGCAAAAGTGTATGCTAAACCAGCACAGTATACATTCAGACAGATTTGTAGAATTATCAGAGAAATGGGCCATATGGCCCACTTCCATCAACACCGATACTGTCCCCAACTTGGTTATTACCTCCTGCATAATCCGTCAGGTGTGAGATTTTATCACAAAAGGTCTCGGTATTAGTTGCATTAGGATTAGGGTATTTAAACTCTTCTTTTGTCATTGATACGGTTGATGTGGTGGGACATTTCAATACGCCCCCTCACGTGGGACCTAATTAGCATGTCACACGTGGGAGATCCACACATTGACAATCACGTGGAGCCAAGGGGACTCACCTTACACGTGGGGCCAAGGGACCCACCATCATCGCGCGGGGCCAAGGGGACCCCCCCATCACGTGGCAGTACGGTACGGGCTTGCTTCCTGGCTCTGATACCATGTAGAATTATCAGAGAAACGGGCCATACGGCCCACTTCCAACAACACCAATATTATCCCCAACTTGGTAATTACCACCTGCACAATTCGTCAAGTGTGAGGTTTTATCACAAAAGGTCTCGGTATTAGTTGGAGTGAGATTAGGGTATTTAAACTCTTCTTTTGTCATTGATACGGTCGATGTGAGACATTTCAACAAGATTGTGGGCCCTACCAATGCGAGCAGAAAAATATTTGCAGCTGCCGAAAATGAGAACGAAGGCCGCTGCTTCCTGCTCAGCACATCCGCTATCGAATTAGTTTTCGCTGTTTCTTGTACAAGAAGAAAGTCCGACAATGGCAAGAATGTTTACCTTTCAAGCACATAAGCAAATGGTCCTATCAAAACCATGGCAAGAACATGCCTGTAAACCACAAAGACAACCGGATTGAGTCCGTCCTAAACAGATAATTTCGTGAGGGCGTCTGATCCTCCATATATCAGTTGAACCAGTACCATTGCGAAGTAGTGAGTGCATCCTTCCATGGATATAAAACTTTTCTTGTGCTAATTTGAAATGCAGATAATATGCTTCGAGTTTTAATGGGGTTTTTATAACTGTGAAGGATCAACTTCAGCCACTTCTTTTGAGTTCATTCGTTAGCTAGTGGAATCCACAATCAGTTTACCAAAGAACAGTGACTTCGTCTTTGGATGGTCGAAATATGAAGATCAATTTTGGAATCATACAAGGAAGGAACCAACTATATATTTATCCCCAAACCAGTGGCAGAAAACAATCATACTTATGCATTCTAGTGTGGGTTCAATCTCCACCGATTTTCCTTCCCCCTAACAAAAATAAAGCAAAAGGTAAGGGTAGTGCTTTCCAAACACTATTTTACTTATTACACACCCCTCTCAATTTGTGGTTGCCAAATCAAATGAATTGAAAAAGATGAAAAATTAACAAGAATGTGTCGGAGGTAAAATTGAGTGTGTGGATAGCACTATCCAAAAACTAAAGAGAGACGCACAAAATAAAATAAATAAATAAGTAAAAAGTTATTATATTTCTTAATTGCAGATATACCACTTTCTCCTTACGAGAAAATTGAACTACTTGTGACATGCTCCTGCAAAATCCCCCTTTTTTTTTGTCAAGAAATTATTGAACCAATCTTTTCATTGGCACAATAAGATATATATTTCTTTGTCATGTATGTGTCATGTGAATGAAAGAAATATTAATTAGGTATATATCAATATTTAGTTAGGTATATATCCCGTTCACTTGTTAGAATCTCCGCCAATATGGAGAGGACAAGAAAGATCGGTTCGGTTTGTGTGAAATGACACTGAAAGAAAAGAAGATCAATTTCTCTTCTTGATATGTATCAACAAGTTCATATGGATTTTGAGTGACTGATTTTCTGCGTCATGCTAAAACTCAATGTTTCTTACATCAATGTTGTTTATGATCCGACTGTGAAATAACAAACTTGTCTTCATGATCATGGCCTTTCTCTACGGACAGGATTGATTACTGAAATTTCATTCATGAAAATCTCCAGCACTTCATTATCGCCGAGTGTCACTTTTTCTTGTACAAGAAGAAAGTCTGAAAAATGGCAAGAATACTTACCTTTCAAGCACATAAGCAAATGGTCCAACCAAATCCATGGCAAGAACATGCCTGTAAACCACAAAGACAATCGGATTGAGTCCTTCCTGAAGGAACAACTGTTGGAGAACAATTCAGAAATAAATAAAAATAACATAAATAACAGAACTTGAAATTCTAATACTTCATTAACTAAAAATACTTGATCTACAGAATGAAATACAGAAAGAAGTACAAGAATTAAAATGGTACTAACTTGATTACAACAGGTAGAGGCTAGTGCAAAAGTTATTTCATTCGAATACTATTACCGTCCCACTCTTGTGCTTGCGGTTCTACAACGTCTGTTCGACCAGGATATAACTACCTAATCCTACAACTCGCACTGGATTATAGAATCTAGCGAATTGCTTTGTGTGCTTACTCTCTGGAAAGTTTGTGTGGAAGAGAATGAGGAAGAAGAGATGATCTACAATGGAACTGAGACTCTGGTTATATAGGCTCTTTCATACCTCTTCAAATACCTTTTGGATGTATCTGAAGCTACACAAAGAGTTGTGTCTATTAATCAAAATGTTTTTAATTAATTTTAATTAAAAACTTAATTCGAATTTAAAATTAATGATCTGATTAATTTTAATTCTTAGGCCCCAAGGCCCTTGTCTTGATTAATTAATATTAAGGTATAATCATCAAGCCTAATCCACACAATTAGTGGTCTAAACCTTAATCC
Organism: Malus sylvestris; assembly: GCF_916048215.2. Taxonomy (NCBI): domain Eukaryota; kingdom Viridiplantae; phylum Streptophyta; class Magnoliopsida; order Rosales; family Rosaceae; genus Malus; species Malus sylvestris. The sequence continues at coordinate 25,890,035 of NC_062265.1, forward strand.
TCATTCCAAATGGTCCAACATTGTCTTGATTAATTAACATTGGTATCAGCTAGTGTCGATTCCTCTCAATCCTTCATTGTTGTATGCCTCGCTGACCCTGGAATACCATGGAATCGCGAGTGTTGGCTTTGGAAACCATGCTCGCTGATCTCAAATCTAAGTTCAAGAACAGCCAGGAGATGATCATGGTGTAGCTGTAATCTATGGCAGCCAAAGGCGGTTCTTACGGCGGCGAATCGTCGAAGGCAACACCGTTGAATCCTCAAGTGCAAGACGAAGTACATGGTGGTCACCACAATTTGGGTCGTCAGAATCGCTCGCCATTTCTGAAAATGGACTTTTGAAGGTTTATTAAAGGTGACGATCCTCTAGGTTGGGTCTATAAAGCCGACCATTACTTCGATTTCTTCCACATCGAAGATGCCAAGAAGGTGAAAATGGCTTCATTCCACATGGAAGGGGAAGCTCTTCAATGGATTCAGTGGGCCAATTGTCTTACCAATTATCCTAATTGGAAGGATTTCACCAAGGTCTTTTTCTCTAGAATTTGGACCTTCCGAATTTGAGGACTCAGCTGAAAGTTTGGTCAAGTTAAGGTAAACTGGAACACTACGAGACTACTCGTTGGAATTTCGACATCTATCGAAATGTACCAAAGATATCAGCCCTGTTTTGTTGAAATCTTGTTTCATTGGGTGATTGAAAAACACAAAAAGTTCTCAGTGATACCTCAGATAGGGCACCACTTGGCAATCTTATGTTTCAAGTGGATAACGGGTTTCTTAAGGACAAAGGTCGAATTGTACTCAACCTTTTTAGTTCGCGGAAATAAAAAATCTTTGAAGAACATCATGCAACCTCAACTGCAGGCCATGATGGTTTTCTTAAAACCTATAAAAGAATCTCACGATCATTCTATTGGGAAGGAATGAAGAAAGACATCAGAGAGTTAATAACATCTTCTAGTGTCTGCCAACAACACAAGTATGAAACCTTATCTCCGGCTGGTTTCCTTTAGCCATTACCTATTCCATCTAGAGTATGGTCTGATATCTCCATGGATTTCATTGTGGGGCTTCCTCATTGCGAAGGGAAAACAGTGATCTGGTGTCACATCTTGGCCCGGGCCCTCACCACATCTCGGGCTCGACTATATTGTCCGCTTTGTACCCCAACCACCCCTCACGATTTTGTTTCTGGAAACTTACACAAGAACTTCCCAGTGGGTCACCCATCATGGGATTGCTCTCGCGTAAACTTGCTTAACTTTGGAGTTCCTACGGAACCCGAAGCCAGTGAGCTCCCAAAAGGCCTCGTGCTAGGTAAAGATGGAAATATACATATAAGGCTTACAGGATCCTTACCCCTGGACGATGTGGGATCTTACATCTGGGTTGTAGTAGATCGGTTATCCAAGTATGCATATTTCTTAGCTCTATCTCATCCTTTCACATCATTCATGATTGCACAACTTTTCATTGATAACATTTTTAAGTTGCATGGTATGCCCATTTCTATCATCAGTGATAGAGATCCCATTTTTATGAGTAACTTCTGGAAAAAGTTGTTTGCAGTACAAGGGTCAGCTCTTTGCTTTAGTTAAGGGTATCACCCTCAAACAGATGGCCAAATAGAAGTGTTGAACATGTGTCTTGAAACATATCTCAAGTGTTTTTGTAGTTTGCAACCTAAAAAATGGCTACATTGGTTGTCTTGGGCAGAATGGAGTTACAACACTAGTTATCACATGGCCACCAAATTAACACCTTATGAGATAGTGTATGGTCAGGCTCCTCCAGTGGTTTTTTCTTATGAATATGGCACTACAAATGTAACATCAGTGGATCAATGCTTATAGGAAAGGAATAGGATGTTATCTATTCTCAAAGCTAATTTGGAAACGAACTGAAATGCAGTTTGAGGTTGGTGATTTCGTATATTTGAGGTTGGTGCCTTACCTGTACATGTCTTTAGCTTCTCACTCCTTTAGCAAATTACAACCTCGTTTTTATGGACCCTTTGAGGTGCTAGCTAAAGTGGGACTAGTGGTTTATAAATTGAAGCTTCATGATAGTTCCAAACTCCAATTTTCCATGTTTCTTGTCTCAAAAAGCATTTGGGTTCTCAACATAGCCCTACTATGCCACTTCCAATCATTACTAAGAAAGGAATATTACAAGACATTCCAATTGTCATTCTAGACAGAAGGTTGGTGAAGAAGGGAAATGCTGCAATTATGGAAGTCTTAGTCCAATGGCAGAATCATACTCCAGAAGACACTACCTGGGAGCCATATCATGACTTGAAATCGAAGTTTCCAGAAGTTGCTAATCTCTAAGTCCTGCTCGATGTACTGTTTGTTTTTTCCAACTGCATTGTATTCACATTATATTGTTTTTTCTGCTGTAATAAGTCAGTTTTCAAGGGGGGTATTGTTACGATGCCACTTATCATCATCTCAATATGCCAAATGTAAGGTTGGGATGCTATAGTAATAGATAAGATGGTTGTAAGTTTGTTAGATGATTGCTTACAGAGTAAGCTAGGTAGTTTACATATAAGGAAGTCGGTTGTAATTGGGAAGGCAGTCATTCTAATAATCTCTGTGTAATACAAGAAAGTACTGTGCAATTGTGGAGAAGTAGAGCAAGGTTTTAACACCCGATATGGGACTAAAGGAGCTCAAAAACTCCAACAACAACTTTATGAGGACATTTGATCCGCTGTATACCAGTTGAGCCAGTGCCATTGCCAAGTAATAATGAGTGCATCCTTCCATGGATATCAAACTTTATTGTACTTCAAGTTTTAATAGGGTTTTTGTAACTGTGAATGATCAGCCTCAACCACTTCTTCTGAGTTTATGCATGACAACACATCTTATAGTTTAGCTAGTGGAAAATAATTTGAGTGTTGTTCTCTATTTGAGGAGATTCTAGCTAACACATAATTGAGAGTTACACCTATTGCGTGAGGCAATTTTAGGGAATAAGGAATGAAGAGTTATTTTGGGTATAAGGTTATGTAATTGGTATCCTTGTAGATTTGGGATACTCGTTTCCTACTTTGTAGGAGATTGTATAAGTCTATATATTCCTCTATGTGAGAAGAATAATATCAGAACAATATTCATACAAAACCTAGAATTTTATCTTGGTACCAGAGCAGGTTTCGACCTGTCTCTTCTCGAAAAAACCCTAAACCCGTACATACTCAAGCTGTAAAAAAAAACCAAAATCTGGTGTTCATCAAACCTTGAACCCATAAATCTCAAAGATTCGTGGTCTTTGGAATCAACAAGACCACGACAAAGTTAAATTAACTATGTCCGTACAATGGCAGAACAAAAAACTAGGGATGTAATTCCCATGCAACCCAGCCTATCCAATCAAATTGCAGCAGCCAAATATGTGAAGCCGACTTGAAAGGCAACATCAACAGAAATTGAAATAGGCCCACTTCTATCCTTAATCCAACAAATTTCAATGGGCGACAACTTGGAAGATTCAGGTAGAATCGGTACTGTTTTAATAACATCCACCAAAAGAGATACTGGTTGGATAATTGATTCTGGAGCTACAGACCATATGACTTATGATGCATCATTATTTTATCACATGACTTCACCATCTAAAGACGATGTTATTACAGCCAACGGTGATGTTGCTCTTGTAACGGGAACATGTTCTATTTCCCTTACTCCATCTTTGTCTATTCACAACACACTCCTTATTCCATCATTATCCAATCATCTACTTTCTGTTGGTCAAGTTATTGAACAATTAGATTGTGTTGTGTCAATGTTCCCCACTTTTTGCCTACTTCAGGATATTTAGACTCGGGCAATAATTGGGTGCGGTACTAAGAGGAGAGGGTTATATTATGTGGATGATGTATCGGCAAGTCGAGTAAATTAAGTGAGTAGTGGTCACCCGAACAAGAATAATATAATTTGGTTATGGCATCGTCGATTAGGGCATGCATCTTTTGGTTATTTGAAAAAATTGCTTCCGTCTTTATTTCAGGGCATTTCAGACTTTGATTTCCAGTGTAATGATTGCATTCTTGCAAAAAGTCATCATATTTCTTATCATTTGAGTTTCAATAAAAGAACAGTTCCTTTTGAGTTAGTTCATTTTGATGTGTGGGGGCCTTATCCAATAGCTACTAATCACGGGGTTCGTTGGTTTGTTATCTTTGTGGATGACTGCACCCGAATGACATGGCTTTATACTATGAAACATAAAAGTGAGGTTGGCCAGATTTTTCACCAGTTTTACTGCATGGTTAAAAATCAATACTTTTTTCCCCTTAAGGTTCTCAGGTCGGATAATGGCAGGGAATATCTCAACACTGAACTCTCTCAATTTTTTCAGGAGCACGACATTCTTCATGAGACTACTTGCCCACAAACCCCACAACAAAATGGTGTAGCGGAGCGCAAAAATAGACATATTTTGGAAACCACTCGAGCACTCCTCATTGGTGCTCACGCTCCTCACTTTTATTGGGCAGATGTTGTTAGATACTCTGTTTATCTAATAAACTGAATGCCATCTCGAGTGCATAATTTTCGCACTCCTATGGAAGTTTTTGCTGATCATGTGAGTTTACCATCTTCCTTTCATTTATCCCCACATATCTTTGGTTGTGTGACTTATGTGCATCTTCACAAAAATCAACGCAGTAAGTTGGACCCATGTGCAATTCGTTGTATTTTTCTGGGATTTAATAATCAGCAAAAGGGGTACCGATGTTATCACCCACCTACCAAGCATGTATACGTCACCATGGATGTTACATTTTCGGAGCATGAGATATTTTTTCTCACTGAACACACCTACTATAATCTTCAGAGGGAGATGAGCACAAATGAAGATTAGAGTTGGATTGATCTGCCAACTGTACAAATGGATGATGTTACATGTCGTGGTCCAACAGTGGGTCAAAATCATGAACCTAGCAGCCATGAGCCTAATAACTTAAGTACCCATGATCCCAACAGCTTGGGTGAGCCAAATACGAGCTTGCCGAGTTTGGAAGATAAGATTGGTCCTAAGGGCCAAGAGCTTGACAAGTGGGTCTGAGGGCTGACAGCCTTTCTAAAGACAGCACACCGATTGGGCCGTGCAACAAGGCCGAAATCCTTGCTGAAAGCAGCACACAGATTGGGCCGTGCAGCAGCAGGCTGCAACCTTTAACTAATTTTAACAGCCCAATCACTTCAAGAAATAACCCTCATCTAGTTGTACCCGTTCGTGTCCCCGAGGATATCCATGAGGTAAGTTTATCCCAGTCTGATGAAGCTCATAATTTGACTAACACTGAAAGTACTTATGTTTTGCCCCTAGACAAAATCGTGGAAAACCTCCTGATAGGTATTCTCTAGATGGAAAAATTAGATATGTTATTGCAAAGTATGTCTCTATGCACCGACTGTCTTCCAAGTACCAAGCCTTGGTGAATACAATGGATGGAATCAAAATTCCAACAAAAGTGGAAGAAGCTTTGTGGGATCCCCGATGGATAGAAGCAATGGAGGTAGAAATGAAGGCCCTACAGAAAAATGGAACTTGGAGCGTGGAGTTACTACCACAAGGAAAAAGACCAACGGGATGCAAATGGGTGTTCACCATTAAACACAAGGCCGATGGAACCATTGACAGATATAAGGCAAGGTTGGTAGCTAAGGGGTACACACAGACTTTTGGAGTAGATTATCAGGAAACATTTGCTCCAGTAGCAAAGATGAATACCATACGGGTTCTGTTGTCTTTAGCTGCTAACTTTGATTGGCCGTTGAAACAATTTGATGTGAAGAATGCTTTTCTACATGGAGACTTGGAAGAAGAAGTATACATGGAGCTCCCACCTGGGTATGAAGTGCAGAATAAAGTAGGCAAAGTATGCAGACTATGAAAGGCTCTTTATGGACTCAAACAATCGCCGAGGGCTTGGTTTGGAAGATTTACTGATGCAATGAAGAAATATGGGTACTGACAAAGGAATGCAGATCACACTTTGTTTATCAAATGCAGGGGAGGAAAGGTTACATTGTTGATAATATATGTGGATGATATGGTAGTCACAGGTGACAATACAGAGGAAATGGAGAGATTACAAGAGTATCTTTCTTTGGAGTTTGAGATGAAAGATTTATGAGGTTTGAAGTACTTCTTGGGAATTGAAGTTGCTCGTTCTCGTGACGGTATTTACTTATCTCAGCGGAAGTATGTTCTGGATCTTTTGTCTGAGACTAGGATGTTGGCATGCAAACCAGCAGAAACACCTATAGTTCAAAATCATCATTTGTCTATCTACCCGGACCAGGTTCCAGCAAACAGGGAAAGATACCAGAGGTTAGTAGGAAAGTTGATTTACTTGTCTCTCACGAGACCAGATATTGCATATTTTGTTAGTGTAGTAAGTCAATTTATGCACTCTCCTAGTGAGGATCACATGACTGCTGTTATGCGGATATTGAGTTATTTGAAAGGTGCACCTGGAAAATGATTGATTTTCAGGAAACATGGTCATATGGAGGTAAAAGGGTACACTGATGCTGATTGGGCTAGAAACATTACTGATAGACATTCTACATCAGGGTACTTTACATTTGTTGCAAGAAACCTTGTGACTTGGAGAAGCAAGAAACAAAATGTGGTGGCTAGGTCCACGACAGAGGTTGAATACCGTGGGATGGCACATGGGATTTGTGAGTTATTATGCCTGAGGATTCTTCTTACAGAGATTGGGTTCAAGCCACGTGGAGCGATGCTTTTATATTGTGATAATCAGACTGTGCGAGAAATAGCTAATAATCCAGTTCAACATGATTGTACAAAACATGTTGAGGTGGATAGACATTTTATCAAAGAGACGTTGGATGTTAAGCTAATTGATATTCCATACGTAGGATCCAAAGACCAGCTGGCTGACATGTTAACGCATGCAGTGGCAACAAGGGTGTTTTAGAATTCACTGGACAAGTTGGGCCTAGGTGATATCTACGCACCAACTTGAGGGGGAGTGTTGCGTGAGGCAATTTTAGGGAATAAGGAATGAAGAGTTATTTTGGGTATAAGGTTATGTAATTGCTATCCTTGTAGTTTTGGGATACTTGTTTCCTAATTTGTAAGAGATTGTATAAGTCTATATATTCCTCTATGTGAGAAGAATAATATTAGAACAATATTCATCCAAAACCTAGAATTTTATCTACATCTATAGATTAAATATACATCGTTGTTAGTATCTCTCTCTTTAAGTGTCACAGTGACAAGAAACTTTTTGGGTAAAGTACAAAAAACTACCTCAACTATTGGTGTCACGACACTTTCATACTTCATATTTTAAAATTGACAATATCATACCTCATCTTATGAATTTGTGCCAATGTTATACCTTCCGTTAACTTGGCGTGAATTTCTCAGTTAAATGTTGACGTGACTTGATCCGAGGCCCATTTTCTATTAAAAAATTTATTAAAAACTAAAAAAAATCATTTAATATTTTTTAAATATTAAAATAATAAAGAAAAGTTAAAATAAAAAAAAACAAAAACAAAAAAAAACCAACGACAACAATCAGTTCGTCCCCTTCCCCCTTCTCTCTCTTCTCTGCATCTTCTTCTTCTTCCCCCTTCCTACAACTTCAACCCAGAAAAAAGAAGAGGAAAAAAAAAAAAAACCAATTTGTCTTCCTCGTTCCCCACCCCCTCTTCTCCCCGCACCCAACCTCCCCACCTTCCCACCCATCCTCTGCACCCAACCTCGCACCCACTACCTGCAACCCAAAAAAAAGAAAAAAACCCAGATCTCGTTGAGGTGGAATTGGGAAACCTTTGCTAGGCCGATTTCGAAGGTTGAGAACTTGGGCGCGGAGAAAATGGGGGGAATGGATATGGAGGGAAGATGGTGGGTATAGGGGGGACGGGATGGATGAACTGGGTGTCCTTTTTTTTCTTCTCTCTCTCTCTTCTTCTTCTTCTTCTGTAGGTTGGGTGGGTGGAGGGGGGAGGGACCTTTTTTTTTTAGGAAAACTAATGAAAAGGGCTTGAAAACTTTGAGTTTTAATGATAAGGACAAAATAAAGGGTAAAGTGAATAGTACCAGGATTGACTTTTTAGTGTAAAAATGTGGTTTTTCGTTAAAGTGAACAGTACCGGGTGCTTTTCGTTAAAGTTCCCTTTTTTTTTCCCTTCTCTCTCTTCTTCTTCTGCAGGTTGGTGGGGGGGGGGGGTTGGGTTTTTTTCTCCTTCTTCTTTTTGGGTTGCAGGAAGATGGGGAAGAGAGAGGGGGAGGGACGACTTTCTATTAAAAATGGGAAGAGAGAGAGAGAGAGAGTTAAAAAAAATTATTTTTAAAATTTTTAATTATTAAAAGTATATTTAATTATTAGTGAGTGGATCCTGCATGTAGTCACGTCAACACTTAACAGAAAAATTAACAAAAAAAACTGACGGATGTAAGACATTGGCACAAATTCTAAAGATGAGGTATGACATTGTCATTTTTAAAAGATGAGATATGAAAGTGTCGTGACACTAATAGTTGAGGTAGTTTTTTGTACTTTACCCAAACTTTTTTATTGTGCCAATTAAATGAATAATTGTCATCACAGATCTCATTTTAAACGAGAGACTGAAACAAAACAAATGGTTTGTTAGTTAAATTTAACTTTTCACCCTGTTAAGTGGACGTAGCAACATTAACCATAGAGGAGATGCTCCAATGAGATTGTGATTAGTTTTAAGTAGAACATCGCTGTTATAAAAAAAAAACAACTGCTTGGATTATAATGTGGTATACAGTAACCATGGTGGGGAAACATGAAAGCCAAATTCTTGGGTAATGAACACCGTGCATCGACCATTTTGGCAGGTATAAACGCCATTTCCGGCAGTGGAATAGGCAGAACAAAGGATACACAAAGGAATTATCGGTTTCTGTCCTGCTCATGGAATCCATCCGATGATCAAAATAATAATTCAAGGTCAGGATGCAAATGAAGCTTTTGAGAGGCTACTGAAAAACGATGTGAAATTCTGGTTTATGATTGACATAAAATAATCCCCGAAAGCATAGGATTTCTCTCTTGTTGATGAGTAGCAATATGTTCATATGGATTGTTGGAACTAGAGATTATACAAATAAGAAAGAATTTTCTTTGAATTTCTGCATAATGATATAACACAACTTTTCTTACATCAACAGTTCTTTAAGATCTGACCGCGAAAAAAAAAAACGAACATGTCTCCATACCATGATCATGTTTCTTCTCTAGTAACAGGATTGACTACTGAAATATCATTCATGGAAATCTCCAGCACTTTAATATCGTCCAGTGTCACTTTTTCAATCTCTCCATGTTCAGCAACAAGAGTGTCTTTCCTCTTTCCCCACAGCACACAGTAAAGTCCCACAATAATGAGAAGTGCTCCAATCAAGCTGTACAAAAGAAAAAAAAAAGTTCAGATTTTTTAGGAAGAACTACTCTGGTAGCACCGACGAAGGAATTGCCATGTGTGAAAGCAGTAAGATGGAAACGGGAGAAAGTGTTTGCGTTCTCCGGTTTACCTGCCAAAGTGAAGTCGCTCTGCAAAAGCAATTGCCGAAAACACTGCCACTATAATGGCTTGAAGTGGACTAAACATAGCTGCAAAAACTGGTCCCTTGTGACTGATGCACCATGCTTGCAGGTAATAGACTAATGCTGTGGTCAGAACTCCCTATTGCAGAAGGGTTGGATGAAGGTTCGAACTTTTTACAGATTCATATATATCTTATCCCAACAACAAGGAAAGACAAAAGTATATTAACCATGTTTTAAAGATGTGCATAAAACAAACACGATGGTAAAGTTTATAGAACATATATCTTACAACAGCAAATATATGGTCCTGTTCTTTTTACACAATTTATGTCTTTGATCAGATCTTATAAGTACGAGATATGGAAGAAAATGCTCACGAAGTAGACGATGGTTAAAAGCTGCAGGTTCCACTCCAGTCTCCATGAGCTTGGATTTCTAGCAAAAAACAGGGCGAGGAAAGAAGATTGCAGCGAAGCGAAAAAGCACATTAGGGTGGTTAGTGACAATGGCGCAGGGTAGACTTTGGACACCGCAGCCTGTGGAGCAAAAAATGCCAAAGTTGAACAAATAATTAAATTTCGAAGTTATCTCTATATAAACGAAGTCAGATTTGGTGGTATCAAAAATACCCCTCACCTCTACAGCTAAAGAAAACAGTTTATTAAGCAAGGACAAATTAAGTTAAAACCCCCTACATAGAAGGAGTTTGTTAGCATATGAAACTCCGGTTAGAATTTTGCTGGGCTAGGTTATGCAAATCTATGTGGACCTAGGTCTACTTGTACAACAAGTTACTTGACTATAAATTATTTTGATAATTAAGAAGAGGGAGGAGTTTTGAACCCGGAACGCATAGGTAGAAACCCAACATCATATTCACTAGAATATTGTACCTTGTATTATCAATTGAAATGAATACAATTACAATTCTATAGAGTTACTAACCTTTTTAAAAAATAATAATAATAATTATAAACTATAATTTAAGTTTTTTTTTTTCTTCAAATAAAATGAAAAAATCCAAAAAAATAGTAAAGACTAAACTAAAAAAGAGCGCTTGTGGCAAGAAGCTAGTATTTGTATAAAAGGTGCCATCTTGAATCGAGTTTCTGATCACCTGGAGGATTAGCCACGCACTCCACGCAGTGTAGCTCATCAGAAGAAGAGCAGAACCCTTGATCCAGTTTTCCTGAACATGCTTGATCTTGCCATACTCCTCTGCGTTGTGAACATTTATCAGTGTCTTTTCGACACCCTTCAACAGGTATCCTCCTTTCCAGAATGTGAAAATAAGAGATCCGCCGATGCAGAAAATTGTACCAGCCACCTTTGCTTGGCCTCGAGCGCTTCTAATCTTTAGTTTCTCCATCCTGAATGAAGGTAAGCAAATTACAGAACAGGAAACCTTAGAAGACATCAAAGGCAAAGGCATAGAATATACCCGAGAAGAACTGCCGTCAGAAACGTCAACGGGGGGATAACATTACTTAAGGCACTTGCAACTGTTGCAGAAGTGTATGTCAAACCAGCACAGTATACATTCACAAAGATGGTAGGCCCTAACAACGCTAGCAGGAAAATATTTGCAGCTGCTGAAATTGAGAACGAAGGCCTCTGCTTCCTGCTCAGCACATACACTGTTGAATTAGTTTTCGCTGTTTTTGGTACAAGAAGAAAGTCGGACAACGGCAAGAATGTTTACCTTTCAAGCACATAAGCAAATGGTCCTATCAAAACCATGGCAAGAACATGCCTGTAAACCACAAAGACAATCGGATTGAGTCCATCCTGAAGGGATAATTTTATGAGGACGTCTGATCCGCCGTAAATCAGCTGAACCAGTACCATTGCCAAGTAGTGAGTGCATCCTTCCATGGTTATCAAACTTTTTTTGTGCTAACTTGAAATGCAGATGATATGCTTCGAGTTTTAATGGTGTTTCTATAACTGTGAAGGATCAACTTCAGCCACTTCTTTTGAATTCATTCATTAGATAGTGGAATCCACAATCAGTTTTCCAAAGAACAGTGACATCGTCTTTGGATGGTGGAAAATAATTTGAAGATCAACTTATGGAATCATTCAAGGAAGATCCAACTATTTATTTATTCCAAAATCAGTGGCTGAAAACAATCATGTTTATGTTGTAATCTTATAAGCCATTAAATGTGTGGGTGGCCAACCCACTACAACCCACTACAACTCTACATGTTTGTCCACTATTCCACTTGCTGCCTCATCCTTCCATATAAAATCACACACAAAAACACAAAGCCTCACGGCTGAGAAGAGAGAAAAGAAATAAGGAAAAAGAGAGGAAGAAAAGAGAAGCCACAAGGCTCACGGCAGAGAGAAGAAAAAAACGAGAGGAGATAATAAAAAGAGTTATCTTTGTAATCTTATTATTCCAGATTATAAATGAAAGCATCACTGCTGCTCTGAGGATGTATTCCAATCACACTGACTGTAGAGGAACCTCGTAAATTTTGTGTCTTGTTTCATTTTTTCACTGCACACATCGCTAATTTTACAACAGCTTATGCATTTTAATGTGCGTTCAATCTCCACCGATTTTTCTTCTCCCTAATAAAAATTATCTAGCCCCTAAATTGAACACACCCTCTAAAAAGAGCAAAAACTAAGGGTAGTGCTTTCCACACACACATTTTTTCTTCTAACTCACCCCTCTAAATTTCTGGTTGTTGAATTAAATGAATTGAGAGAGATGCACAAAATAAAAATAAATAAAAAGGTAAAATGTTACTATATTTTCTTAATTGCAGATATACCACTTTCTCCTTATGAGAAAATTGAACTACTAGTGACATGCTCATTCAAAATTCAATTGTTTCATTGGCACAATATGATAGTTTCTTTGTCATGTGTGTGTCATGTCATGAGAGATATTAATTAGGTATAACTTGAATATATTGGTATATTTCTCGGTCACATGTTAGATTCTCGTCAATATGGAGAACACAAAATATATCGGTTTGGTTTGTGTGAAATGACATAGTGAAAGAAAAGAAGATCAATTTCTCTTATTGATATGTATCAACAAGTTCATAGGGATTTTGAGTGACAGATTTTCCGCGTCATACTAAAACTCAATGTTTCTTACATCACCTGTTGTTTATGATCCGACCGTGAAAAATAACAAACTTGTCTTAATGATGATGGCCATGAAAACTCCAGCACTTCATTATCGTTAAGTGTCACTTTTTCTGTATCTGCTGCGTGTTGAGCAACAAGACTGTCTTTCCTCTTTTCCCACAGCATGCAGTAAAGGCTCGAAATACTAAGAAATGCTCCAATCAGGGCCGGCCCACGTCCAGTGAGGGCTGGATGACTGTTCGGGATTCAAAAAAACTGGGAGCACTAAAATTATTAGAGTGATATATTTATATATGTTTTCATAACAATATAAATTTATAAAATTTGGTTAAATGACCAAAAAGTTTGGTTAGAATTGATGGTTTTTGTTGTTTAAAATTAATGAGAAGGTCTTGGGTTTGGATTCAAATGCTATGCTTGTTTTTGAATATCAAGCTCTCTCTACTACGGCGGCTGAATTGGATTGGATTAAATCTTTGTTGTCGTTCTTGCAGCTTCCTTTGGCCGAGCCCCCATTACTTTACTGTGACAACCTGTCTGCAATTGCACTGACTTGCAATCCAATTCAACATCAACGTACGAAACATATTGAGGTTGATGTCCATTTTGTTCAAGAAAGGGTCGCCAAACAGCAACTATATGTTCATTTTGTATCGTCTACTGAGCAGTTTGCAGATATCCTCACCAAGGGTCTTTCTGCACCACTCTTTCAGACTCATTGTGCCAATCTCAGGCTCAATTTCTCTGCCCCTGAGCTTGAGGGGGGATGATAGGAGTACTAAGATTCTATAGCTGTGATATAAGAGTTAGTTAAGGTGGTTATTGTGTGGCTTAGAGAGTAAGCTACCAATACAAATAAATACATGTTGTAATAGTCATTTGTAACTAACTAGAAAGAAAATACATTTCTTGATTCTCTCTCTACTCTCTTACTCTCTTACTCTTCTACATTTCTCTCTGTCTTTCTTCCTGCATAACCTTTCTTCATCAACATACATAATGGTTTACATAATATAGGTGTAGTATTTTTTTTTTAAATAAGTGGAACAAACTAATTTACCTACCAATTAATATGGATAAAATTGCTGCAAAATATATCACGAAAAAAAAAACTACTTTTCTAGTTTGACATGGATACGGTTAATGCAAACACTTTTTACATTTTATTTCACTTTTTCTACTACTTTTAATTTGGCATAAATTTAGGAATTTGGAAAAGGGACCAAAAAGTATGAGTGGCATGGGTGTAAATAAATTGTATTAATAGGTCAATAGTGTTCCCATATGTTTGCAAATTTTAAATTTGGGCTTAAACTGGATCTTTAAAGATAGATGGGTTTTTATTTAGAAATAATGAGTTGTAAGGGCCAAAATCTAAAACACCCTAAGAAAAATTATGTTTCATCATGAGATATAACATCACTCATAGAACATTCATTCTTACTCATACAATCTAGTCCTTTACACATTACAGTAATTGCTCGCGGCCTAAGTATTAAACTATTTCCATCGATGGTTTGAGTTCCAACAATTGATATGAACTTATTCAATCGATATTTGTATACTGACCTGGAATTATTTTGATCATCGGGTGGATTCCATAAGCAGCACAGAAATCTACCACTTCTTTGCGCATCCTTCTCAGCTTATTGCACTGCCGGAATGGTTTTCATACCTTCCAAAAAGGTTGATGCTTGGTTATAGTTTCAGCATCCCATTTGATTTCATAGCCAATTTGTGTGCGAGTCTTGAATCAGTGAACACCATCGATCTATGAGCCAGAACTGATATCTTTACAATCAAGCACAGTTTTTTTTTTTTTTTTAATACCAACGATATTCCACCTAAATAACTCAAAAAGAGCACGTAGTAGTACGTCCGCACGGATTCTCAGCGGAGCACCCCCCCCCCCCCTATAGACATGAGCACTTAACAAAGTGAAAATTTATTTTATTTTTGAATTGTAAATAACTACTTTGTCAATGATGAAGAAAAAAAAAACTTAGAACCCGTTTTGTATTCAACCCAAACTCAAGTTTTTAAACTCAAAAACATATTTTAGTGTCAAGTTAAAAATTCTTGTTTGGTCAATTCATTCTCAAAAACACAATTCAAAACTAACTCAAAATCATATCCTACTCCCAGAAAACAGAAAAAGAGAGAATGTAGATTTTTTATTTAGGAGAACTAGTTCTTTTGGTTTTATATACGGTGGAACCTCAACTTTTCATGTTATCAGATTAGGTTGGCTCACGTGTGAAGCCCAACGGCCACACGTGCTCCAAGTCACCCTATTCGTGTGATCCACGTGTGGATGCAAATTTCCGCTTTCTTCTTCTTGGACAAAATTGCACCTACAAAATAATCAACACATTTGGTCAAGCCCAAGAACCTCACGTGCCCACGATGAATGGGGGGGGGGCCTTTGGCCGAAGAACCTCCGATGCCAAAGTTAGAATTTAGAGAGAAAATGAAATAAATTTCTCTCAAAGCCTATTTAAGTCCACCTTAAGTGGGTTATTAAATCAACTTTGGAGGGTGATTTATTTTACCCTACAAGAGAAAGAGAGCTTAGAGGATATTTGTTCCCCCTCCTCTAGCAATCTTCTACATCTTGCATGTGCAAAGGACCGTCTTTTGTAGCTTTCTTCGTCTTCTCCACGCTGCCCCAATGTAATAAAATCTTAATTTCTTCTTGTCTTCTTCTTAGGTGGTGCTGCCACGGGACAGTCGTCGGGATGGTGCGGCACGTCAGCTGGCAGGGGCCAGGAGTCGGCTTGGCATGGGCCAATGAGGTGATGTAGCCAAGGATTGGTTTGGCATAGGGTGAGGAAGTGGTGTGGGATAGGCAATTGTTTAGGCTGCCACGTCTGGGCTGCTTGTTGAAAATGAGGAAACTGCTTGAGTTTAGTTTTTCAACATTTGCTGCTTAGTTGATCTTCAAGCATTCAATCTTTTGAACTATGTGGCCTTCTTGCACTGGAGAGTTTACCCAGATGGGTGTCAGGGATTTAGTTTACCCTCTCGCACTGGAGAGCAAACTCATATGGGTGTCGGGGAATTGGTTTACCCTCTCGCACTAGAAAGCAATTTGTTTATCCTCTCGCGCTGGAGAGCAAACCCATATGGGTGTCGGGGAATTGGTTTACCCTCTCTCACTGGAGAGCAATTAGTTTATCCTCTCACACTGGAGAGCAGACCCTTTTGGGTGTCGAGGAATTGGTTTACCCTCTCGCACTGGAGAGCAATTAGTTTATCCTCTCACACTGGAGAGCAATTAGTTTATCCTCTCGCACCGGAGAGTAGACCATTTTGAGGCTTAGTTGGTATGAGAAATTGCGCAATCGCTTGGTCATGAACCTTTCTACTTCTTCCTGAATTTTCCTTTGTTGGGGTGGCAGAGCTCTCGACTGCCCCCAATCGTGATGTGCTGGTCTAAGCTGTTATTCCATATGTTCGGCTCGTCTATGCCCCGGCTGGAGTGGTGTGGTATGTTCCTAGTAGGCGAGCGTGTAACTCACAAGCTACTGGTTGAACTTGAGCCGGATTGATTGACTGTTTATTTATGTCTGCTGTGCTGCCTGCTCCGATGTAATGTGGATGATACTCCTTGCGAGCCTAGCTGTGAATGAATATTTTGCTTGGAAGGCTGCTCATGTTAATTATTAGAGTGCATCCTCAACCGTGAATGTATACTCGTTCGTGGGCCTAGTCGATAGTGCACGCTCATCCGCGCGTTAAGACGAGAGTATACGCTGTCTCAGGGGCCCAGTCGGGAGTGTACTCTGCCCAAACGCTCGGTTCGTGGATGGTCGAGTGGTTGCTTGCCGAGATGCTGCTGGAGAGGTTCTTCATCTGCCTTATCCTATACTTTGGGACACCTCGTTTGGGGTACGTTGCATCTTGGTATGCTACAAGAGCTGGTTCACCAAGGTCATTTGCTGTGCTAGGGTGCTTGTCAACTCTATGACTTGTCAAGACAAGTGTTATTCACCATTTGCATTGGAAGAGCTTGGAAGGAATGTGCCTCCTTAAGTAGTGGAAATGTGGTAGACTCCAGGCACGAGATTTGAGTTGGGAAACGTCAAATCCGTGGAGAAATGTGGTGAGAATGCCCCTGGTTTGATCGTAAGCCCAAAAATTTGAAATCGGGATGGTTGAACTAATCTTGGACCGATTTGGGCTACGAGAGTAGGCTGCTCGGTTGGAGCAGGCTGGGCCATGGGAGTAGACTACTCGTCGGGAACAGGCTAGGCCACGAGAGTGGGCTGTTCAGTGGGAGCAAGCTGGGTCACAGGAGTGGGCTGCTCGTCGGAAGCAGGCTGGGCTATGGGAGCCGACTGTTCGTCGGGAGCAGGCTAGGCCACAAGAGTGGGTTGCTCGGTGGGAGCAGGTTGGGCCATGGGAGTGGGCTGTTCGTCGAGAGCAAGCTAGGCCACGAGAGTGGGCTGCTCGTCAGGAGCAGACTAGGCCACGAGAGTAGGTTGTTTGGTGGGAGCAGGCTGGGCCACAGAAATAGGCTGCTCGTCGAGAGCAGGCTGGGCCACGAAAGTGGGTTGCTCGTCGGGAGCAGGCTAGGCCATGGGAGTAGGCTGTTCATCTGGAGCAGGCTGCTTGGCATGTGATGCTCGTGAATGCGAGGCTTGAGCTCGGCTTGGCAACGCATAGGGCTCACACCGTGGTGGTGGAGTCATGGACCTCGCCGTGGATGATTGCCATGGTGGCCACCATGGTGGTTGCCATGGTTGAACCTTGTGGTGGCGGTGCCGCTCCCCTTAGGATCACATTTAGTCTCGTGGATCGCCGCGATCGTATTTCTTGAATATTGGAATTTTCACTCATGGAATTTTCTAAATTTCTAGCCATTGTATTTCTCTTTTTTCGTTTTATCAAAGAATCTTTGCAAATAAAAAATTCTAATAATAAGAACGTACGAAAAATATAAGTGGACTAGAAAATAGAGAAAAACCTTTTTATGCGAGAGTCTTCTACGAGTATGGGACTCAACTCTCAATGAAAGCACCAATTTGTGGATGCAAATTTCCGCCTTCTTCTTTTTGGACAAAATTGCACCTACAAAACAATCAACACATTTGGTCAAGCCTAAGAACCTCACGTGCCCACGATGAATGTGGGGGGCTTTGGCCGAAGAACCTCCGATGCCAAAGTTAGAATTTAGAGAGAAAAAGTGTTTAGAGGATTTTTGGGAGTTTTGCAAGAGTATCAACTATGCTTTTTAGAAGAAATAGGGTCATATATATAGGGAATGAGGTGTTATTTGGTGATTCAATTAGCAATTAATATATTAATTAGGTATAAATATATTAATTGGCTAATTATCATAATAAAAGAAATGTTTTGGGAGGTAGGAGGTTATGGAATGAGGATGGATGAGACAAATTTGAACTTGTTACCTATTTTGGGTACTCCTGATTTGGTTGATGGATGATTCTCCACTGCTCGCGTGTAGGAGACCTGGTATGCCTCGAGGGTAAATTTGTCATCTTCACCCAAAAATCCAGATGTCGCTTTGTGATTATTTTTGGCTCCACACCACGTGTTTGGCTTGAAAATTCATCATGTGAGGGGGTGCGTGAGAATGTAAAGGTAAAAGAGTCCCACATTGGTGAAAGGAGAAATATTGCAAGGGCTTATAAGATGTTTGACTACTTTTTATATTGTTAATTAATTTTACAGTGGAACCCCAACTTTCTTCGTGATCGCATCTTCCCACTATCCTCCCTCTCTCTTTTTTGCTCATCTTTTCTTCCATGTCCTCACACTCTCTCTTATAAACCTAAACAAATTTGAGAAACCCAAAGAAATTAAGCTTTTCTTCCCTGTCCTCACACTCTCTCTTATAAACCTAAATAAATTTGAGAAACCCAAAGAAATTGAGCATGGTCTCTGATGAGGCGATATTATACCATATATTTTACCCTAATCTTAGTTATAATTTATTGGTTGTTTTGGTAGAATTTTGATACTTTGTTATATATTTTCAATGTAGGACATTCAACTTCCTCTGGGAAAAAATGATCAAATTGATGAATTTTGGAGTGATTCCAACTGGAGGATGTTCGTGAGTCTTTTAAGATGATTGTGTCAAAATTTCAGAATTTTCTACTAAGCCGTTTGACCGTGGGGATGAAATTAAGGCCCAGCGCGCAGCTTTCACAGATTGAAGTTTATGGATGTTTTGGGTATTTGGGAGGTTAAGATGGTATATTTTGAGGAAGATTCCTCCTGAGGATTTGTAGGGGACGTCTCAAGCTTTGAAAAGAGACCTTTTGGGACCAAATCGGAGTTGATTTGGTCATTCAAAAGACTAATTTTCTGAGAACTCCGAATTTTGGTTCAAATATGAAACCTTTTATTTTTGTTTTATTATTTTATTATGTTTACTAGTTTTATTCTAAGTCCTTTTAGGGTTTTATTTTGTAGTAGTTTCAACAAGGCTTTTTAGCCACTAGGTTGAGAGGGGAGAAGGCACGCATTTTGGCTTTAGAGAGCTTTTGACGATTCAAGTTTATTTCCAAGGTGTTTTCTATCCACGTTTTTAATAATATTTTATTTTATGATTTTTTGTAACTAGATTCGTTTGCTAGGGCGAGGCCACGAGCCTTAGTAAGAATATGTAGTTTCTTTTCAATTTGCTTATGATATTATGCATGCAAGTTTTGAATTATTAACCACCGTGTTGAAACTATTTAATTGTTTTGATGATTGACCACCGTTAGGATATTTAGAAAATTAATTTCATGTAATTTTGGTGGAGGGCTGTCCTTGGAATTAACACTGGCTTCTTGTGGTTAATATGTGTAACTTCTTAGGATGGACGACACATCTTAGGGTTATATGGTTTTTCAAAATGATTTCACAAAACATAACGAGTCTTGCATGTTCACATTTGATCCAGACGCCATGGACGGGTTGGAAAAACTACGTAGGATTGTTAATGTGATAGCCCGTCCCGAATGTTCTTATTATTTTATCCTCGATCGTGTGAAATGACTATTTTGCCCTTGAGCATTAGGTTGTGATTATGAGAAATGAACTTAGGTGGTGGACCAATTCATTTTCTTCCTAAGTTGTTGGACCTAATTGGAAGTTAGATTGTTTTGTTTGTTTTGTTGGGCTGAAACCTGGACCGCACACTCACACTCTCCCGTTTACTCTCTATCTCTCTCTTGCCTCTTGGATTTCATCCATTTTCTGTACAATTGTACGAACAATCTCGTAAACCAACCATTTCATGCACGGATCGAGGCTGTGAAGGTGATCTTTGTGTTATTTGCAAGTTCAGGAGCTCATCCATGCCATTAGTTCGACTTGAGAACTCGTAGAACTCAAGAACCAGAAAACCCCAATTTGGTGCACTGTTCACTCAACGTGATCGTGAAGGTTTTAAGTGGTTTTGAGACTTAAGAATGTAATATTTTTACTTTACTAGCACGTTGGATCGCTTTTGGAGTGGTTTTGACGTTAGAACGTTTGGGTTTATATAGTTGCAAGGTTTAGCCGGTTTCCTTGATTTTTTCGGCAAGATTCTGTTAGTTTTAGGACCGAAAGACAGTGTGCTGTTTCTTAGACATCCATGAAATGGGATTAGACCCCAAGAACACCACCATTCCAGTTGTGGACCGTCTATCATTCGGATCGCCCGCCCAGTCTGCATCACTATAGGCAGTAAGATCAAGGGAACCTCGGATATACTGAATACCACAGCCTCGAGTAGCCTTTAAGTACCTGAGAATCCGCTTGACAGCCATAAAGTGGGAGTCCATTGGTCGCTGCATAAATTGGCAGACCTGATGCACTACGAAAGCAATGTCTGACCGCGTAAAAGTCAAGTACTGGAGAGCACCAACCAAGCTCCTGTACATTGTAGGATTATTATAAGGCTTTCCATCATTGCTGAGAAGACGGTTGTAAGGCAAACATGGAGTAGCACACGGTTTGGACAGTAGCATATCAGATTTAGTAAGCAGATCCGTAACATACTTGTCTTGAGAGAGAAACAAACCATCCTTGTTCTGTACAATTTGAATGCCCAGAAAATAATGAAGAGGTCCCAGATCTTTCATATCAAACTCATGAGTAAGAGCTTGAATAACCTCAGTGATAGCTTGTGTATGGCTGCCTGTGATGATAATATCATCAACATACAATAATAGAATCACCACATATGTGTCAACAGTTTTTACAAATAAGGAAGAATCTGCAAAGGTAGACTTGAACCCTAAGGATGGTAGAAAAGCAGTGAACCTTTCATTCCAGGCCCGTGGTGCCTGTTTCAACCCATAAAGCGATTTATGTAATCGACAAACATAATCTTCATGTTTAAGATCAACAAACCCAGGTGGCTGTGTCATGTAGACTTCTTCTTGTAATATGCCATGGAGGAAGGCATTTTTCACATCTAATTGTCTCAACGTCCAACCAAAATGTGCTGATAAAGCTAGAACGATTCTCACTGTTGTAGGTTTAACAACAGGGCTAAAAGTCTCTCCATAATCGATTCCTTCTTCTTGATTAAAGCCTTTTGCCACCAGCCGTGCCTTATACCTCCCAATTAAGCCATCAGCATTCTTTTTTATCTTATATACCCATTTACACCCAATTAAATTCTTGTAACAGGGCAATGGAACCAATGACCACGTTCCCTGATTATGCAAAGCCAATATCTCATCTTGCATAGCAGTAAACCAAACTGGGGATTTCAACGCAGACTTATATGTAGCAGGTTCCACTTGTGTCAAATCAACCCCCCCCATGTTCATGAACTTGAGCAAGTAAAGCAAGCTTCTTAATAATACCACTTTTGGATCGTGTCTGCATAGGATGTAAGTTCACTGGGGGAACAGAGAGAACCACTTGGAGCTGCTCAGGTTGGAATTCAGGTACCACAGGAGGTGCAGAGGAGAAGGGCTGTGTAGTTTGAGAAGTAATGGATTGAGTAGCAGTTGAAGTTCCTGCACTTTCAGGTGAACCTGTAACTGGAGCTGTAGTGGAGGCTGCTGAAAGTTGCTGGAGTACCAGATTTGGCATGCCACTGGAGGTAGAAACTGAGCTTAATGATGCAGGACTGGATGCAGAACACTCAGTGTAGGGATTGAGTGACTCGAGTAACACAAGTGCATTACTATGATTGAGAACTGGAATTGGTGTTTGAATATGTGATGGAGGTGGTGAAATAGTGGTACATTGAGATTTAGAGACCAAAGAACGATAAGGAAACTCTGTCTCATCAAATAAAACATGTTTAGAAATATACATTTTGTTTTTAGAAGCATCATAACAAAGATAGCCTTTATAGTTAGATGCATATCCCAAAAAGATACATTTTGCAGTGCGGGGATCTAACTTGGTATGAGTATAAGGCCTTAACCAAGGGTAACAAGAACAACCAAATATTTTCAGATGTGTTATTACTGGTATGGAGTTGTGCAGCAATTGAAATGGAGATAAATTTCCCAAGGAAGAAGATGGCATTCTATTAATGAGGTACACTGAGGTTTTGCAAGCAAAAGACCAAAACACTAAGGGTAAGGAAGCAGACTGTAGCAAAGTGATGGAAGTTTCAATAATATGCCTCTGTTTTCGTTCAGCTATTCCATTCTGTTCGGGTGTGTAAGGACAGGAGAGTTGGTGCTTAATTCCTTTAGCAGACAAAAACTATTGAAATGCTTTGTTTATGTATTCACCACCACCATCACTGTGAAGAGTTTTAATGGCTACTTGAAACTGATTTAAGATGAAATTGTATAAAGAAACAAATATACCTGAAACATCACTTTTATTGCACATGGGAAAAATCCAGCAATATTTTGTACAATGGTCAATGAAGGTGACATAATATCTAAATCCATCTAAAGAAACACAAGGAGCAGGACCCCACACATCACTGTGAACAAGATCAAAAGGTTTTACAGATTTATCTACGGAGGAAGGAAATGGGAGTTTACTGAATTTGCCCTCTAAACATGGGTGACACAGTGAAGGTGTTTGATCAGAAACACAAGGAACATGTGAGGATTCTAAAATGCGGGAAACAATTGAATTAGAGGGATGACCTAATCTATTATGCCAAATACTGGTAGTAACTTGTTGTCCCAGAAAAGCTGCAAGATTCCTTTTGTTGATAACTGCATGAGAACTTGGTGAGATGATCGGATACAAACCATTGTTACACAGCCCTTTGTAAAGCACCCTCCCTGTGGCTTTGTCCTGAATCCAAAAGGAAAAAGCATCGAAGATCAACCAACAGTTATTATCCAAGCAGATCTTATGAACAGATAATAAGTTTTGGGACAATTTTGGCACATATAGAACAGAATTAAGCCTAATAGGCTGCATTGGAGTTCGAAGAAGAGTGGAACCAACGTGAGAGATAGCTAAACCTTCACCATTAGCAGTCTGAATAGTCTCATTAGACGGATATGGAGTGGACAAGGAAAGATTTCCCAAGTCTGACGTCATATGATTATTTGCACCTGAATCAGTAAGCCAAATTTGTTGTTGTGGAGGAGGAGATGACACTGAGAAAGAAGGAGTGGTACCATTGAATGTTGCAGCATGCATAGCACTCATTTGAGGATTGGCATTCTTTTGAAAACATGTTTCTGCAGTATGATTGGGATTCCCACAACTAAAGCATCCTGATGGACCACTTGTATTTCGATATCTACAGGTATCAGCCAGATGGTTGTGCTTCCCACAGATTTGGCAACCTTGTGAGACATTCATGTTTCGAAAACGACATGTAGAAGCCAAATGATTAGGCTTCCCACATATTTGACAAAGTTGAGGCTGAAACCCATAAATCTGTGTTCTTGGCGGAGAAACACCAAGAATGCCAGGTGCAGGATTTGAAGAGACGTTTTTTTTATTACCATATCTCGGATTGAAATTAGAGCCAAAATGATTTCTGCCTTTACCATTCTGATTAAAAGACCTGTATGCATTTGTATTGGAACTAGGATGATTTCCACCAGAACTTGAAAAAGACTGATTCTTGGACACCAAGTCATTATTCTGTGCCATTAGTGCAGACAAAACAGGTGATGCAGGAATGGTTTCAAGCAATGCTTCTTCAGCCAACAATTGAGAACGAAGATCTTTCAACGATATCACAGTTTCACGACCCCGAATCACAGATCGTATAGTATTAAATTCAGCAGGCAGACCATTCAATGTAAGAATCACAATATCATCATCATCAAAGAATACACCAGCAGCAGATAGTAAATCCCGTGCTTCTTTAATCTTCTGCAAATATACAGTGATAGAATCATTACCCTTCTTTATATTTTGCAGTTCAGATTTGAGTTGAAAGATACTGGTTCTTGTGATAGTTGAGAACTGTTCTTTAAGCCTGGTCCACAATTCTTTGGAACTGGTACTACCAATCGCATAAGAAATTCCAGCAGGAGACAAGGTTGCAGTGATCAACTGCATTAATGCTTTATCATGCATCTTCCATACTCTGTAATCATCAGATTGAACTCGGGTAGTAGAACCCCCAGATAATTCTTGGCAAAATTGATCAGGACAAGGAATCGAGCCATCAACAAAACCAATGATACTATGGCCTTCAATCAGTAGCTCCATCTGAAAATGCCAAGCCAAATAATTTGTTTCATCCAACTTCACATTAACTGAACTTGAAACCGACGAGATCAAAGAAGCAATTGGAGACTGAAGAATCTGTAACTGAGTAGCAGTCACCATTGTTACCAATTAGGAGAAAAAACCCAAGGAATCTTGACAGAGGAATAACCACAAACACTTGGTGGGTGTACTTTTATCGAGAACGAATCAGAGGAAGAATAAGACTAAACCAGCCCAAATTTTAACACAAGAAATCACAGCAAGAATAAGTAATAGGGTAGAAGCGGAAGCAACCATAACCAAGATCGAAATCCGTCAAGCTTTCACGCTTGTTCCGGCGATGATACCATGTAAACCATTATGTATGTTGATGAAGAAAGGTTATGCAGGAAGAAAGACAGAGAGAAATGTAGAAGAGTAAGAGAGTAAGAGAGTAGAGAGAGAATCAAGAAATGTATTTTCTTTCTAGTTAGTTACAAATGACTATTACAACATGTATTTATTTGTATTGGTAGCTTACTCTCTAAGCCACACAATAACCACCTTAACTAACTCTTATATCACAGCTATAGAATCTTAGTACTCCTATCATATTATATATTTTGAATCAAATAACATTCCTCTAACTTGTAGGTAAATTATTTTCTATGTATTGTTATATGTGTTAGACACATTTTGTTGTTGTATAAGCATGAGTGGAACATAATATTGTTGATTTTATACATCAAACTGCATTTCTTTTGTTATAGGTAAATTATTTTCCATGTACAAGTACTTATTTTAGGCATGTTTTGTTGTTGGTACATACAATATTTTGTATCATTGTAAAGAAAGATATTACATTACACCCATGGTACAATTGTTGTAGGTAAATTATTGGAAATTAATTTGTAGTTAGGTAATGAACATTTTGCATCATTGGAAATGAACATTTCAAATAGTAGGTAGGTAAATTAATTTGTTCTAATTATATATAAAAAAATTACACTACACCTAGTTATATTTAATTTTTCTAATTATTAAAAAAATTTATACTACACCCAACCAAATAACATTTCTCTAACTTGTAGGTAAATTATTTTCCATGTATTGTTAGATATGTTAGACACGTTTTATAGTTGTATAAACATGGGTGTAACATAGTATTTTTAATACTATGCATCAAACTACATTTCTTCTTAATATAGGTAAATTATTTTCCATGTATTAGTACATATGTTAGGCACGTTTTGTTGTTGGTATAAACATTATTTTGTATCCTTGTAAAAAATAGATATTATATTACACCCATGGTATAATTGTTGTAGGTAAATTAATGTGCATGTAGATAATGAAATACAATGTTCTAATATATTAATAAAAAGAAGGACAAATTCAAAAGTATTCAAGAGTAGGGTGAAAAAAAACTGAATCGAATAGTTTTATGAAAATTCAAAGCCTTTCTAAAAAATTAATATGCAATAAATTTTTAACATTAATGTCTTTTTTTTTGCTTGTTGCAAAATCATTTCCTCTCTCCTTACAATTAATTGTCTACATCAAATATGTAATAGGGGTATTTTAGGCATGTGAAAATGTAAAATGTGTGAAGTAATATGAAATTAATGAATTTGCTTATGTGGATCCTAGTCATTGGGTTTTCTTTGAGTAAAAAAATTATGTAGGGTTTTATATGAAGAAAATTGAGTTTGAAGGGCTAAAGTCATATTTTCAGTTTTTCTTACACCAGCTGTTCTTTCTGATCCGACCGGAAGAAAAAAACTCTTCTCCAAGATCATGTCCTTTCTCTAGTGACAGGATTGACTATTGAAATATCAGTCATGGAAATCTCCAGCACTTTATTATCGTCGAGCGTCACTTTTCAATCTCTGCGTCTTCAGCAACAAGACCGTTTTTCCTCTTTCCCCACAGCACACAGTAAAGTCCCACAATAATAAGAAGTGCTCCAATCAAGCTGCACACATAATCTACTTTAGATTTTTGAGGATGAACTATTTTGGTAGCACCGACGAAGGAAAATGTGAAAACTGTAAGATGGAAAGGGAAAAAGAGTGTTTGTGCTCTTCTGTTTACCTGCCAAAGTGAAGTCGCTCTGCAACAGCAATTGCCGAAAACATCGCCACTGTGATGACTTGAAGTGGACTAAACATAGCTGCAAAAACTGGTCCCTTGTGACTGATGCACCATGCTTGCAGGTAGTAGGCTAATGCCGAGATCACAACACCCTGTAAGGTCCCTACTCTGATACTATGAAAAAACTGGGTCAACCTGCTTTGATACTATGAAAAAAATTGAGATTCCACTATAAAACCAATTGACGATATGGAGAATAGCCCAACCTCTTATAAGCCCATGCAAAATCCCTCATCTCATTAATGTGGAATTCATTCTCAAGAGTCCCACATTCTCACACTCAGCACATCCACTACCAAATTAGTTTTCGTTGTTTCTTGTACAAGAAGAAAGTCTGAAAACGGCAAGAATGCTTACCTTTCAAGCACATAAGCAAATGGTCCAACCAAAACCATGGCAAGAACATGCCTATAAACCACGAAGACAATCAGATTGCCAGTTTGGGATTGCTACACTTTAAAAAAAAAAAAGATAAATTACACTTTCATACCTTAGGTTTGAGGTCTATTTCAATTCCTTACAACATTTTCAAAGCATTTCACTTTCATACCTTAAGTACTATTTTATTTCAAAATAATACCTCCGGTACATTTTCCATCCATTGATCCGTTAAATGCTGACGTGGCTGCCACATATATGTCACGTAGCTGCCAAATGTCTGCCATGTGGCAAAAACAAAATTTAATTTTTTTTAAAACCTAAATCTAAATATAAATAATAATTATAAAAAAATTAAAAAAAAAACTGAAATAAACCACCCCCGCCAACCCCCCAAACCAAAACCTAATAACCCCAACCCCCCAAACCAAAACCTAATAACCCCAACCCCTCGCCCCCCCCCCCCCCCAAAACCAGAAACCCAGAAACAACCCCCACCTGCCCGCAACCCTCCTTGCGCACCTCCCCAACCCGTGACCCTCTCTCCCTCTGTACCCACCTTCGCACCCACCATCTTCCCTTCTCTACACACCCCGCACTCCTTAAATCCACACCCATTCCACGAACCGGGCGATGGCAAGATGGGATCTTGGGTTTTTTTTTTTTTTTCTGCGTTACAGGGAAGAAGATGAAGATGGGGGGAGATGGGTTTGGGGGTTGCGGGGAGAAGAGAGGAGGATGAGGGGGGGTAAGGTTTTAGGGTTTATTTTTATTTTGATTTTTGTTTTTTTTCTGGGTTGCACGGAAGAAGATGAAGATGGGGGAGATGGGTTTGGGGGTTGTGGGGAGAAGAGAGGAGGATGAGGGGGATAAGGTTTTAGTGGTTTTTTTTTTTTTTTTTTTTTGTGGGTTGCAGGGAAGAAGATGAAGATGGGGGAGATGGATTTGGGGGTTGCGGGGAGATGAGGGGAGGATGAGGGGGATAAGGTTTTTGTTTTTTTGTTTTTTTAATTATTATTTATATTTAGAAGATTTAGGTTTTTTTTGAAAAAAATTAAAAAATGGTAAATTACATTTTCATACCTCAGGTTTGGGGCCTATTTCAATTCTTTATAACATCTTCAAAATATTTCACTTTCATACCTTAAGTACTATTTTATTTCAAAATAATACATCCGTTACATTTTCCATCCATGGATCTATTAAATGCTGACATGGCTACCACATATATGTCATGTGGTTGCCAAATGTCTACCACGTCGAAAATAAAATAATTTTTTTTTTAAAACCTGAACTTTTTTTTCTTCTTCTTCCTCCTCCTTCCTTCTTCTTCTTCTTCTTCTTCTTCTGGGTTGCAGGGGGTTCGAGTCCCTTTTTTTTTTTTTCTTCTTCTTCTTCTTCTTGCAGGTTTTTGGGTTCTTCAGGGATGTGGGTCGCTGGGGGGAAGAAGAAGGAGGAGGAGAAGGAGGAAGAAGAAGAAGAAAAAAAAAAAAAAAAAAAAGGGACCGAACCCCCTGCAACCCAGAAGAAGAAGGAGGAAGAAGAAGAAGAGAAGAAGAAGGAGGAGGAGAAGGAGGAAGAAGAAGAAATTAAAAAAAAAAAAAAAAAAGGGGAACTTGAACCCCCTGCAACCCAGAAGAAGAATAAGAGAAGAAGAATAAGGAGAAGAATGAGGAAAAAGAAGAAAGAAGAAGAAGAAGAAGAAAAGAAAAAAGGAACGCCCTGCAACCCAGAAGAAGAAGAATAAGAAGAAGAAGAAGAAGGAAAAAAAAAAAGGGACCGAACCCCCTGCAACCCAGAAGAAGGAGGAAGAAGAAGAAGAGAAGAAGGAGGAGGAGAAGGAGGAAGAAGAAGAAGAAAAAAAAAAAAAAAAAAGGGAACCCGAACCCCCTGCAACCCAGAAGAAGAAGAAGAAGAAGAAAAAGAAGGAGGAGGATGAGAAGAAAAAGAAGAAAAAAAAAAGGAACTCCTTGCAACCCAGAAGAAGGAAGAAGAAGAAGGAAGAAGAAGAAGGAAGAAGAAAGAAGAAGAAGAAAAAAAAAATTCAAGTTTTTAAAAAAAAAAAAATTTATTTGCCACGTGGCAAACATTTGACAGCCACGTGACATATATGTGGCAACCACGTCAGCATTTAACAGATCCATGGATAGAAAATGTAACGGAGGTATTATTTTGAAATAAAATAGTACTTAAGGTATGAAAGTGAAATGTTTTGAAGATGTTGTAAGGAATTGAAATAAGCCCCAAACCTGAGGTATGAAAATGTAATTTATCCATTAAACAATTAATTTTTTGCCACGTGGCAGACATTTTGCAGCCATGTGGCATATATGTGGCAGTCACGTCAGCATTTAAAGAATCAATTGATAGAAAATGTAACAAAATTATTATTTTGAAATAAAATAGTACTTAAGGTATGAAAGTGAAATGTTTTGAAGATGTTGTAAAGAATTGAAATAGAGCTCAAACCTAAGGTATGAAAGTGTCATTTATCCAAAAAAAAATTGTTATACTTTAAGAATAATCAATTGTAAAGTAAAGTGGCTAAGCATTTGGTAAACTGTACTTTTAAAACTGTTGCGAGCATAAAAAGCAATATAAAATCCTTTAGTGAATATTAATATAAAAGTGTTGTATCTTTGCATAAGGCTTTTTAGCCAAAATGGTTATTGAGATTTGCATAACATATCACTGATCCCTGAGATTGAAAATCAATAGAAATGGTCTTTAAGATTGTCCACCATCTATTATTGTGGTCGTTCCGTTAAAAAATCTGTGAATTGTCCTAGAGTTCTTGGCCGGAAGTTTGGGTAATTTTCAAAGCTTCATAACTCAATTGTTTCTTAACCAAATTCGACTCATAATATATTAAAATGAAGATAAGAAAGTGTAGAACAAGATTATACCTATTTGGAAGCACAATGGTTGCCGAATATGGCTGAAAAATAACCTAAAAGGTGAATGATCCGAGGGAAAACTGGAAAACTCGCCTGAAACTAAGTAAACGTTCATAACTTCTTCAATACTCAACAAAATTGAGTGATTTAAAAAAAAATCATACTTCCCAATGAGGCAAACAGAATGGTACCCTGTCGGAAACTGAGTAAACTTTAAACGTTCATAACTTCTTCAATACTCAACGAAATTGAGTGATTTAAAAACAAAAATCATACTTCCCAACGAGGCGAACAGAATGGTACCCTTTTTTTTTTATGGCTAATTCACCGTGGTCTAGACGGAAAACAGCTCGAAAGTGGCTAACTTGAGACTAAGACAGTCACTTCTAAGCCGTTTTCGACCAAACCACAGAGCTTTAGCCATCAAGAAAGGTACCATTCTCTTTGTTTCATCGAGAAGTATGATTTTTGATTTTGAATCACTTGATTTCATTGAGTATTGAAGAAGTTATGAACGTTTAAAATTTACCCAGTTTCCGATGAGTTTTCCAATTTTCCTACGGACCAGTCACCTTTCAATCTATTTTCCGACTATCTCCAGAAACCATTGGGCAAATATGTATAATCTTATTCTATACTTTCCTATCTTTATTTTGATATATTATGGGTCGAATTTGGTTAAGAAACGATTGAGTTACGAAACTTTAAAAATTGCCCAAACTTTCGGCCAAGTGATCTAGGACACTTAACAGAGATTTTAACGGAATGACCAAAATAAAGAATGGTGGACAATCTCATATACTATTTCTATTGATTTTCTATCTCAGTGACCAAAGTGATATGTTATACAAATCTCAGGGACCATTTTAGCTAAAAAAACTCTTTGTATAATGACAAAAATAGACATGACGTCAAAAGTACCTAATCTTTTTCCTTCAGATTATCTTAACATATGTAGTTTGCATTGTCATTTTTTATATTAAATAAAAACAACTATAAACAACTATAATGGTAAAATGTATTCTTAACTTATTTAGTGTCCACTACATCAATCATTCGGTCAATTTGTTGTGACAACTTAACAGCACCTCCCACTTTTCCCTTCTTTGTAACAGCTCCTTTTTCCTGATCTTCTTTCTTAATTTGTGTATCGAATTGTTGAATTCTTTTTTTCTTCTTCCCCAAATTATTTCATTAACTTGAGTGTTTTTGAGTGGGACAACACATCAGAATCATTGCTTTCGATTTGAATGTTGTCACTCTCTTCAGATTCATCATTATTTTCAGATAGAAGTACACCAAACAAAAGGGTGCCCAAGCATGGAATGAGGATTCTCTACTCTCCTAATCTCTCTATCCTTACATCCCTTCCTATTTGAACGGTCAAGATTAAGTCACGTCAACATCTTATATTGATTTTTTTATAAAGATAATAAAACAAAAAGTAATGTGTAAGAGGAGGGGATGGAAGAGGATGAGAATAGGAGGGTAGAGAATCCTTCTCCCCAAGCGTGATCGCTTGTAGGATACCAACAAGAAAAATGAACTCTT
Organism: Malus sylvestris; assembly: GCF_916048215.2. Classification (NCBI taxonomy): domain Eukaryota; kingdom Viridiplantae; phylum Streptophyta; class Magnoliopsida; order Rosales; family Rosaceae; genus Malus; species Malus sylvestris. The sequence goes on from NC_062265.1 coordinate 25,921,315, forward strand.
TAGTAAGAGAAATGAATGTGAGTCCTGTGTAAAAGTTCACGGATTAGACTAGGGTTTTTTTGTACATATAATAGCGTGTAAAAATAAGGGGTAGATGAAGTCATTTGGAAACATAAAAGGGGCATTGTAGGTATAGAGAAATTTTCATCAATCCTTCTGTGTTTTATTATTTTGGTTTTCTTTTAAGTCGCCTTGAAAAGCAACCTAATGGTAGCTTCTAAAAGCAGCCGTGTGAAGGCCCAAACTTTAAAATTAAGGAGGTCTATAAATATTTACCAAACAAATTTTAGCTACTTCATTTTAAAGCGAAGCTGTTTTTTGAGAAAAAAAAAAAACAAAGCAAATCCCAAACGGAGCCTTAGTCTTTCATGAAGGACAACTCTATGAGGACATTTTGATCCGTCGTATACCAGCAGAACGAGTACCATTGCTAACTAATACCAGTGCCTCCGTCCATGGATATCAAACTTTCTTGTGCTTCAAGTTTTAATGGGGTTTTTTTAACTGTGAAGTGTCAATCCCAGCCACTTCTTCTGAGTTCACGCATGACAACACATCTTATAGTTTAGCTAGTGGAATTCACAATCAGTTTACCAATATACTAAAGAACCATGACATCTTCCTATTTGGGGAATTTTAAATTCATTAGTGGAAAATAATTTTAGTGGTCTCCTCTATTTGAGGAGATTCTAGCTAACATGTAATTGCAAGATACACTGACAGATTAAAGATATACCGTTGTTAGTATCTCTCTCATTAAGCGTCCAAGTGATAAGAAACATTTTTTTGTACCAATGAAATGAATAATAGTCATCACAATTAACACTTTAAACAAGGAACTGAAACAAAAAAAATGGTTTATTTAGTTAAATATAACTTTTCTTTTTATTAAGTGGACTTAACTACATTAGTTAGAGAGGATGTACTCCAATGAGTATCCAAGAGGATGTGTTCATTTGAGTATTCTGAGTCCTTGCAATTTAGATTAGTTTTCTCTGAACTTCTACATAATGATATAACACAACTTTTCTTACGTCAACGGTTCTTTAAGATCTGACCGCGAAAAAAAAAAAACTAGCATGTCTCCATGATCATGTTTCTCCTTTAGTAACAGGATTGACTACTGAAATTTCACTCATGTAAATCTCAACCACCTTATTATCGTCGACCGTCACCTTTTCAATCTCTGTATGTTCGCCAACAAGACCGTCTTTCCTCTTTCCCCACAGCACACAGTAAAGTCCCACAATAATGAGAAGTGCTCCAATCAAGCTGTACACAAAAAAGTTTGGATATTTTAGGATGAACTAATCTGCTAGCACCGACTACGGAATTCCCATATGTGAAAGCAGCAAGATGGAAGGGGGAGAAAGTGTTTGTGGTCATCGGTTTACCTGCCAAAGTGAAGCCGCTCTGCAAAAGCAATTGCCGAAAACACTGCCACTAGGACGACTGGAAGTGGAGTGAACATAGCTGCAAAAACTGGTCCCTTGTGACTGATGCACCATGCTTGCAGGTAATAGACTAATGCTGTGTTCAGAACTCCCTATTGCAAAAGGATCAGATGAAGACTCAAAATTTTTACAGATTCAAATATATCTTATCCCAACAACATGGAAGAACAAAATTAAATTAATGAGTTATATTTTAAGACACAGAAAATTATTCTCACAACAGCAATACAGCATTCTGTTATTTTCGCATTTTATGTTGTTGAACATATCTTATAGAAGAATTAAGATATATATAAGAAAACGCTTACGAAGTAGACGATGGTCAAAAGCTGCACGTTCCACTGCAGTCTCCATGAACTGGGGTTTCTAGCCAAAAACAGGGCAAGGAAAGAAGATTGCAGCGATGCGAAAAAGCACATTATGGTGGTTAGTGACAGTGGAGCAGGGTAGACTTTGGACACCACACCCTGTGGAGCAAGAACAGCCAAAGTTGATGAAAAAACTAAATTTCGACATTATCTATTATATAAATGGGAGAAGGCAAATTTGGTGAAACGTTCATAATACCAAAAATACTCCTCACCTCTTACAACCTTTTTTTGTTTTGAATTTAAAATCATAAACTGTACATTAAGTATTCTTTTTCAAATCAAATTAAAATATCCAAAAAATAGGTTGTGATAAGAGGCGCTAGTATTTGTAAAATTTGCACACACCTTCCGGCATTTTTCTGGTAAAATTTGTCAAACCACCACCTAGAACCAACTCCACGACCCTCCCTCCCTCATTTCCACTCAAACCCGACGAGTTTTGGCTCCCGTTTTGCAAAGAATGGCATCGAAGACGCCAAAGGTTCCCTGACGGCAATCCGCCATTCCTGAAGCCAAACTCATTGATCACCACCACCAATAGACTCCTCTCAACCTCAAGAATAATGCCCATGAATTGGTTGAGGCATTGGAGTTTGTTTTGGCGTTGAATCAAGAACACCCATTTCTAGGGTTTCTGATGAATCCAGGGCAATTTTAGGTGTTTCCCGGCTAAATTGGACTTCGGTCCAGGTATAAAAAAAATGCTTCTCTCATTGAGATATACATGTTTGTAAATTTGGTAGTTTTTAGATGTAGTCAGAAAATTAGGTTTTTGTTCGCCGAAAACCGCTGTTATACGTGCATGGCCAGTGGGCCAATTTTGCCCTTTTAAGTTAATTTCGATATTTTGATGTTATATTTGATATTCGTTTGATGTGATTCAATCATTTGAATCTAGTATTGAATGTATCCGCCACTTGAATATTATTAGTAAACAAATTAAATGTGACAGCGAATTACAAATGTCTTGATCCCGTTTGGTACGTAGGCAGTCTAACAAGGAGGTTAGATGAAACCATAAAATAACCAAAATTAAATTTTAGTGAATGATTGTTAAGAAAAGAAATTTATTTTTGTTAATAGCGTAAAGATTAACCATGACTTATTTTTGGCCTACCACTGTGGTTAGCTTCCGAATTAAATTTTGGGTCACTACAATAGACACACTACTCTGACCAAAAAAAAAAAATTCATAGACACTCTGAAATGTTTTTGTTTATTTTTTATAAATTTACGTTAATATTTAAACTTTGTTGCTCAAGTTATAGTTTCTTCTCTTCGGCATATGCATCAAGTTGTGCATAATGTGAATGAGCATGGAGTTGTGCATAAGTGAATGAGCTAGAAGGACGTGGAAAGAAATTGTTTTGAGCATTTTCAATTTTAACTCTTCAAGGATATATTTAGTTACATAATGTGAATGAGGTAGAAGGAATGATTTTTACCATTTCAAATCCGAAAAACTAATTCCCCTTGAACTAAAAGAGATCTTCACAAAGTGGATTTTGTATAAAAGTAAATAAATAAAGAAAAAAAATATTAAGAACAAGAAAAAAGTAGAAAACTACAAATAACTTCATTAAAGTCAATATTTTACATCAAAGTACTTCTGCCTAACCATCATAACCAACCTAAACAAAATAGTCATAAGCTACCTAAGCATCATACTATCAACAAAATATTCATAACCTACCTAAACATCATAATATTAAAACGTAGTTCTTGACTATCATGGTGTCATCAGTCATTAGATTAACGAAACATTCACAATCTTCTTAAATATGTCATCATGGTAGCAAATAGGTCATAGCAAAAAATTGGCATTCACATTTGTGAGCATAAACAATTGATTTACGAATATTTGATTAAGAAACATTTGTGAGCATAAAGAATTGGGGATAAAGTATCACTCTTCCTAAACAATACAACATTAAAATGAAAAATAAATATATAAAAAATAAAAGCTCAACCCACTAGACATTATTAGGGATGTGGGCAAAAGGGATGAGGTTGGAGCTTATAATCTAAAAGGGGCTGAGGTAATTGGTTCTTTATACTCAAATCCGACATCGTGAAAGGCAATGCAAAGGGGTTAGGGTTGGAGCTTATCAGGGATGCGGGAAAATTGGACCGAGGTTGGAGCTTATCAGTGAAAGTATACATCGTGAAAGTTGGGATCTTATGAGGGATGACGGAGGATGGAGCTGTCGGCTGGGTTTTACCGAAAGCAAAAAATCTTTTTCGACAATGAAACCAGTTACTCCATCATGAACCCCTTTCCACGATGAATTCAAAACTAAAAATCCTACACAGAGATAAAAAAGCAGAAGACGAAGGGATTTACATGTCTGTAATTTTGATGAGAGTTGTGGTTGAGAGAAAGGAAGCTGTGGTGAAAGAGAAATGAGACAATCTAGGGTTAAATGGGTTAATATAAAGGATAGTCTTGGAAATTAAAAAATAAGTGAGGCAATAAAGGGGCCTCCGGATTTGTTGTCCCGAAGATGATGTCTCCTTCATGTTTCCTTCTTTATTTGTTTGATACGTGTACTACCACTATCTCTAATTTAACTCTGTTAACTTTTACTAAATTAAAAAAAATAATAATAATTAGCAGAAGCAACTCCCGGTTTACAGTCCCTCTGCCCACACCCACGCCCACCCCTCCCGCTCCCTTACGCCAGCCCACAGCCAAAACCCCTTCCCCTCCCTTTCCCTTAATCGTCGTAGCGTGACCGTCGTGGACTTTGAAACCTGGTACGGACGACGTCAAGGCGGCGCATCGCGGCGATGGAGGTGAGTCCAGCGATGGCACCGGCGACGGCGGTTTCGTACTGCCACTACGATGCCGACGAAATTTGTATTTCACGACAGATCTAGAAGATTTCAGTGAGATTGGTGTTTGAAAATTCTAGAGAGATTTGTCACAAACCTCTCGACTCTTCGACCAATATGATTAAAAAAGCTAAGTGAATCTTAAGCCAAGTGAGATAGGGGTTTTGGTTGTGGGTTGGTGTAAGGGAGGGGGAGGGGTGGGTGTGGGTGTGGTGGGCAGGGATTGGAAACTGGGGAGCTGCTTCTGCTAATATTTTTCTTTTTTTACTTCATTTTTTTTTTAATTCAGTAAAAGTTAACAGAGTTAAATTAGAGTTAGTGGTAGTACACGTGTCAAACAAATAAAGAATGAGACATGAAGGAGACATCACTTTCGGGACAACAGATTTAAGGAATCTTAAGCAAAGGTGTCAAGCCCTTTTCGTTAAAACTCCCTAAATTTTAATAAAAAATACATAATTTTAATATTAAAAAATTTAAAATAAAATAAAATCTGACTCGCAAATCCACGGGTCATCACATAAACTGTTTATAAAACTTTCTACATTGTTTATGAGGAAATTTGGTAAACTAGCCATATTTTGTACCACGAAATGGAATTTAGCCTGCCTACTGCAATTCTTATAAATTTAACCAAAAATCCATGTGAAAGTTCTAAAATACCCTTGCATACATAAATCTTTTACAAATAGGTTTTGGCATTTGTCTCCTCCGATTCGGTTGCCTTTTCCTACGCCGTCAGACAGCTTCCTCAAGTCTCTGAATGAGGACTCGGACCCGACAGTCCCACTCTGGAATCTCTTGATGGTCCGACTAATGGTTGCGCTGCAATGTTTTCTCACAGAATTAATCCACTCAACGCTCTAATCAACAAGGACCAGATGGACATGGTAATGGTACTAGGTCGAAATAGTTGCAAATATCAAATAAAGAGCCTAACTTTGCAAGGTCAGAGACTAGAAATTTACTTAAAACTAACCAACCCGGCACGCCAATACGCACAATCCAAACCTATAAGAAAACAAAGAAAGCAAACAAGAAACTCAATACATTACTTATACAAAATTAAGCACAAATATCAAACTTTCAAAGAAAAATAAGCTGTGGGTATTGAATATTACAACAGATTACCCATCTGGGGGCCCTTTCGATATCGAAATCAAATCACTAGCAACTCATTTGAAATCCAATAGTGTAGAACTCAAATTCTCAGTGAAACAAACATGGGTTTATCACTAGCAATTTGATTTTTATATTTACTAAATTATCAAATCTGACCGCAAGTGAAGTGTTAGCAAAATAGAAAATTCTGAGGAAGAAGAAAAGCTCTCCTGACTACGCCGGGTGAAGAAATGACTTTCTCTTCAGAATGTCAGTGAAACCGGAACAAGGCACACAAGAAGTTCCGGCCGTTGAAATCGGTGATTTGCGTGAAGAATCAGTTCAAGAAGAGCCACTGCCCAAAAATGTACTAGTGCAGCCGGGACAACAAAAGGAGCTTCTCGGTGGTGGCGGATTTGAAGAGCCAATTGAAGCACTGCAGCGAGGCTAGGTGGTGGGAGTAAGTTTGTGACAGCTATGGAGCAGGATGACGAGGAGAGGAAGAGGAGGACGAGGGCATGGCATGATTGTGAAGGACTTTAGTCATTAAGGGTATATTAGTACTTTTATGTTAATATTTCGTTATAATTATAATAAATTTAAAACAGTGTCTATAATTCTACATGTGTTCCAAATTTTGGTTAGTTTTCCAAATTTCCCTTGTTTATGAAAGTTAACGATATTACACTGTTTATGAAACTTATTATACTGTTTATGAAAATTACAACACTGTTTATGAAACTTACTACACTATTTATGAAAAATACGACATTGTTTATTAAACTTACTACACTGTTTATAAAACTTAATGTGTGTCATTTCCTTCTTTCTCCTCTCCGGAATGTCGCTTCTTCAAAAGCCACAAATCCTTGTCCACGCACACAAAGACCCCAATAGTGTCGAAGATCACATGGGAATAGTAGCCAAGTCCCACCACTTGGAGTGGTTTATTGGTATCCCAAACGGCTTGGGAAGATCTGGTAGTAAGCGGAAGAAACCCGAGGTCATCATCAGGACACTCAAATGTTATAATACCCATTAGAAAATTGGGAACTAGAGAAGCCACAACTATCATAAGGCTCTCTATCATCCGGTCCAAATTTCCCCAGATAATAAGAGTAAGTGCAACCAAGAATGGGAATGAAGAGAGTAAGTTGGAAATGATGAACATCGAAACACCACAATATCCATCCTTGTAGACCACCTGGAATATTTACCATCCTTGTAGTCCTTTCTGTTAAAGAACTAGTCAGGGATATTCAACTGGGGGAGGAGGGGGGGTTTGCCATAATAGTCATCAGATTGTCGAGCTCGGTAGTAGATAGCTCACCAACCCTTTTGTTCATGTCGACATCGCCCTTCTTGTAGACGATGTCGGCGAAATGTCTACAGATACCCTTGATGGAGGTAATCGCGAATCATGATCTTATGCTTTCTGTCAACGTTGGTATTCAACACATGCATAATACGCTGCAACTCCTCATCTGCAAATTCTAATAAGAGACATGGCTGCGACCTTAGGGTTTGACGGCTCTTTGCTCTCTCTAACTATTCGTGTGTGTGTGTGAGTTGCTGTAAAAAAAAATGGAAACTGATTGTTTGGGCCATTTTAATTGGATTGATTTAATATTGGGTTTTGTTCTAACCATTAAATAAAGTTAGTATATGGTTTTTTTATTAACATTCAAAGTTTTCAAGCCCTTATCATTAGGGGTGGGTTAGAAAAACCGAAAACCGAAAAAAACCGACAACCGAACCGAATTTGGTTGGTTCAGTTTCGATTTTTGAGGTATGAAAACCGGACCGGACCGAACCGAACCGAAATATGAAAATAAAATATAAATACTCAAAACCTGCTGGAGTGAAGATTCAAACCCTTTTCGTCCAGGTTGGGGATAACTCCTTCGAACCAACTTTACTGTAGGCTTTGTATTGCTATAACTGTACCAGTATATTATTTATAGGTATTCTTATCTTAATGGTTTATAAAATTTATAAAGTTTACAAACCCTAGCCATCACTCCTTTTCATTCTTAAACATACACTCTCTCTCTCATCCGCTGCTCTTCCTCTCTGCTCCCTCAGTCTCTCTTTCCCTCCTTCTTCTCTTCCTCCCTTCAACTCTCCTTGCTCTCTTCCTCTCTCCAACCTGCCAAGTCCATGGTTGTAACATGGATCTTACTTTTTTAAAGGATTACCACAAGAGGCGTAGGGTTTGTGATGAATTTATTTGACAATCCCCATTTTTTCCCTCTCCAAATCTTACGCCTCTTGTCTCTCTGCTCCTCATCTGATAGACTCTCTGTGGACTCTCACCAACAATAACAACAACTTCTTCACTCCTTTCTAATATTCCTTTCTTTCTCCATAAACTTTCAATCTCTGCTTTTCAAATTCAAGCCAAATAGTTTTTTACTCTGGGATTCATATGGAGGTCGCACCAGACATCCATCTTTGTTCCTCCGGATTTCTTTAACAGTAAGTATTCAAATTCTTCTTCTTCTTTTTTATTTTTCTTGTTTAATTCTTTGAGTGCTGAAAATGTAGTTTTTTTTATGTATTGATTAATAGTTTTTATTTCTTTGGTTTGTTGACTATGCTATGTGAATTTATTTGTTAACTATGCTTTGTGAATTTTTGAAGAAAAAATGGTTGATGTTGTTCTTGGATTTGTCTTTGTGGAGCCCTATGTGGTAAAGATCTTTGGTTTTTGGATCTTTATTTTTATTAAACCCTTGGATCTCGTCTATTTGGCTGTGTTCGGACAGGCGCTCGTGGCCAAATGTTACAATCGGCGAGGCGTCGGTTGGTTGGTGGCGAGGGTTTGTCCTAGAAGGGATGCTCGGCGGCAAGTGCCGCAGTAGAAGCCTAGATTTCTTTTGTTGTATTTTATGGCTTGGGCCTTTACTGTTTGTTGGATCTATTGGGCTAGTTTGGCAGGTCCTCTTTTGGGCTAGTTTACTAATATCCAAATCTAAAAAAAAAAAATAATAATAATAATAAAACCGAACCGGACCAAAACCAAACCGAAACCGAAAAAAAACGAACCGAAAAAAATTAAAACCGAACTGTTTCTAACCGAACCCAGCCCTACTTATCATTAGTTTTCCTAATATTTAGCTAGTTGAAAACATAATTAGTTTCCCAATATGGCAATAATCAAACCTTACTTTTATGGTGCAACCTAGCAGCATCAGGATCATGTTCCAATACCTTAAAAACAAGAATTCGATTTGATTATGGGAGTAGTTCATCCTCTTCCGATTGATTCTCGCTCTTATTCTCGACTTTGCCCATTTTGACCTTGAAACTTCCGAGTAACATTTTCTTTAGAATAATGCTAATAATCACGTTATATAATTTATAAAATATAAATTAAACTGATGATTTTCCAAACATTATCAACTTTTTTAACTTAGTAATTCGGCAGACATCATGCCTTTATTGTTTTCCGTATTTTCTGAATTTCGGTGCCAATAAAGTTAGCATTTTCTGTTTCGGTCTCCAAATTTCATTGATGTCATCCTGCCCTTTACCATAATCAGAGAAATTAGTCAAAATTCCAGCTGTCCTCTTTTTCTTTCCTTTTTCCTGTTCTTTAATTTTTTTTTCTTCCTAATTTCTAATTTATATAAATATCTGCAAAAAATACATTGGGCGCTTTGTATCTATATCCCGATATTTGCTCTACTGTGACAAGATTCCGCCAACTCCGTCAAATGTACTGACCTGAATGTGTTCCTATGTGGCAATTAGAAGACAGTGCAAACATTCTCGGTTGCTTCACTTTGGCTAGATTCTGTTACCTCCGTCAAATGTACTGACGTAGATGAGTTTCCTACGTCGAAATTAGAATATTATTTTTTATGGCTACGTTTTCCCGGTACCAATTTAATTTTTTTTTTTTTTAAAGTGACAATTTAAGGAGTACAAGTAAAAAATAGAGTAAATTATAGCAATAGTCCTCAACTTTAATCAAATTAGAACAATGGTCTATCAACTAAAAATTCATTACTAATAGCTCTTCAACTCATCAAAGTGTGTAGCTATGGTCCTTTTGGTCAACTTCGTCAGAATTTTGTCAAAATGAGTTATGTTGGAATAACTATTGTTATAATTGGAATACCTCAACTCATCAAAACATGTAGCTATAGTTATTTTCATCAACTTCGTCAGAATTTTGTCAAAATGAGTTATGTTGGAATGACCATTACCACAATTGGGTTAAAGTTAAGGGATCATTGCTCTAATTAGGTTAAAGTTGATAGATCATTTCTCTAATTGAATTAAAGTTGAGAGATCAATGGTAATGGATTTTTAGTTGAGGGGCCATAGTTGCACATTCTGATGAATTAGGGGATTAATAGTAATAAATTTTTAATTAAGAAATCATTGCTCTATTTAAGTTAAAATTAAAAGACCATTACTACAATTTTTTTGTAAAAATAAGCAAAATACATTCTGGAAAGTTCGACAGTCCAGACTTTCCAGAGGTTGGCAGAAATTCCTTCAATTGTCTAATCGTAAAGCAGAATCAAACCGACCTTCATTTTTCCATCATTTCGTCTGGCCGGCCGCCCACCCACTCCTTTTAGCTGTCAGCTCAAATCCTCCTCGACTCCCCGAAGGTATGCGTGCTTCTTAAGCTCTTTGTCTCCCTCCTGCTACCAAGAAACCATTTTTTTCCGTTTCTCTTCAGTATATCTGCTATTTTCCCCTCTTGTGAATCGATTTCCAAGTTTTTGTAAGTTGAATTGTTTCTTTTTTTTTTCTGTTCCTGCTTCCGATTTTACTGTTGTGAATTTAATTTGTTTAATCTTGTGTTCGTTGATTGATCTATCATCTCACAAGTTCACTGTGGATTGTTCTGGTGTTTTGTGAATTTGTTGAGTGATTGTTGCTGTTCATGTTAATTAGTCAGTGACTGACTGAGACTGTGAGTGGCAAATTCTGACAGATTTTGTAGTGATTTAATCTGATTGGCATCTAAATTTTGATGGCATCAACCCATCACTAGCATTAAGCATGACAAATCTCATATTTTGGTTTAATCTGATCCAAAACCCCTTACTTGTTATCAATTGGTGACAAACATATTGTGTGTGTGTGTGTGTACTTGAAAGGAAAACCCGAAATGCTTGATACCAGTTTGAAGTGCGTGTAATTGATTCATCTGTGGTATGGGAATAAGAATCAGCCGTGTTATTTCTATATGTGATCGGTGCCTGACAAACCCTTTACAAAATAGTTAGGTAGCCTTCGGTTTTGGATGTAATTCCTGGAAAGAATTAGAAATTATGCTTTATTGCTTTTTGCCTGTTTTGTTGATCTTCCGGTGAAATAGAGTATTACGTTTTATAAGCGGTGGATTTTCACTTTTCACGCGTGTCTTCAATTACCGGTTGCCCAATGTTTAGTACTTAATCCAGGATTGTAATGGCTCACTGATATGACCTTTGTTTTGTTCAACTTGTGGCAATCTCCCATTAATCCATGCTTGTTAGTTAGGTTATAAGGTACACAATCCAACTTACAAGACCAAAACAGAGTTTTCTGATGTAAAAACCAAGAACTGATTCGTTCAATGAAGAAGTTACCATAATTGTATGCATTCTAGTATGTTTCTTAGGTTACTAACGGATTTCCCTGATTCCTCTGCAGCATCACCATAAAGAATGGCAGATACCGAGGACATTCAGCCTCTCGTCTGTGATAATGGTACTGGAATGGTTAAGGTATGGGCTTTGTTTCATTTTGCCTGGTAATGTATGAGAACCCATCTTAACATACATGCTTTCCCTTGGTATATAACGATCGTCATGACTTCCTTCAACAGGCTGGATTTGCCGGAGATGATGCTCCAAGGGCTGTTTTCCCCAGTATTGTTGGTCGTCCTAGACACACAGGTGTTATGGTGGGGATGGGACAGAAAGATGCCTATGTCGGGGATGAGGCCCAGTCGAAAAGAGGTATTCTCACATTAAAATACCCTATTGAACACGGGATTGTTAGCAACTGGGATGACATGGAAAAGATCTGGCATCATACTTTCTACAATGAGCTTCGTGTCTCTCCTGAGGAACATCCTGTGCTCCTTACTGAAGCACCCCTGAATCCTAAGGCCAACAGGGAAAAGATGACTCAGATCATGTTTGAGACCTTCAATGTCCCTGCTATGTATGTTGCCATCCAAGCAGTTCTTTCCCTCTATGCTAGTGGGCGTACTACAGGTTTGTACCAATATGAAAAACCGAGAGTGATTTATCTATTTATTTTGTTATAATTATTTTCCATGTGCAAACAAACAAATAAATTTGGAAGCAAAGTTTACAATCTTGAAAGCTCGTTACTTTTTAACAACAAAACATTTTCCAGGTATTGTGCTGGACTCTGGTGATGGAGTCAGTCACACAGTTCCCATCTACGAGGGTTATGCACTTCCACATGCCATCCTCCGGCTTGACCTTGCTGGACGAGATTTAACAGATTCCTTGATGAAGATCCTGACTGAGAGAGGGTATACTTTTACTACAACTGCTGAACGGGAAATTGTACGCGACATCAAGGAGAAGCTTGCCTATGTGGCACTTGATTATGAACAGGAACTTGAAACTGCTAAAAGCAGCTCATCAATTGAGAAGAGCTACGAACTACCTGATGGTCAGGTGATTACCATTGGAGCAGAGCGTTTCCGTTGCCCTGAGGTCCTATTTCAACCATCATTCGTTGGAATGGAATCGCCTGGAATTCACGAGACCACCTATAACTCTATTATGAAGTGCGATGTTGACATTAGAAAAGACTTGTATGGCAACATTGTCCTCAGCGGAGGGTCCACTATGTTCCCAGGAATTGCTGATCGAATGAGCAAGGAGATCACAGCCCTCGCACCAAGCAGCGTGAAAATTAAGGTGGTAGCACCTCCAGAGAGAAAGTATAGTGTTTGGATTGGAGGATCCATATTAGCTTCACTGAGCACATTCCAGCAGGTATGGGTTATACACTTATACTGCTTGTCCTACGCTGATAGCTTATATTTGATTTCACTTCGTATTACTGATCATAGAAGAGATATGAGTATTGATTATTGAATTCTTATTTACTATGGAAAATCTCAAGAGTTTATGTTCAAATAACTTAAAACAGTGAAATCACCTCGTGATATTCTTGAGGAGCAAACTTATAAGTGAGAGAAATAAAAATTGGTTGTGATTTTATAAGGGCTGGATTGGTATTGCTGTGCTTTGAAAAAAAGTTGTTGTGAGAATAAGCTGCTGTGCTGTGAGAATAAGTGGCTGTGAAATAAATCAGCAAAGTGTTTGGTAAACTTTTTTGTAAAAGTGCTTTTGGAAAAAAAAAAGCAGTCTGATAGTGGGTCTTTTCATTAAAGGAGCACTGTAGCTCCATGTGCTTTGAAAAAAAAACCAGTTTTCCAAAGCTGCAAATAGCAGCTTCAGCTTTTTCCTTTGATTTCAGCTTATTTTCACAGCAACTTCCAAAATAAGCCTTTTTTTTTTAGTTTACCAAACACCTAAAACCCTCACAGCTTTTTTTCATGGGTGTTTTTTTTTTAAGCACCTTACTCCCAAACCATCTCTATAAGTATGGTATCAGCATATAAGTTGCAGATTTCTAAAACCGATACAAAAGTTTAGTACCTTTCTGATTGTGTATATATAATATATGTTCACTACTGAAAGTCGTTCTTCGAGTACAATTTATTTGTTTAGGAAGTACGGTTCTGTGATTATGATCTCGGTGTCTCGTTTTTCTTGAATGCAGATGTGGATTTCTAAGTCTGAGTATGACGAATCAGGCCCGTCCATCGTCCACAGGAAGTGCTTCTAGACATGCGATCATATCGTCATCTTCCCCCCCCCCCCCCCCCCCTCTTTGGATTTGTGTGGTTTCGGATTGTCAGATAGCGTTTATTGTGTGAGCTTGGGGTCCGTCATCTCTTTTGTCATCGCTTTTAGATTGCGTCACATATGATATAGTAAGAACGGTAGTTCTTAAGTCGGATCGGTATATGCAGTTGTGCTGTTTTGTACACATTGTTTATGTGGTTTTAAAGTTTGTTGAAATAGAATATTAGATACTAATTAAATAATTAATGATGTTGTTTTGGATTATTAATTTACATTATTATCTTCCTTTGTTGTTGGGAAATGAGGAAGTTGCTGGGGGAGGGGCAACAAAACTGCAAGAGTTGGCTGCATAAATTGCGTTTTGTTCTCCCCTAGCATTTGCATTGTCACGGCATAACCACCGTGGCCTGCGTCCCCTAGCACTTGTATTGTGCTCACTAAGGCGGTCCCAAAAGTTCGGATTTCAGAAACGACGTTGCAAGTCCGTTTGTGTGTGTACATTTTCCCCCTCTATCGACGGAGGAGGGGGATTACGCGCTTGGGACCTTCCTCGGAATCCAAGTGCGTTCCGGAAAAGCGACATTTTCGGTTAGAAACGGCTGGAAGGAGAAACGTTATCAATCGATCTGATAAGTTATACAGTCACATACTCCGGACTTCTCATATTTTGCATCAGCACTCAGCAGTCGGCCAGTGTCCTAAAGGCCAGAGGCATTTTCGGTACACCCGTAAAAATTTGGACGGTTATTTCTACAGATGCAGGCTAAGGGGTAGAAAAAACGCAAGGGTTTCCATATATGCTGGTTTTAATTGATGTATTACTTTATTTGCTGGCTGTTTTATGGGAATTGATTTTCGCGTTCTCATTTCTTTCTTGTGCATATCTCTCTTTTTATTTTTGGGCTTGGATTGTCGCCTCGCCTATCAAAAGAGAATCAAACGTCAACAAGTAGTCAGCAGAGTGCAGAAGGTAAAAAACGAGAGTGATTTCCGATCTAGCTAAGATGGTAATTAAGGAATCAGGCTTGGTAACTTTTGCCTAATACCAGATTAAATTAAGTGTACGGCACCATTTAAAAAAAACTGGATAAAAACTTCAACTCTTGAACTAGTTGCATTTTCCATACATGTGTACATTGGCCAAACTCAGTAAGAACAAAGCCGCTACGGGCCGCTTTCCGGCATAGGATTTTGTTCGGAACTATGCTCCCTGGCGGGTTGCGGAGGTGGTGGTGACTGAGACGGAGACTGAGGAAGGCACGTGCGTCGGCACGTGGGACAAGAGGAGTGAGAAGACAACCATTCCTGAATACACTGAGCATGAAAACCATGTTTACACCTGCCTATCACTCTAATCCCTTCCCCCTCCACAAACTCCGACAAGCAAATGGCGCACTCCGCCTCCACCCCTGCCAGCTTCGCCTTCATCTCTGCCGTGTAAATCACCGCCGGAGCCGCCTCTAAGCACTTAGCCGCTGCCACATTGCTCTTCTGCTGAACATCAACCAACGCCTGTTGTCTCTGAGGAGCACTGTTGTTCTGACGATCGGAAGGGTTGGTGCTGCCACCGCGGAGGAAGCAGCGGATGGCGGCATTAAGACCCAACGCGCAAATGAGAGCGCAAAGGAGGACGATGATGATCATGGCGGCGTTGGCCTCGAATTCTTTTGAGCCGGAGTAAGGCCACCAGCGGCAGGCGTGGGAGCCGCATGTCGTTGGCCCTGCTGGAGGTGAAGGAAGTGGCGGAGAAAGGTGGATGAGGTTAACATCAGCTACTTCCACAGCTGACAGCCCCACTGTTGGCGGTGGTCTCATTTATGTATGCTCTTTTAATTAGTAATTCTCTGCTGCTGCTGATGATCTCTCAGCTCTTTTCTGAAGTTTGCAGAAAGGTAGAATGTTTTATATTCTGGCTTTTTAGTTTTCTAGAGAGAGAGAGAGAGAGATTGCGTGAGAGTGGAGATTAGGAAGATTTATAGGTGTTAGGGCAGGGAAGGGAAGCAAGAAATGCATACGTGTAATTTGGGTTTCACATTAGAGGAATGGTTGCAGACCAAATTTTTACACCGTATTTGCAAATTATATGATGTATCATAAATAAAAAATAAGTATATTAATTAATATTTAGTAATAATTTAATTATCAACAATAACAAGCCATTTAGTACTACGTTTTAGTGGTATTGCTCTTTACTTCTAAGTATGAATTTTTAGGTTCAATTCTCGTCAAAAGTAAATTTGAATCATATTATTATAAGTCGTTCATTGTGAGGTTTAGTTCACTCATCCATTCTAAATAACATCGTTTGTTAAAAAAATTCCATATTATTATATAATTTATAAAATATAATTAAATTAATCGTCTCGCTGGCATTATCTTTTACGTTATTATATTTGGCCTGGGTGAGAAATATTTGTCATTATTTGGAATACTTGACATGTGTGGGGTACTGAGAATCACTACCTATCTTCTTCTGGGAGCTTCCACACTCTATTAACCTACACAAATTAGTTAAGAAACAAAAACAAGGTGGAAATGGAATAAACTGTAAATTCGTATTGGATGAGAGAATTCGAACTCGAATACAAAAAGGTTGCTAGACTAATTTGATCAATCGCCGTAACTTATAAGGTGTATATTCTTACATTTTAGCTTCGACCTTTTCACAAACACAAAAATCTTAATTTGAGTTAATAAGCTTAAGAGATTTCACATATTCAACATACTATTTTTCAAGCTTTATAGCCAATGAAGATATATTTTTTTCTTCAACAGTGCGTGACACTGAATGATGTGGTTGTGGAAATTACATTTAACAGCTAAAACAACCATAGCAGTGAGTGTTACGTAGCATTGAAGTCATACCCGTTGTAACTTTTAATATACTTAGTGTGTTTATCTTTACTTGGTTGTTGACATATTACTTGTGAGAATATTACACAAATTAAGCTAACAATATGCTTTGTGTTACATAATTCTTTAATTTAATTACACTTTGCGACTGGTTAGAAGGAAAGGAATGATTCTTTTTCCAAATACATGGAATTGGTCAATTCTTAGTTCCCACGCATTTTTGGTTTACTTACAACCTTGCGGATAGCTGACGCGCGAGTAACATGAGTTCCATCTGAAAATTACAACACCATGAAAAATTAAGAAAAATGAGAAATTGGTGGGAGCTGAATTTATTATCTAGCTTTTAAATGTGGTTTGAAGTGTTGAAGAAGGCTTTTTATTCAAACTGGTTTCTAAGATTAACATAATTCTTTATTTTGGTTTTGAGATTTAAAATCGATAGAAGTGGTTCCAAAGTTTGTTCATTGTTAATTATTTTTGTCTTTACGTGAAAAATCTTTGTTAAATAAGGACTAAAATGATAAAAATATCCTCAATTTTTGTCAAATCATTTTGCCCATTGTTGATTAAATTCAGAGTATTTTTGTCATTTTGTTCCTTATTTAACAGAGATTTTTTACGGAATAACCAAAATAATTGACAGTGAACAAACTCAAAGACCACTTCTATCGATTTCAAAACTCAAGGACCAAAGTGATGAGTTACGTCAATCTCAAAGACCATTTTAACTAAAAAACCTCTTGAAGATGAACAATATATTTTTGAAATAAGGATTGATGGGGGTTTGTAATTACTATTATTGATTCAAGTGAATATTCTAAATTTCTAATCTAATTTGCACTACCAAAAAGAGAATTCAAACTTGAGTACAAAAGTAAAAACACTCATTTAGGTTTAGCTAACTTAACTACACTCAAATATATGTTTAGAATTCGATCCCTTATTGTGGAAGGGGAGAATTTGATCTTTGATTGAATAAAATGTTTGATCTTGTATAAAGAAAAGGGGTCGAATTCTACACACATTCCTTTTTTACGTTTGGATTAAATAAATCAGAGAATAATTAGAACAGGGAAATAAAGAGAGGTTGTAGGGAGAAATGATATACAAAAATACTTCCATCTTTTAATGTTTAGCTATATAATATGGCGAGAATATTTTTTGCTCAACATTTAAGTGATTATAATGCTCATCATTCGATTGATTACCGTTAAATGGGTTTAAATTCTGAGATATGTGTAGTGAATATGCATAAATCTTAAAATTTTAAACCCATCCAATATACTAAGTAAGGCAATGAGTACTATCACCACTTAAGAGTCGTCAGCAAAAATACAGCCACTCATATGACCTACAAAAATCATAAATGGAGGTGACCTTTTGCAAACTATTCCTATTTCTGTGTAATATTGGGTGAACTTAGACAACGGTTTTAACTTTATAATAAAGCATGAGAATTAGATGCGATGCCCTTATACTACAAATAGACGACATTTTCAAAAGTGAAAAAATCTTTTGGACTTTAATTAGTTTTTAGAAACGCCATTGCAAATAGGGTGCTGCTATTCCACACACTAATTTTTATCTCGCACATTCTTCTTAGTTTTTAGCTGATGGACTCTATTTGATTGAAGAAAATTAATAGACAAAATTAATAAAAGTGTCGGAAGGTGAAATGAGTGTGTAAATTCTTACAAATAGGGGGTTTATAGTTGATCGAAATGTCAGGGAGACTAAATTTATAGACAAAATTTGCAAACTAAATAATGTCTCACCAAAAGAAATAAGCACGTTTATCAACGCTTAACTAATAATCCAATTATCAACTTTTATGTTATTTAATTTACAAATTTAATCTCCTTAACATACCCTTCTTAAAATGTGAAAAAAAAAAGAGGTTAACTTCAAGTGGATATACTTGAGGGAAATAGCGGTGTTGGAGTTGTGAGTGGAGCGAGAGAGTAAGGAGGTGTAGTCAATTTGGATTTCAGAGAATTTTAATAGACTTTTTTTTAAGTGACAGATTTCAAAGGATTTTAATGTACTTACAATTCTATATGGATTTTGACAGATTTATATGGATTTATATTATAGATTATTATGGATTTGTATGGATTTTATTTGTAGATTTTGATGGATTTGCATAGTCTTTTCTTTTCTTTTATCTTTATTAGATTGTTTTTATTTTTTTTTCAAATAAGAAAAGAAAAACCATTTTCTCCCTCCGTGCCCTAAAACATGATTCTGCAGCTGCTTCATTTTCAAGCCGGCCTGTCAACCCAATTCAAACTTTTTAATTGTCTTGTCCATTTTTTGTCTTCCTGAAGAATTATTGTTTTTTATTCAAATTCAATTCGGAGCATCGACGAGTGATTCAATTGAATTTTCAGGTGCAAATCAAATTCTTCTTCTTTGGGTTTGATTTTTTTACCAGTGGGTCGATGTGTTCTTACATTATAGATGGTTGGTTTTGAATTTTGGTCTTACTTTGCCGATTGGATTGGTAATCAAACTTCTAGGTTTGATTTGAAATGATATATTTCCATAGCTCAAGTCAATCTGCAACTCTATTGACAAACCGACCACTTCCATGGCAGATTCAATGAGTTTAACTGACCCTTTACCAAATTGAGGCATAAAAATATAAAGAACAATAGTGGAAAGGGTCAAAGGTGTGCGAGTGAGTATTGATTCAACAGTATATGGACCAGAGAAGTAATTCTCCTGCTGCTTATGGCTAAGAAGTGAGGGCTGAAGAGAGACAATGGAACATAAGCTTGAAAGAAATCCCAGGGGTTGAGGTGGGATTGTATTTGGTGTTGGGTATAGTTCTCAAATCCAATGAAATCCAGCTCTTCATGAAATCCTACCAAATCTTTATTTTCTGAATACCCATAGATTTAGAATCATTCTAAAAATGTCTTTTAAAATCTCACTTGACTACCTATGGATTTGGATGTATTTTTAAAATCTTCTTAAATCCTAATTTGACTACATCATGATTTCAAAGTCTTTTAAAATCTTTTTTCTAAAATCCTAATTGACTACCCTCTAATTTTAAAGTCCATTAAAATCATGTCAAATCCTAATTTGACTACACCCTAAGTGTTATTTAAGATCTTATTTCTCATCATAATAAAGCAAACAATATAAGTAAATTAAATAATGAGTGTCACGAGTCATGACCTCACAAAATCCTAATACGTATCCAGATGAACAAGGTTAAACTTAGTTTTCTCAATTTTATATTGCTTTCTCTTATATTAGCAAAGAGCACCATTAGGACTCAAAATATTTTGTCGCAAACACTTCCTTCTCCTTCACATTTTTTTTTATTAAACTAAAGCTAACCTTTTCTATATATTTATATAGAGAAATGCTAAGGAAAATCTCTTAAAGTGGGATTCTTCATAGACTTTGTACCACTTCACAGTTTAATGTTAATTATCATGTCAACATTATAAAATATTATACCAAAAACATAAAATGATAAAGAGTCCATAGAGGGTACCAATTTTGATATAAGCCCCTTATCATTTCTCATTTATATAAACTAAACATAAGTAGAATTAATCAAATGATTTAAATTACATAGAACTTTGGTAGTTATCCACACTTGAATAATTAAATTAATTCCCAGCTGACCCCATTGAGCTTCATGCATATCCCAACTCATTTTCCTTCTAACTCAAGTCATCAATTTTAGGTTTGCTTTGTGTATGATGATACTACCATGGTAATGATGTAATTAAGTTCCACATAGCCTCTTCCTCAACCGAGAAAATCTTGCGTGTCATCAGACTTATAATTATTTTTATCGGCATTATCTTATTATATACATCAAGTGAAATCATGTGATGAGAGATATAATGCGCATATATATATATACACACACGCTCGATAACAGACAATGAGATAGAGGATTAGAAAAATAATTAAGAGTAATCATGATTATGATAAAGTGGAGCTGGTGGGTGTATCATCTATCATGTATGTATGAAATAAAATTACAGAAAAATCCATTACCTAAAAATTAGTTTGTGCTTCTGTAAACTAATCTGTGTGCTTTTTTCTGTTGCAGTGCGCCGTAGTTTTTCCTTTCTGAAAAAAGAAAAGCAAACAGCAGTAGTGGATAAGCTGATAAGGGCAGCAGCTTCAGCTTGTCTCCAAATAGAAACAACCGGAGTATCTGTTTCTGGTGTTATTAGGGCACAGAGAGATGGCTCCATATAATTTTCAAGAGACGTCCACGTTTCTGTAGCCGCGTTTCCATCTTTGATTCCTTGGCTGCTGCTAGGTATTCAAAAGATTAGACGTCACTTAAGTTGTGAAGGCAACATCTATTATATTATACTTGGCTGCTGCTAGGTATTCAAAAGCTTTCAAATGACATTGCAACAAGAGACCACCAGGTAATTGCGTGTCTGGGTGGTTTTTGACTTCTGATGCATGTGATGTGAGTCATCTATCATTTTTGCTAACATCAGTTGTTTACACATGTGCGTAAGTTTTGACTGTTGATACATATATGTTCTTAGTTTGTCCAGTCACTATGCCAAATCAAGCATGCAGTTAGCTTGCGCAAATCGGCTAGGGACTAGTGGGAGAAGTATGATCGTTGATGCATTAGTTTTAAATTTCACATGCTTTAATCAAGAATCTATAACACGTGTGCATATGCAACTAACCATAACATACTTCGGGCTGGTTTGGTATTGCTGTGCTTTGAAAAAAAGCTGCTGTGAGAATAAGCGGCTGTGCTGTGAGAATAAGCGGCTGTGAAATAAAGCCAGTAGAGTGTTTGGTAAACTTTTTTGTGAAAGTGCTTTTGGAAAAAAAAGCAGGATGATAGTGTGTCTTTTCATTAAAGGAGCACTGTAACTCCATGTGCTTTGAAAAAACTGGTTTTTTTTCAAAGCAGCAAATAGCAGCTTCAGCTTTTCCTTTGATTTTCAGCTTATTCTCACAGCAGCTTCCAAAATAAGCCTTTTTTTTTCAGTTTACCAAACACAAAAATGACCCTCAGCTTTTTTTCACAGTGACTTTTTTTAAAATCACCTCAATCCCAAACGAGGCCTTCGTCATGCATTAATAAGCCAAACATTGGCATGCACAGGACATTATAACCAAGATCCGGCAAAGAAATAAAAAAGAAGAGTAAAAAAGAGAGATAAGAATCGTTGTCAATGTTAGAAATTGATAACTCCAAAATAATTTCTGATGGAGAGTGATGGTGATGTGAGTGAGTAGAACAAGCTCAAATGTACCAGGACCACGAGAGTAAATGAGCTTATGTATGGGCTTGGAACGACGCCGGCTTATTTGGACCCACACAGTCGGCTAATAGAGCTCACATCTTGTGGCTGTGGGCTGTCCAACGAGGCCTCCATCACACACTTTGAACTTTCTTCATCACCAACCTGCAAAACCAACCACTAATAAAACACACAAAACAAAAAACAAGCCAGGTGAGAAATATTTTAAGGAAAACTAATGAAAAATGTTTGAAAACTTTGAGTTTTAATGATAAATATAAAATAAAGGGTAAAATAAATAGTAACATAATTGACTTTTTAATGTAAAAATATGATTTTTTGTTAAAATAAATAGTATCGCGGGTTTTTTATTAAAAGTCTTAGTATTTTAGTGAGGTTGCCTGCTTCGAAGGTAACTTCACAGCAGAAATTAATGGGGGGATTGGGACAATATTCAATGTGTTTGGTTGAGGCTGCTTTCAGTTTCAGCTTTAGCCCATTTCTGTACATGCTAGGGCATCAGTTTTCCGTTTTTTACGTCATGGCAGGAAATAGACATGTAGATAATAAAGGTGTGCTATCCACACATTCTATTTTACTTCTTACACATTCTTTGATAATTTATATTCGTTGATCTTCTTCAATTCATCCGATCCGACAGCCGAAAATTAAAAATGTGTGTGAGAAGTAAAATGGGGTATGTGGATTCACACCCCTAGATAATATTCACTGTTCATGTGTGACTCCACCTATCTAACTGACTGGTGTTTGGATCACATGTTCTGTCTGTCCTCACGCATTATAAGACCTACTTAAAAATACGGACACATGTTCCGTCTGTCTGCACACATCATCCTGTACACACTCAAATCGCCATCTCTCTCCATTATAAATTATCTTGGAGTATCAATTTCTAACATTGACAACGATTCTTATAGTTAGGAGAAGAAGATGCCCTTATAGCACTTAAAAATAAGTTCGTATATTATTATGCAATTTTTTAAATAAATACGAAGTTCGCTATTATTTAAAAATGTTAAAAATACATTTTACAAAAAAAAAATGTTATCTTTCTTAGATATGTTATAAATATTTGTATAATACGTGAAATTTTTATATGTTACACTAAAAAATATGTGAAACTAAATGCATTCAACATTAACTGTGTAAATATACGTATATATAGTACGTTTGATTTTGAAAAACATATATTTTAGCGAATGGATTTAGAAATGTATGAAAAATGAAAATATTCTTTATATGTACAAGTATAAATATGTATATTAATAGTATTTTGGTATCATACCCCCTAGTTCCACCATTGTGACCACTGCGAGCAGTGGCGGAGTCAGCATGGGATCTTTGGTTTTCCTTGACCCCAATAACTTTAAAAACTACGTATATTTACTTGTATATTGATTTAACCGCAAAAAACAACTAAGGCAAATTAAATTATGACCTCCTCATCCTACTTCTTCTATTTTCTTCTATCATGTTTGTCTTCATTTTCTCTCTTCTTGTATGAAATGTTTTAGTTGAAAAGCCTTGAAAGTCTTCAACATTACTCCACAGTATCTTACATCCACCCTCGACAAGCATGTACAAGTAATAGTAGTCGTCGACATATGTTGACATAAAATTTCGGCATATGTTGGTAGGAATTCATAGGTACCTATTAGGTGCTCGATGGAATGAACCAATAAAGCTTTTTGGTTGATATTATGACCCCATTATTTGAAAATCATGGCTACGCCACTGACTGCGGGGCAATTCTGAACTACATAAGAATTCCTCCCAATTAATTGGATGGCCGAGTAAGATTCAGCTCAGCTGTCTTCCTTTTGCATTTATGTCTTTAATTTATCTCTATTTTTTTTCTGCATGTTGGGATTTGGCTTCTGAACTAAGATGTAAACAGTGCTCAAATTATGATGCGAAAGTGACTCATCACCTATGCAAATGCAATCATGGATCCTTACAGTACCAATGCCATGACGACCACGCTAGTTAGATGGTTATGACCTACACTTAGTACAGTTATTGCTAATATTTACCTTCACATACTCTACAGTAAAGTTCTGGAAGACGCTAGACTCTAGTCATGAGGCGGGTCGAGGCCTAGCGCTTAAGTGGCTAGGCCCGGGGGTGGCTAGGCTCGGGGGGGGGGGGGGGGGCTAGGCTCGGGGGGGGGGGGGGGGCTAGGCTCGGGGGGGGGGGGGGCGCTAGGCCCGGGGGGAGGCTAGGTGAACTATGTAGATTTAAGTAAATTTATCACATATCATATAAATAAGCCCATGCTTATACTTAAAAATTACATAATTGTATTGAGATACATAAATTGTAAAATAAAATGACATATAGATTATAAAATATTAGAATATAATGGAAACATGGAGAACAAACATATAATGTGTATTCATCTAAGTATTCAACAAGTTTTTTACAATTTATTAAAAAAAAGTTATCTATTTTCTGTCTAAGTGAAAGTTACGACTTAGGCGGACGTCTTAACAAGTCTAGGTGTCCTTTCTTAAAGTCAAACTAGGTAGAAAATGGTTAATGTATTGTGAAATTGAGGTTTCTTAGACAAGAAAGAACATAGGATAGAGATTCTTCTCTACGGACGCTGTATATGGCAACAGACTCAAAGTAATAAGGGAAATATGAGATTGAGTGCAACCAAATGCAAGGAATCCTCTTGCTTTTTGTGAAGAGTACCGAATGACATGGTTTAGGTGTCTAAATTTAAGATTTATTTTTACTTTTTTTTATAAACGATAGGATAATTTACATTAAACTATGAGGAAGGAGATTAAAACACAAGATCTCGGATGCAAAGGTGAATGCTCTTAACCAACTGAACTACAAGCTACTTGCAAGAATTTCTCTGCTTCTTGAATTGAATCAAAAGCGAGTAGACTAACATTCGCCATAAAAAGAGGGCATATATTAAGCCCATATATGAATATTCCAAATGGGCCCATCATCCAATCTATTGGGCCCAATGGATCGGGTCTCTCTTGTCCAACCGAATCAGTTTGGACAGTGTCCGATACGACTAACTGAAAGTGGGTTGGAATTGGAAGGACTGAGAAGCCAAGCTCTGAAATGGCGGCAGCGGCACCACCGTCGTCATCGCCAGTACGGTGGTGGAGGACGGCGTTTCTAACAGTGAGGGACGAAACCCTAACAACTCCTCTGCGCACTTCAATCCCCGAACTCCTCAAACATTCCATCTTCTCCCACTCCCACACTCTCCTCTCCGCCGCCCACGACCTACCTCCGCAGGAAGTCACCTCCGATTTGCTCTTCGTCATGGATCTCGTCATCACAAAGTCTCACGGCGGCGAAGACCTGACTCCTACGTTCACTCACATAACGCACTTGGTATGTATTCGACTGAGAATTTGGCTCTGCCCCTTTGCTTCTTCGTTTTTTCTCCGAAAATTTTGAAAATTGTTGTCGTTTTGATTCAGATCCATGATATCTCCCATCGTGTTCCGCTCGAGATCAATTCAGCTTCTTGGACTCTGATCCTCGACGCTTTCAACAAAATGCTTCGCTCGTTCATCGGCTCTTCGTCCTTTACGCCGGTTATGGAAGCTCTGCAGACTCTAAGGTATGCTCAACTCCTCTGGTTTTCGGTTCCATTTCCGGAAAATTTGCGTTCTGATTGTGAATTCGATTGTAATTTGTAAATTCGTTATCTTTAGACGTGTTATGAGCGCGTATCAGAGGAAATGCACGACGGCGGAGGAGGTTCAGCTGGTGAAGTTCCTGCTGCGAATCATTGAGAGCTCTCATGCAGAGTTGAGCTCAGTTCGCAACCAAAGCTCGGTTCTTGAAGTTGGGAAGAGAATGCCGGTGCCTCGATATTGTAGTTTATGGGAAGTTCAGACGCTTGCATTTACTATGCTTGGAGAGGCAATCTCCAGAGTTGGTTTAACCTTGCCGTTGGACATCTGGAGATCAACAATCGAGGTCCTGATAATTTATTTGACACTTGTAATTCTGTGTATTTGTATGTATGTATGTATATGTGATGCTGATGCGGTTTTGCTCTCACTTAGGTTTTTAGGAAAGTGATGGATGGCTTGGCAGCTAAAAGCCAGCTTGTGGAAGACGCTTTTATGTCCAAGTATTCCAACAGTCTCTACTATTGCTTGCTTCGACATATTATAAATGAATTTGTCATCCTTATATATATTGGCAATGGTACGCCATTTGTGCTGCTGCAGGTTTTATTTATCGCTTCTGCATTGTCTGCATTTGACTCTCGCGGATCGTAAGTGTTCATTTTCTGACCATGTAAGTTGATGATTTTGTTTACTGAAATTATACTAAACTGATAGCCTGGTTCAGATTGAGTTGTATCTTCAACCATCATATTTCACACCTTCTGGATTTGATTATCCTTTCAGGTGTCAAGTTTTGTGGCTGCTTTGCGAATGTTCTTTTCCTATGGCATTAATAGTAGAACCCAACATACCTGTTCAGCAATTGGTCAAAAGGAAAAGGAACCTAGTTTAGCAAGCCTTAAGTTGGGTTTGGAAGATTCTAAAAAGACCGATCGTACTCCATATAGGCCTCCACACCTGCGCCAAAGGGACAATTCAAATATGAAGAAGAGTGGAGCTCAGGGTTCTCAAAGTTTATCAGATCATGAATCTTCCGCAAATGAGTTTGCATTGTCAGATTCAGATTACAGTGACAGTGATGGATCAATTAAAGACATTGACAACATTCAGAAATCAAAAGTCCGAGTAGCTGCCATTGTTTGTATACAGGTAAGTTTTGCAATTTTTTGGTTCTTATCCTCTTTCCTAATGTCAAAGTTATTAAAGATTTTTTCAGTTTTTTTTTTGTCTTTTTTTTATTCACTTCTTTTTATCTCAATGTCAATAATAGGCTACAGAATAAGATGTACCCTGCCCTAGGGTCTCACCTCCCAAAGATCTTAGATCTCTTATTTTACTAAAGGGAGGAAATACTAATTTACATCACGGCATCCAATTAAATCTTGGGGTGTAAGCTAGCTAAAAGAAAAAAAGTTCAGTATTAAGTGATTAATGTTGTTTTACATCTTAAGTGATTAAGTGATTAATGACAGTGATTAAATCTTAGGGATTCGATTGAAGCAGTGGATAATATGGCTGAGCAAAAAGTAGCTGCTTTTGTTTTAAAAATTTATTGTCTTCTTGAAGCTACAGAATCCCACCAATCATTTTGGAAAAGCAATATTTCTTTACTTGTTAAAAGTTCGGGCAGAAGGAAAATGTTAAGCAAATGTTATGTGATCTGGGCCCCTGGCTGGCGTAAGTAGCTATATTGATTACCTCGCTTTTTGAGTTGATTTTGTTTACTGGTGTACCTATTAATATTATGAAATCTAACAAGATGGTGACAAGTGACAACATCTTAGCACAATGACATTATCCATTATGTACGAAGAAATTGGGATGCTGTATTTTGACAATGAAATCTTTTACTGTTTGCACACTTACCTTCTTTTCTTCGTTAATTTGGTGAAGGATCTTTGTCAAGCTGATTCCAAATCATTTACCAGCCAATGGACGCTGCTATTGCCAACCAGTGATGTACTACAACCTAGGTAAAGCATCCCACTTTCTACTATTCCCAAATAGTTAATTTCATATACTTGATCCTCCACCACCAAACTCACTTTTTCCTGTTATGTTCTGAATTACAGGAAATATGAAGCAACACTAATGACATGCTTGCTATTTGATCCTTATCTAAAGGTATCATTAACTGTTGTTACTGATTAGATTTAGACACTGCACTTGCTTTTGGTGAATTATTTGAACCTAGACCCTGGGTTTATGTAAAATATCTTTGTACTTCTGCTATGGTTCATGGCAATTTGTTTTCTCATTTTCACAACTTTCATACATACTCCAATGGTTATATAATAATCTATGTTCAGTGGTGCTTCTAGCTGACATGTGCTTTTCTATTGTGGCTAGGCACGGCTTGCTTCTGCATCAACCCTGGAAGCAATGTTGGATGGCCCGTCATCTGTTTTTCTGCAGGTAGCAGAGTTCAAGGAATCTTCTAAACGTGGATCTTTCACATCACTTTCAAGTTCCCTTGGACATATACTAATGCAGCTTCATACAGGTATGTGAAAGCCACTATGCTGCACAAATTCATACTTTCACTGCAATAATATTGCTGTTACATGTTCAAGTAACTTATTCTCATGACGTCACAATTTTTATGATGTATCTGGTGTAGGTATTTTATACTTAATTCAACGTGAAACTCATAGTAGACTGATGGCATCCCTGTTCAAGATTCTCATGCTTTTGATATCATCTACACCGTATGAGTTCTCCCCCCAAAAATTTTGTAATTGTTAATGATTTGCTTCTTTTCTTTGGTTTTGTTTAAATGTGATTTGGTGTTCAAAACACTTGTATCATCTTATGTTTCTCTTAAGCTGTATTCAGATTCCAAAACCTCCAGTTAGAACTATTCAGTGTGTACTTTTTAATTCAGTTCTGAAATTGGGCAATTTGGCTTACAGCTTTAATAGCATTTTATATTGCCTTTATGCCCTTTTTGGGTTTGAATCTTTCCCTTACCAACTTCCCTTACTTTTGGGTGAGTAAGTCACCTCCTTTACTTTAGGATCTGACTCCGAAAATCTTGATTTCAAACAATATTCTTTATTTATTGCAGCGAGGATAGGAAAAGTGGCACGCTCTGAATACTGATTCTTCATAGTAGCATTTTATTTATTTTATTAGACACTTGTGTACACAACAAAACGATGAATGATGTTACTCCCTACTCTTTTTTGAGGAAAATCTTGTGTACTTATATTTCCTGTCAATGATCATTTTACAGATATTCAAGAATGCCTGGAGAGTTGTTGCCAACAGTTTTTACGTCTCTACAAGAAAGGATGAAAAATGGATTTCCATTCAAAAGTGATCAGACTGGTCTGCTGGTTAGTTGTCCTTTTTTTCTTTTTCTTTTTCAGGTAAAGAGTAATATCTGCATTGCCTGCCCTTCCCCACTGTTATAACTTAACTATTTTTATCTCGTTGATTAGGCTTCTTCTATTAGTTGCTTGACAACCGCTCTGAACATCTCACCTTCTTCACTGCAAGTTAAAGACATGCTTCTGGTGGAGATATCTAATGATGAGCTTAATATTGGTAGCATAACTGATTAACTTTACTGGTGCTCATGTTTGCTAATTCTTAAGCTACACCATCCTTTTGAAAATCATCACACTTTGTCTCATTTCTGTGCCTTTCCACTTTGTCTCCTTTCTCCAGATTTTGTCGATGCTAAAAAGAAGTCAGCTGTTCTCTCTACACTGTTTCAATTTTCAGAACAAGTTAGCAACCCAACGATATGCTTTGAGGCTCTTCTGGTAATTGGTTTATGATAATCAGGTTTTGCAGCGGTGCTGATTCTTTTCTGGGCAAGCATGTAGCATGCCATCAACTGTCATGAGATGCTTGTGGTTTTTCTATTAGTGTCTTTTCGACTATGCACTTTCTTTTCTTAAAGGAGTTTGGCTATTTTGACGCATTTGGTGATTATATCTAAGGCTTATATTGTTTCTTGTAGGCACTTAGGGCTGTGTCCCATAATTACCCAAGCATAATGTTTTCCTGTTGGGAACAAATTTCCACCATTGTTTATGGTGTTTTGAGGGCAGCTATTACTGAAGTTCCTACAGGATATAAGGGCAATACTAGAAATTTTGTTGGATTTATTGGGGAAAAAGTCATTACAGCTGCTATTAAAGTAAGAGTCCTTTAATATCAGCTATTTTTCCTCTCCAAAAAAGTAAATGAATACTATTAATTTTTGTTGAGTTTGTTGTACATTAGAAACAAGCGAGACCTTACAAAGTGGTATTTTTAGGTCATATTCATGTAATTGATTTTTTTCCCCTCGCGGACATATACGTATAATGATCCTTGATGTCAATTATCAGGTTTTGGACGAATGTCTACGGGCAATATCTGGATTTAAAGGAACTGAAGACCCTTTAGATGATAAATTACTTGATGCTCCATTTATTTCTGACTGCATAAGGATGAAAAAAGTTTCATCTGCCCCTTTTTATGAACCAGAGAACTCAGAAAATACTAGAGATGAACCCACATCATGTCAATCTGGAACAGAGCAGTGGTGTGAGACAATTGAGAAACATATGTCTCTGATTCTTCACCATCCTTCTGCAGTGGTTAGTTGTTATAAACGTTTGACTTTTTCCCAAGTGGGGTAATATACCAAATGTAGGGATTATCTTTTTGCGTTTTTATCTACTGTTCTGAACCTTATAAATTTCCTTGAAGGTGAGAGCAGCCTCTGTTACATGTTTTGCGGGTATAACTTCTTCTGTATTCTTCTCATTGTCGAAGGAAAAACAAAACTTCATTCTTTCTTCTTCTGTAAGTTTTCTTGTAACTAATCACTGGTGCTATACTGTAACCTCTCTGTTTTTTGTAAATGGAATAGAAAGCTTTTTTTCTTATCGGTTATACGTACAAAATCCTTTTAGGTTCGTGCTGCCGTAAGTGATGATGTGCCTTCGGTTAGGTCAGCTGCTTGTCGAGCCATTGGAGTCATATCAATGTTTCCTCAAGTTTCTCAAAGGTGATTTTGACATGTTTTTAATGGCATTGAATGATTCTCAGAGTTCTTATTATCTGTTATCGACTTCGAATTTTATGCTTTGTTCGAGAACCTTTGACAGAGATTCATTAAGAACTTAAATTATACAGTGCAGAGATCCTTGATAAATTTGTTCATGCTGTGGAGATTAACACTCGTGATCCCCTGATCTCGGTATTTTCCTGTCTGTCTAATTATATTTTATATTTAATAAGATTGGTATTTCATTTTACTTCTTAAGCAGTCAAAACCTTTCGTATAATTCTTATTTTAGGTGCGAATAACTGCTTCTTGGGCTCTGGCAAACATATGTGATTCTATCCGTCATTGTATTGATGATTTTGCCTTGAAACAATCTGGAGGTGAGCTTAATTTTGAAGCGTGATATATCAATGGTATTTACACTGTATCATTGATTATTCAAACTACTAATCTTCTTTCTATTGTTTTTTTTTTTTTTTTTCATTTCTGTATAGGCTATCCTGAAATCTCTAAATTATTCACAGTATTAACCGAGTGCGCTTTGCGTCTGACTAAGGATGGAGATAAGGTTAGATATGTTAACAAGTCAAGTCATTTCGTTTTTTCCTCCTTTCTATATGTTAGTTGAATATGATGATAATAAGCCAAATGATAGACACTTAGATGTAAAGAATTCATAGTGTCTGCTCATTTATAGTCATTGATAATTCATGTATATCTCACAGTTCTGAGTATTTTTTTCTTTCTACAATCAGATTAAAT
This sequence comes from Malus sylvestris, assembly GCF_916048215.2. Taxonomy (NCBI): domain Eukaryota; kingdom Viridiplantae; phylum Streptophyta; class Magnoliopsida; order Rosales; family Rosaceae; genus Malus; species Malus sylvestris. The sequence goes on from NC_062265.1 coordinate 25,952,463, forward strand.
CAAATGCTGTAAGGGCTCTAGGGAATCTTTCAAGATCTATCAAATATAGAAGCAATAGTGACAGGATAGTAGACAATAATGGCATGCCAATAAAGAGCACTAAACCTGACAAAATATCATCAAGCAATTACAGGGAAGGAAGTCAAAGAGATGTATCAATATCATGCCATCCAGCTTCTTTGGGAGATTCTCATTGGCTAGAGAGGGTCGTTCAGGCATTTATTTCTTGTGTTACGACTGGTAATGTTAAGGTACCATGCTGACAGTTCTTACTTGCTGAGATTTTATTTTCTAATTTGAGTGGAATGGATGAGACTGTATCCTCATTATTATCTTCTGTTTTCAACTCTAATTTTACTGTGCATCTAACAGGTCCAATGGAATGTTTGTCATGCTTTAAGCAACCTATTTCTGAATGAGACATTAAGACTGCGAGAGATGGATTGGTATAGTTTGAATCTTATGCGGGCATGGTTACGATGTTTTTTATTTCTTGTTGGAAATCAATTTATTGATGTATGAGGTTGAAATGCCTAATATTTTACTAGTGTTTACAATAATAGCTTGTTTTCTCTGCATTCTCCTAAAGTATGAAAGTAAGCTCATAAATCATAACTAAAAAAAAGCTAACCGTGCATTGTTTTCTGACAGGGCTTCGTCTGTGTTTAGTATTCTTTTACTGCTGTTACGCGATTCTTCCAACTTTAAGATCAGGATTCAAGCTGCTTCTGCTTTGGCCGTGCCAGCATCAGTATTTGGTATGTAGTTGGATTTACCCTTGTTTCTATGTTATTGTTGCCTTGGTAACTTCACAATGCTATATATCAGTTATCCTTCTCCACCAAAGTTCAATTTTTATTGTTATCGGTTCAATTAGTTGACTGACATCTTCTGGATGCATTTTTGATCAAGGAAATCTTGCTCATTGTGTTTTGTATGAGAATCCTTTAAATCATCCCTTGATACAATCTGGAAACTAAAAGAGAAGCCTATTGGTTTGTTGTAGATTATGGAGAATCCTTCTCCGATGTCATCCAGGGTCTGGTGCATATATTAGAGAATCAAGGTTCAGATCGGATTGCATCACCGTCAAATTTCAAATACAGGGTTGCACTTGAAAACCAGGTACGTAATGCACCTGAGCAGTTGTGAATTAATATTGGTTGAAATAGTGAATTTTGGTTTAATGTGCATGTGTTTGAGGTATATGATGTGTTTATTAGTTTTTTCTTCTGCCTGGTTCAGTTGACCTCAACCGTGTTGCATGTTCTTATCCTCACTTCAAGTTCGGATCATGAACCCGTCAAAGATTTCCTTGTAAAAGTAAGTGTTTCTTACACGTAAATTGAATTAACTTGGCCCAGGATAATATTCGTAGTTACTTCTCCACGAGTTTTATTGTAGAAAAATATTTTATCATGTCATACCGTAGATCATTTTCACGAAGTGACCAAGTGAACCATGATAACAATTTTCATTTGGGAGATAAACAAAGGGGTGTGATATCCACACACCCCATTTTACTTCTCACACACCTTTTTAATTTTCGACCGTCGGATCGGATGAATTGAAGAAGATCAAAGGACAGAAATTATCAAGGGGTGTGTGAAAAGTAAAATAGGGTGTGTGGATAGCACACCCCTAAAGAAAATGGTCATGTGTGCATATGTTCATGTTTGCTGATATGTCCATTTTCTTGGACTCATTTTCTTTCTGCGGATACAGAAAGCCTCGTTCCTCGAAGACTGGTTCAAGGCGCTATGCTCGTCACTTGGAGAGACAAGTAGTCAAGCTGAACTTGAGAATAATAAATCTACCGGGAATCCGAAGAACGAGATGATATGCAACGCAATTGGGTCGCTAATCCAATTGTACAATAGCAGGAAGCATCATGCAATTGCCCAGAAATTTGAGAAGTTAGTGAACGGCATCCAGTGAGTTCTCGGTTGACTTTCATACTCCTGCTGTACATGCCAACCTTGTGATCAAGCTCCTCGCACAGCCACATAATATACTGGAAAATGCCTCCCTTTGAAGGCAAATTTTTCATGGCGGCACGACATCTCTAAGATGCACTGGCAGCATACAAGACTCTTGAGGATCATATGAGATCGGGTTTCTGTGCTTTTTTCATGGGAGGGGGTTGGATAGGACCTATTTCCTATATAGGTTGTATTGTCGGGCATATATATATATATATATATATATATATATATATATATATATATATATATATATATATATATATATTATGTATTATTATATGGTGTATCTGGACTAAAGTATAGAACGCTACTTTCGGCCCTAAATTATGAAAGTTTATACAAAGTAAGCCACTTTATATGTTCGAAACTCGTTCCTGGTGTGGAAGTCAGATTTGTGGTTAGGGAGAGATTGAAATGTTTTTGTGAGTCTTCTTGGTCTCCGAAAGGAGTGGATAATCGTGGTTCACCATCAATTGTAGTGTCAACAAATCTAGGTGACGTCTAGATTCTTTGAGAGTATAGAAAGCAACACTGCCAAAAATGGGAAATAGAAAAATAAATAAAGGTTGTTTTTCTTTTGTATATAAAAAAAGATGTGTTTGTAATCGAACATTTGACTTAACCGAGTCCTAATTTATTCTCATGCCTCCTTTCACTATTCGGACTGACCTCGGGGGCTTTTGGTCGATAAGTTATTGTGAACCTTTGACCTAATCGAATGTATTTTTTCAAAATTCTCTATTACTGTTGCAAAAGCTAACAATTCACGATATATACCGTTTATTAATTTACATTTTTTCAAGAAGAACAACTTACATAAAATGGGTTCACTGTAACGTGACGTCTCAATCTAATAATACATTGTCATGTAAAGAAAAACTTGCACTTAACAATGTATTACAAGATACATGATGTCATGTTAGCAAAAAGATGGATATTTTTTGCTCATTATAAAACAGTCACTTATTCACAAACTTTTTGTGGAGCTAATAGTTTTCATTTCCATCTCATGGAAAACCATTTTCGCTCCGCTAAGAGTTATTAGCTTTGTAATGTTTGGTCTATCGTTTGCTCAAACTAAAAGTACAAGCAAACTAGAAAACGAAAGGATTTCGTAAGTAAGTAGACTTTTCAGAAACTCGTTCTGTATAAGTTCTTCTTCTTGTCAAAGAGACCATTTGCTACCGGTATAATAAGACAATATCGATTGTATTGACAACATATCAATACCAAGGGAAGATGCTATAGATATGATGAGACCATTCGCTACAGTTAGTGTCATTTACGAGCATTTTCCGAATGCGTTTGGTTTTGAGATTAGTTCCGTGCGGACAAATATATTCTGTGCATTTTAAGGTCCAGTCAAAAAGAACTGAAATATAATTTACATAATTATTATGAGGCAGATTTTCACTGCTTTATCCTGAAACTATTGAGGAAAAAAAGTAACCAAAATCCAAAAGGATCAAATTTCTTTTGGGTACGGGTGGCAGAATGGACCGAAAACTGAAACCGAACTTGGTTTGACCCGGAAAAAAATTGGTCGGTTTGGTTCAAATAAGTTATTTTATTTTATTTTATTTTTAAGTTTCTGTACAAAACTGAACTAATCTATTAATATTCGGTTCGGCATTGGTTCTTGATCTTAGTTGCATCTGCGGTTCTCTTCTAACTAATGGTTTGGAGAAGTATTTGAGAGTTCTACTCATTCATTATCACATCACTAGAACCACCTACAAAGGCTTAGTAGAAAAGGCTCAAGCTCGACTTTCTACTTGAAAAATGAATTCGTTATCTTTTGTTGGACAATCTGCTCTTGTTCAGTCTGTCATCTCCTTTATCTTAGCATATGCTATGCAGACAATAAAATTACCAGTTACCATTTGCGATCGACTAGACAAGTTGAATAAGAATTTTGTCTTTGGCTCCACTTAATCGGAAAAAAAAAGAAAAAAAAAAAAGGAAGTTAACATGGTTAAATGGAGCCAAGTTTGCCTTCCGAAGTCTCTTGGTGGGTGGGCTTTGGCTTGAAAAACATGACAGTTAAGAATTCGGCTCTTCTTGATAAGAACTTTTAGAGATTGATGTAGGGGTATAATGGTCTTTGGGCAAAAGTTTTCAACGGCATGTATATTAAAGGTGTTGTGGATTAGTTTCTCAATGATAAAACTGCTTTAGGCTCTTCTTACACTTAGAAAGGTGTTCTTGAAGGGACTAAACTTTTGCAGTGAGGGGCTACTATCGCGAATTCGAAATGGTAATAAAGTAAAATTTTGGACTAACAAATGTGTTAAATTTGGTATTTTGCTTCATCATTGTTACAATAATGATTGGGATATTGGTAAAGTATTGCTTGTTTTACCAAAGGAGATTGTTAAACAAATTCTTAGCATTCTAGTTGGTTTTGATACTTTGGCTGATAAGTGTACTTGGACTGGAACAAGTGATGCTAATTTTTCTGTTAATTCTACTTATATGTTGGGCCTTAATTCTAGTGGTTTTCCTAATTGGCGATGGAATCACATTTTGAAACTTCATATTCTTCCAAAAGTTTAGAGTTTCTTATGGTTGCTATCTCTCAATAAGCTCCTAACTAATGATCAAAGGTGAAAAAGAGTATGACTAATAACTCTGAGGGCAAAAGGGGTAGATGAAGACTTAAGAAAACTTGAAAGAAACTTTAAGAAAAGACCAAGAATACTTGGAGCTAACTAAGACTTGGCGCAAAACTGAGCGCAGTGGGGTTCTATAATTCATAAAGCGGACCCCACTTAGTGTGATAAGCTTTGTTGTTGTTATGTTTGTCAAAGATGTACTTGGGGCTTTGAATCAGTGGCTATCTTTTAAAGATTGTCCTCAGGCAAGAGAAGTTTGGCAGAAGTTAAGAATGTATAATCAACAGTCAGACTACAGTGATTTTCATGATTGGCTTCATTTTAATCTCGCCACTAAATCATTCTTTTTTTTTGGGGGGGGGGGGGGGGGGTTGGGGTGGTTTAAAGTGAATGTTAGTTTTATTTGTTGCTAGTTTATTTGGAATTGACGAAATAAATTTGTTTTTAAGTAGAATTTTACAATTTCTATTTATACTTATCTTCATGAAGGGTTGAAAGCTAATACTCATAGATTTGATAAACTTTATAGGACTGAATCTTTGCTCTATTGGGAAGCTCTTCCTTTAGATTGGTTTAAGCTTAATGTTGATGGTTGCAAGAAGAGAAATAATAATTCTATTGGAGCATGCGGTGTTTTCAGAGATTCTGATGGAAAATGAATTTATATGTTTTGAGCCAATTTGAACACGTGAGATTCTCACTGCTGCCTCGAGGACTTTATTTGGACTTATAGTTGGTATGAAGATTATGGATTGATAAACTACTGCTAGAATCAGACTCTGCACTCACAGTTCATTTGGTTGCAAGTTGCTGGCAGTAATCATTGTTTGGTCTCCTTATTTTGGCATGTCGAGAGTTTCTTTCAAGATCTTAACAATGCAAACTTAGGCATGTCTACATAAAAAAGAATTTTGTAGCGAATAATTGAGCGATCTATTGACGGATAGTCTATTGATGGATAGTCTTGATTTAGATTTAGATAATTTTCACTTGGATAATCCTCCTTCTTCTTTAGTTAGTTTTGTTTGTGAAAATTGACTTCAGATGTTCCGATTTACATTTATTATTAGATAGTGTTGTTTGGGCTATTAGCATTTAGACCCATTTTTCAACCCATAAAAACAATGGAAAACTAATGAAAATGGTTTGAAAACTTTGAGTTTTAATGATAAGGACAAAATAAAGGGTAAAGTGAATAGTACCAGGATTGACTTTTTAGTGTAAAAATATGGTTTTTCGTTAAAGTAAACAGTATCGGGTGCTTTTCGTTAAAGTTCTCATTCAAAGAAAGTAGAAGGAACATGATGTGGCCTAACCTTTTAATAATAATAATATAATGATAAATAATAATAATAATAATAATAAAACTCTATTTGTCAACCAAAAGAGATTGAAAAGACAAATTAGTCTTCTATCACTAAAAAAAAATGATGAGCAATAATGTAATTTCACATGTTCAAATTTTACTGTTTTTTATTAAAGCCTCACCTACAGGTGATGTTAAAATATCTCCAATATTTATTAAAAAAACCAAAAACAAAAACAAAAACCTCTCACTCCCTCACATTTACTCTCTCTCTCCCTCTCTCCTTCTCATTTTCTAAAAAAATATGTTCATACACACAAATCGTGTAGGCAAATGCTAATAATAATAATAATGATGTAATATTCCTTGTTACTACTATATATACATGCAATGCGTGCCAGTGCGACAGAGTGCAAATTACACACTCATTTCCTTATTACGGATCTTACCCAACTCAACTCCACACTCTTCTGCATATTTCCAGTTTCTAATTGGTTGATTGAACACGTAAACTCCAGACAATCGAGAGTGGATGAGTGTCCTCTATTGCAAAGGAGGGGACCTTCGAAAGTGGCTGATCATAGAGAGATTGTTCCGTTCTCACTCATTCCCTACTCAAAATTGTCATTATCTTCTCAGTTCTATCACCATCCAAATAAAATGCCTGCGTACTCTATCTCACAACCTCCAAAACACTCAATTTCGCACTCGTTTGGGATTTCAAAAGCAATTGGAGGGTTTTTTATTTTATTTTTTTCATGGTTCACTTATATTTTTACTAAGAATTCATTCTAAAAACACTTTTATTAAAACACTTTCAATCACTTTAAAAGTATTTCCAAACACACACCTATAGATGTTCTCAAACACCTATTAATGCTTGCACACTTAGTACAGTTGAGTATGATAATGTGTTCAAAATCCCTTCCAAGTCTGGATATTTATTTTCACATTTATAATAATTTAGAATATCACTTTCTTAAAAATACATAATATTGATTATTGAGGTCTTTTAAGTATTATAATAGTCCCCGAAATTATGATGTCTTTGTAGTTTTGCTAAACTTCAATTATTTTTGTTAACTGATGTAATGAATTCAGTTTTTAAATTTTCTTTTGTTTAAGTTATAAATTTTGCTTTCTAATCTCAGTATATTATTTAAAAAATCTTAATATTTTCATATAAGATTATGTTAGGGAGAATCCAGTTGGTAATTTTCACAGATGGCTTCTATAAGCCATGATCACGACTTTGAAAACTGGAGTATCATTCTAATCATCCAAAAGTACTGTTTATCTTAATTGACTTTAAGGTCATATCAACACATTTTGATTTACGAACAATTGCATATATGAGTTAAGACCATTGATTAAAGCAATCTGTATGCCTTAGTTCTCAATTTTTTAATCTCTCTTTGTTTAAATTGGATTAGGTTAAAATATACATATAGTTTTTCAAATCACACTCATAAACTTTGATAATTAAATTGGGCTTGCACTAGTGCATAATATAGAACCACACATCACCATCTTGTGTAGAGAAAATCTTCAATAAGACAACCTAACCACATCATTCTGATGAGTAATTCTTCCAAAAAGATAAGACTCGTACGGTGTATTTGGTTGGCATTACTAGCCTTCACTGAACTAGATTAAACTAGTTATTAGTGAAGTCTCACGTTTGTTGCAGAGAGGGACTAAGTTTAATACTCGCGTGGGTTGACACCTTCACTAGGAGGTCTTAGCCAGGTGATAGGATTTTTAGTACCTGTGGAAATAGGGTTAAAATCATTTAAAATACTTGCAATAATACAAGGTAATTGTAATATAATTGCTCATGCAAGGTCGTTGTCCCCAAAGATTGTTTGACTAATTCATAATTAAATCAACTCTTAATAAACTATTAAAACTGATTTTTATCAAAGATTTGAGAATTTTTAAATTTAAAAAAATTAAATTAACAATAAAAGAAATCTAAAAGTTTGGAAATAATAACAGCAAAGAAGAAAAACGTTTTTTTAAATTAAAATCAATTTAAAGAAAAACTAAGGTTTAGCCTCACCGTTACAATTTTATGCAATTCTACTAATTACTTATGAATTTTCATATACATGCTTTGAAGGTTAGGTTTTCCTAATGCAAATTTTCTTCGTAATATTCAAGCAAAAACGTATATCTAACATGCAACTCATCTATGATGTTCAGATCAAATATAAACATGCAAGACTCATTAAGTTTTGTGAAAACCCTTTGAAAAACCATACAACCCTTAAGAGCGCGATGTTTGCTTTAAGTGAACTTACAATTACTAATCACAATAAGCCCTCCTCAATTTCAGGGTGATGTTCCAACAACAATTGCATCAAAATACTTGTCTAAATATCCTAATGGTGATCAATCATTAAAATATAAAGATAGTTTTAATCATGGTGATTAATAATTCAAAGCAAGCATGCATCCATTCAAAAGCAAATTAATAAATTACATATTCATGCTAAGATTCATGGCCTAACCCTAGCAATACAAGTTAGTTACTCATATTCATAATTAAAATCATAGAAAATATTATTAGAATGAAAACTCCTTGAAGTATAAAATCTGAAAGCCCTTGAAAACCCTAGCAATTCTTCTGTCTCCAAAGTTGCATAAAAGAAAGCCGTGAAAAGACTAAGAACGGCAAAGCAATATATCCTGGCATCCTGCTATGAAATCGCACAAACCCTAAAGTGTAGTCTTTTGCTCCAACTAGGAAACTAAATAATAATAAAATAACTTAGAAAATAAAGTCATAATTAAACTAGGAGAATATGCACATAAACTATCCAGCCATGTTTTAACCTCAAATATCCTCCAAATCAGGCCCATAATAGCTTGTTTTGAAGATCGGGACGTTCTGAACACATCTCTAGAAAGCTACGAACCCATCCGAGGTCATCTCAGACTCCAAAAACGCAATTCAAGCCTAAAACGTCGTTATTCCAGCACCTCGCACTACTCCTTCATTCTATCATCAGAAAATAATTGTTTGGTAGAAAAATCTGATATTTTGATACGATTAAGCTAAGTGACTCACGAACGTCCTTCAACTGGAATTGCTCCAAAATTCATCCATTTGACCACGTTTTGCTCCAGAGAAGCCGAAAGTTCTATATTAAAAATACAATTCAAAGTATTAAAATTTTTTCAAAATAATAATCAAAATATACTAAAAATATAGTTAAATATATAATATAAAATATACTCATCACCAGGCCCAAAAATGAGAGGACTGCTAGTCTTCTCCTTCGTACGCCAGCAACAGCCTGACCAACAGAGCCTCGACTAGCAAGCGCAAGACCTACGTCTGGATATGGGTATCAGATGGGAGGGACTGCCCCTGATCTGGTCGACAAGCACCGGAAGACAGTGCTTCGACGACATTCTCGTCCGTTGGAAATTGAAAGGTCATGAGCGTCGAACCGACTTACCCAAAATCATATAGCCATTGAGGGGAGAGGGATGATGTTGCTGTGAATTCTTTTATTTCTGCACGGTGAACTAAAAAATGAAACATCAATATTTTATAATTACAAAAAATTAATGTTTTCTTATTCTACTTATTTGTCCGGAACACTTCATAATTCTTATCCTGATTAGTCTAATATAATCCAATCCAATCTAGTTCTGATCTTAAAATTAGTTTAGTTCGAGATAGTTCGATGCAATAAACACACTCTTATCTTTTAGTTTCATCCAACACCATGCTAATCTAAACCACTTTGAAAAATCCAACAACATCCTCTTCGGATCCTTTTGGTGAGGATCTTGAAGATCTATGAATTGTGTCAGTTCATTTTACATCGTGCGATCAGTTTTTGTCAAGTATTGTTTTTTTTTTTTTTAAATTAAAAATTTCTAATCGCACAATATGCGATGATCGGATAAGATTCACGGATCCGTAGAATCCTCACAAAGAGGTTCGGACTCTTGAAAAATGACCTCATGGCAACATCCATAGCTAGGGACCTACCTTAATTTTTCTCGTATAGGTAGTACGGACGTAGGCTCACCGCCTTGCATGCATAGATAATAATGCAACCAAAATCATGGGATCGTTAAAGTGAAAGTGGGCCTCAAATTGGACCCATATGTAATTATGTAATACGTAGTGGTGTCCAACTGTAAAATTAAATATTACAAGGCTCATTTCAGCACCAACATAAATATGAGCCCCACCTGAGTATCACGTGATCTCTTTCTGCATATTAGCTCACTCTTGGTGTCGCTCTCAACCTTTGTTTTTTTCTTGTCAAACTCTCAAAACCTCATCAGTCTATCAAATTTCAATTTCAATTTGCACGTACATGTTTTCGTTGTATTATGCGATGATTTTTAGTGCAAATCTCCCAATAATGGAGAAAACATTATTACCCTTGCAATTCCAATGTCTCACTAGTCACTACTCTACCCAAGGTACTTGGAGAGAACATTATTACCCGTGCTCGTGATCGTTCATCGTACATCATGCGATAAAAAATCATTTCAAAATTTAAAATTTAAAATCAAATATAATCACGATATACGATAAACGGTCACAATCACAAGGTCCCTAGGAATCCCGAGATCCTTTTCCTTTTTGAACGAGTTTAAATTTTTTGAACTTATTTTTTGTGTGATCTCTATATGGCTTTTATTATTGACAAGCACGTGTTAATAAACTTAACTCTCTTTTATTTTATTAACATAAAATTAATACGTATCATTCAATGATAAAAACTACCCAAATGTCACACGTAAAGAGATTTGGTCTCTTTTTTTATTTCCCCTTTTTTTTTTGAGAGAGAGAGAGAGATGATCTCCTTTTTAACTACTACAAATCCTTTACATATTCATAATTTATTATTGTTTCGAGATTGGCGATTTTTTTCCTCCAAAAAAGAAATGTATAATACCATCTTGGGATGCCAAATTATTCTCTCTTTCATAACATAAATGGGAATGTGGGATGTGAAATGGTTGGAGTGTTTAGCAATTTAACGTAATATTGGATTAAACAAATGATAATATTAGAGAGATTAAATTTTTAAATTGAATTTACAAATTAAATAGTATATTTCATCAATACGAAGTAAACACGTTAATAAACACTTAAGTGATAATCTAATCATAAACAACTACACATAAATTTTGATTTAAAATTTTAATTCTTTAACATTATTCGTAAACAAAACTGCGTCCGTATGGCCTGGAGGATGTGAAAATAAAACATAAACTATGTGCCCGAAAAATATCATAAAATAACATGAAAAATATCTGCAGAGAACCCCAACCACTTAATTTTTTATTTTTTTAGTAAAACGATAGCGTTAGTAAGTTAAATGTTAAATTAGTTCGAATTCACACCGTTATACAAGGGCATAACACTTTTTCACTATTGTGGTAAATGACCACTTGCACAACCACTTAATTTAAATAAGAGACAACTATGTCAGTCTGTCAGTGATTTTTCACATGTTATAAATAGTAACCTAGAAAGATGGTAAATAAATTAGACAAAAATTAATTAATTGTTTTTCTTCAATAAATATATATGAAGAAAATGCAAGTTTAGTGAGATGGTGAGGAGCGATTTGAGGCTGGTCAGTCTCCGCTCGTTTGAGAAGGCCGCACAAGTCTCAGTCTCCTTAACTTCTTCCCTCTTTTTTTAGATCAAAAAAACAAAAATTACTCGAAGACTAAACCAAAACCAAAACCAAACACCCGATCACAACTCTTCCATCTCTCTCTCTCTCTCCTCCCTTTCTCTCTCTAAATCTCTTTGCACTTACTGCTTCCTTGTTCTTTTACCTTCCCATTTCATTAAAAAAACAAAAACAAAACATGGTTAAGAAACAAAGATTATTGCTTTGCACTCCCCAATCACTATTTACCTTATTCCTGTAATCGCGGGGAACCCCTTTAAAGTTGCCCTCTTTCCTTCCATGTTTCCTACTCTTATTAAATAACCTTTTTCTGCCTCCTCTTTCCAATTTTTAATCTTTCTGATTAAATAAATATGGCAACAAATACCACTTGAAATTACCCTTTTGGTTTCTGCAGTTGTGAGGTTCCGTTTGAGGTAGCATTGTACTGGGGGAGGTCAAAACGGGCTATATAGAGAGCCTTGACTGAGATTTTTTTCACATCAGGTAAAAAAAGCACTTTCTATTTAAGAAGCTTTTTCTTTAGAGAAATACAAGTTACCCAATTTGCAGCTGCTGGTTCCCAGTACAAATCTTTGCTTGTTTCCAGTGGATTTGTTGGGTTTGTGGTGTTTTTTGCCATAAAACTTGGGGTGCAGAAAGAAGCAAAGAATAAAAAAAAAGGAAAAGAGGAAAGGTTCAGACCTCAGTGTAGTTTCTTTAAGATTTTGAGAGAACTTTAGGGTACTGAGTACTTGTTTTGTTTCTAGCTTCAAACTTCTGTCGCTGGAAATAGGTACATTTCTGATTGCATTTCGTTTCTTTTTCCTTACATTTCCTTAATTTTTATGTTTATCTTTTTGTTTAATGGGATCTCTTAGCCTTCCTAGTGTTTGGATCTTGTTCTTGCTTTGTGAAATTTGCATTTTTTGCTTTATTTGTGTTTCCAAGTTAAATATGTAAGTTTTATTGATATTGGGTTTATTATTTATGAGCAAAGTTTGAATCTTTCCATATTTGGTTGATAGTTAGAGTAGTGTGTGATTTTGCTTTTGCTGCTTATTCCTGTATAGAGATGTATGTTTTTATTTTATTTTATTTTATTTATTTGTGGGGTTCATGATTTATGAATAAAGATTGGATCTTTATGTTTTCGATTGATTGTTACAGTTACAGTGTGCTCTTAATGAAGTATGAATGGTTATTAAATGGGATCTTATGATTTGTGAAAAGGCTTGAAATTCTTGAGGTATTGATTGATGGGTTGAGTGTGATTTCTTGATGTTTTCCTTCGAATTGGAACTTTTTGCAGAAAGAACAATATGGCCAGGGATTATAGTGGTGGATCGCCAAAGCATCACCACATAGAATCCAAGAAGAAGAGGCTCACTTGGATCTTCGGTGTTAGTGCGCTCTGCATAGTATGTTACATGTTAGGAGCTTGGCAAACCACTTCTGCCCCTGTCAATCAATCTGAGCTCTACCAAAGGGTTGGTTGTGATGAAACGCCATCTCAATCCGGGAACAAAACTTCCTCATCCGTGTCATCATCATCATCATCGCTTCACTTGGACTTCGAAAGCCATCATCAAGTGGACATCAACAAAACTGAGGCTGTCCAGAAGTTCCCACCGTGTGACATGTCCTACAGCGAGTATACTCCATGCCAGGATGCAACAAGGGGGAGGAAATTCGACAGGAGCATGTTAAAATACAGAGAGAGGCATTGCCCTACCAAAGAAGAACAACTTCTTTGCCTTATTCCTGCTCCACCAAAGTACAAGACCCCTTTCAAGTGGCCTCAGAGTCGTGATTTTGCTTGGTATGACAACATTCCCCATAGAGAACTCAGCATTGAGAAAGCTGTCCAAAATTGGATTCAAGTCGAGGGTGACAGGTTTAGATTCCCCGGGGGAGGTACCGGGTTTCCAAGGGGAGCTGATGCATACATAGATGAAATGAACGCGCTCATTCCTCTCACTAAGGGCAACATCAGAACTGCAATTGATACTGGCTGTGGTGTAAGTAGCACATATATGTGTATAGATGTGTATATAGGTAGTAAATTCTGATGCACTCTCCTGTTTGGGTATTTAGGTAGCCAGTTGGGGTGCTTACCTGTTGAAGAGGGACATCTTGACAATGTCTTTTGCGCCAAGAGATACGCATGCAGCGCAGGTCCAGTTTGCATTGGAGCGTGGAGTTCCTGCTATGATTGGTGTCATGGCTTCGAAGAGGCTTCCCTACCCTGCAAGGGCTTTCGATATGGCTCACTGTTCCCGCTGCTTGATCCCTTGGACGAACTATGGTAAGTGTCTATGTCTCTCTTTCATGTTTGCTTCAACATATTACACTATCTGACATTACTTGAGTTGAAGATTTTGGAGCTGCATACTTCAAATAGGCATGTGTATGTATGTGTGTGTGTATATATATATATGTATATGTGTATATATGTATGTATCTATTCACCACTATGCTTAGACTTAAGATGTTGAAGTAAAATTCACCACTAATTTCATATGATGTGGTTTTGAAAGCATGTGGATCTTGTTTTGAACTATTTTTGCAGATGGTATGTATCTAATTGAAGTGGACAGAGTTCTAAGGCCTGGTGGTTATTGGATTCTTTCCGGGCCGCCTATTCACTGGAAAAAACACTGGAGAGGATGGGAGAGAACTCAACAGGATTTGAAACAAGAGCAAGATTCTATTGAGTCTCTTGCAAAGCGCCTGTGCTGGAAGAAGGTGATCGAGAAGAACGATCTTGCAATCTGGCAAAAACCTATCAATCACGTCGAATGCATTAAGAACAGGAAGGTGTATAAAACACCACATATATGCAAATCAGACAATCCAGATATGGCTTGGTACTACTTCCTGAGCTTCATTTGTGATTTTGTTTATTTGATTTGGAATGCGAACTCTCCTGTACTAACTCTGCTTAATGTGGCATGTTTTGTGCTTAAAAGGGAAAGAGAAATGGAGAGTTGCATTTCTCCTCTACCGGAGACGAGCAATCCCAATGATGTTGCTGGTGGGGCGTTGGAGAAGTGGCCTCAGCGTGCATTTGCTATCCCGCCTAGAATCAGCAGTGGTTCAATACCAGGAATCACTGCTGATAAACTCCGCGAGGATAATCAACTGTGGAAGGAAAGGGTGGACCATTACAAGCGGATCATACCAATTTCCAAGGGAAGGTATAGGAATGTGATGGACATGAATGCTTACCTCGGTGGATTTGCTGCAGCATTGTCAAAATATCCGGTGTGGGTTATGAACACAGTCCCTGCCAACTCAAACCAGGACACTCTTGGAGTGATTTACGAACGGGGTTTCATTGGACATTACCAGGATTGGTGCGAGGCATTGTCCACATATCCCAGAACATACGATTTCATCCACGCTGGGGGAGTCTTCAGCATATACCAGGACAGGTAAAGCTCATTCCACGATAGTTTGCATTTGGTCATCAAGTTTTGTTACTTTGAGGCCTAATGTGGTTTGTACACTGCAGGTGTGACATAACACTCATTTTACTGGAGATGGATAGGATTCTGAGGCCGGAAGGAACTGTTGTGTTTAGGGATACTGTAGAGATCCTGGTGAAAGTAAAGGCGATTACCGACGGAATGAGATGGAAGAGCCAGATTCTGGATCATGAAAGTGGACCTTTTAATCCAGAGAAAATTCTTCTTGCAGTGAAAACTTACTGGACTGGTGAAGAAAAAAAAGGAAGCTAGTAGAGATGTAGTAGTGTATCCTTTTTTTTTTCCTTTTTGCTTTTGCTTGCAATTCTACTTTTGCTTCTTTTTTTTTAAACTTTTATTTTAACTCTCTTGGTGCATCACCAATGTTATGCTCTGGGATTGTGTAAAAGAATATAATATGCTTCTAGGTGGGAAATTGGATAGTTTTTTAACGATCGTCGCCTTATTGTTTATTTCGTGTGCGTTTCTTGGTTCAATCTAAATCAGTCGAACAGAGAATTCAAACTTGGATATCTTCCAATATTCAGAAGAGACGTATCACTAAATCAAGAGTTAGTGAGCTTTTGGTTGTGAAAATATTGAGCAACAAGTGTTATGGTCAGTGATTAGCCTTATTGGCCAAGGAGTTAGGTGATCCATCCTCTTGAAGCTTCATTATTTGGTAGGCAGTCTTAAGTTCCTAACTGCTAGTATTTGTGCAGATTGACAGTAGGTAGGTAGAAATCAGTCTATTGGGCAGGGCAGTTAGGCATGCTGAACTCTGAGGAGCTGCTAAAGCTAAAGCGTAAGGGACAAAAAAGTCTCCAAGAAAATAGTAACAAATTGTGGTGCTGAGATTCTAGACTCGCATATGCAAGCGACTTGTAGTTTAAGTGGTCGATAATATTGACTCATCTATTTGAGGATATTCAATCTTTCCCTATCCAAGATTATTGATAAGTGGATTACTGTCTTGGACTCGTTCTGACACTATAGGAGCCATCAGCCTGGTAATAGGCTATTTAAAAACAAGTTATAGCTCAAGTAATTAAGAATATTGAATCATTTACTTAAGATTTTATGTTTGGTTTTTACGATTTATCTCGAAAGTGTTGTCTAGGATTAACTTACATGAAACAGGTTCACTGTTATCATGGCACCTCAAATTAATAATGCAGTAGAGAAAAGTTCACCAAAAACAAAAGACAAAGCATCATTAGATCAAAGAAACACGTGACTGTAAACTACTTCAATAAGTTCTTCTCGTTGTGCAGGACTCGAAAGGTAGAAGAGACTCCAGGCCCCTAAGGACCCAAACAAGGGCAAATAGTCAAATTGAACAGAAAATGTTGGGTGGTGGGAGGTCGACACTGTGAAATGGCTTTGGTTGGTATGGACCTGATCACCCCACTTGGGGTTTGAAAGTGACGCTTCACTTGATGTCTCTAGGATCAAAATTCAAGCAAACATAGTGCTTTTTACACCTTTGTCGTTGTTGTTATCTTTCACATTCTTGTTAATTTTTGTTCATTAATTTTCTTCGATTTATTCGATTAGATACTTGAAAATTAAAAGGATTATGTTAGAAGTAAAAATAGGTGTTGAACCCCCCAACGTATTAAATGAAAACATAAAATTAGAAATTCCAACACCAAACAATGTACGATATGCAACAACTTAATCACTTGATGTGATAAGCTTATTTGATCTCTTTAGAGTTTAAATATTATATGAACTATAATCTTTTTTTAATTTGTATATGAATTAAAATTTTGAAACAACCTATCAAACCAACTTTCTGAAATCATTAATTTGTCATCTCACTATAACTTTGTTAAATTTTTCATTAAAATAGCACATGATTTGAGTTCAGGGTTATTTTAGATATTTCAACACCTCACTCTCCTTCTAATAAGTTGCCTTCAACAAAAATAATTTAGGGTTTCTAAAAAAAATATAAAAATGGGGCTCATTTGGTACACGATGATCTGAGGGTATTCTGTTTGGAAAAGGGGACTGATCTACACTCATTTCTCTGTGTTCCGAAGTGAAGATGACTAAAAAATATAGTCATTAGGAACCCCCCCAATATATGGTAAAGTTGCATGATATTCTTTATGTTGAAATGTGACAAATGACGTATTTTGGATGGAAAACTTAACGGAGTTAGGATGAGATGATAAATTAATAATTTTGAAAAATTAGTATGACAAAACCCTTAAAAAAATTCAATTCGTATGACACATTGAAAAATGTGTGTGAGTTCATATGATAATTTTAAAAAGGCTTTTTAGTCAAAATAATCTTTGAGATTAACATAAGTCCTTACTTTGAAACCACTTCTATCGATTTTAAATCTCATAGATCAAAATGATGAGATATGCTAATCTCAGAGACCGTTTTTGGTAAAAAGCCTTTAAAAAAATTTATTGACCAAAAACAAAACCTTTAAAAAATCTCCTTTTAGAGTATAGAATGACACTTTATTAGTATATCATATAGTGTTGTATAATAAATGGGCTCAAAACACATACGTATGGCTTATGAGTTATGACCAATTAGACATTGTGCGTTTAAAATAAGTGCAGTCGAGCATGTTTCCTCTCATAAATTATATCAAATAACACATACGGATTGGTTGTAAGATATGACTAGTTGATCAACCAGATGGTCAGACATCATCCTAGGGATTTAGGAAATTCCGTAATCGTGTTCGTTCATCGTTCATCATACGATCAGTTTTCTCGTTAAGTACTATTTATATTTAATTTAAAATTTCCAAAATAAAGAACCAAAAGAAAGATGAATTAAAAAGACACACACACAAAAGAAAGATGAATTAGAATCTCCTGGGCTCCAATATGTGCGTGTGTATTTGTGACTTGTGAGGGTTATGTTCCTCAAACCATAAATTATATTTAAACATTTTGGGTAGACCGCGGAACTGGAGAGGGGATTGATTCGATCAAATCGTATAGAACGCAATCGATTGAAGCAGAAAAGGAAGGAAGGAAGATTTCGGCGATGGGGGATGCGAAGAGGAACACTTCTTCTTCTTCCGGCGGTGACGAGGAGATACGAGCACAAGTGGCCAAGGCGGTGGAGGGGGTGAAGGAGCTGCAGGACTCAGCTGCCTCCTTCGTCTCCAGAGCCTCCGCCGACGAGCAATCCCTACGCCACCGCGCCCAATCTCTCGATTCCTCCATCCGACGCCTCCGCTCCCAGCTTGATTCCCTGCTCTCCAGCAAGGCCTTGGATCCCAAGTTAGCAGAAAAGGTAAGTTCTTTCGACCCCTTTTCTGGTTCTTTGTCTCCTTCTGCTGCTTCTGCATGTCTGTGCATGCAAACCCAATTGCTGGAATTGCTGATTTTGCTTATTTTCTGGATCCATTGATTGCCCATTTTGTGATTTTGCTTTCTGGGATTGTAAATTTGCATGAAATTGGAAGATTATTTGAATTGAAAATTTGGAATTGATTGGTGTTTTGGTTGGATATGTTAATGGCAGCTGGAAGAAGATTTGCAGAGGGCCACATGTGTGTTGGTGGATGGCGATGCCGCTTCGTTTCTTCCTGGGAAATCTCAGGGTACCCGTTTCATTAATTACTTCATTGATCATAATTTTGAGATTTTTGCTTTAGTTTTGTGTTGGATTGGCTCGTTGTGCGTATGTTAAAGGGTTAAAATTTATGCAGGAGGGAGGTTTCTGAGGATGTTTCTCGGTCCTATCAACGTGCGTTCCTCTAGCAAAGATATCCGACTCAAGGTTAAAGAGGAATACAACGGTTACAGAGTACGTAATACGTCTTATTGCTTTATGCTTTTGTCCCAAGTTGCTTTTGATTTTGGTATTGACATATATGGTGAGCTTCATATCACTGTAAGTTTTTGAAACTGGAGGAATATATTCATCTTACTTTCAATATGCTAAGTGCAGAATCAGTTCTTAGGATCATGCCTTTAGTTCATAGTTACCAATTGAGCCAACTAATTACAGTCAATGAAGCCTAGGAAGAAACTTCGACTTATTCATGCTTAAGGTGGTTTCACATACCAAAACAAAAACCATGCTCAGACCACTTTGTCTCTTTTGCTTGGATTATGTTTCAAGGAATCTTTTTTTTATGCCTTTTCTTTTTATATCCTTTTGCATGACACAAGTGACATAAATGATCTCTTCGATTTCTGGATAATCAGGGTTTATTCCTTCATTCTTTGACTTTTTAGTCTTTTTCTCACTACCGGGCTATCTTGAATTACGGTAGGTATAGGGTTTCAATACAAATAGAAGGCCCTTGAGGTTAAATTAACTACTAAAAATTCCATCGGAGATATATAAGTGTGCTTGGAAATTCTTATAATTCGTCTTAGTGATCTATGCTAATATTTGGGTAGAGGCATGACAATTCAACATAACCTCAACGAGAAGCATCTGTCATAAATATTTTACTTGCCCCCTTTTTGTATTTATGCCTTCTTATTTTTGTTTAAATCTGATCCCTTAGAGTAGAATTGACTCATATATTATGCTTTCCCTCGTGCTGCTTCGTTAACTTTATCTCGTATGGCTACTTTCTCCATCTTCTGTTACCACAAAGAATGTCAAGCAAAAATAGTTTGAGCAGCTTTACTTACAATGATATTACTTTGGAGCAGGATAGAACTGCCCTTCTATTCCTTCTTTTTCCAGCAGCACTACTTACACTAAGATCTTGGATTTGGGATGGATGTTTGCCAGCGTTTCCAGTTCAGGCTTACCAGGTACATTCATGTGATTTGAATGTGCTGATATTTTTGTCTAAATGCATGATTTCATAGTGGATTTGACTTTGAGTTTATGCTTATTAGGCATGGTTGTTATTCCTCTACACTGGTTTGGCACTGCGAGAAAACATTTTGAGAGTAAATGGAAGCGATATTCGTCCATGGTAAGCGCACAGCACCTTTCCTCCTACATCATTTTTCCTTTTTCCCTGGCTGTTATTCCTCTACAGTGTTTTACAAGATACGAGAACAAAGTTTGTGACCTCTTATGCTCAATTTGGGTTGATAACATTCGTAGTTTCTTTAAAATAATGAAGCTGAATTAAGTCAAGCTCCATGTGCAGGCGTGTCTTTTATTTATATATATTTGTTTCAAATTGTGTTGGTTCAACTAGCATTTGTAATCAAGTACAGACTTGCGGGAAACTTTTCTGAAGGCCTGTTTAGGATCCATAGATAGTTTCAGAGTAATTATAATATCTCTTTTCTCTTTTCCTAAGTATTGTAAAAGTCATCTTGAGGTATCATTTATTGAGGTGTGATATCAGATAACTGGGTAGGGTGCAGGTGGATGAAACCAAGGAAACTTGTCTATAATTATTATTAAAGGTCAAACTGATGACTTTTACTATTATTTTTCACAACGTATCACAGAAATTTCTTATTCCCACTTTTGTGGTTTGGGTTGAAGATATATAAACCAAGGAAATGTTGTTTACGATTGTAATTCATGATCA
The DNA here is from genome assembly GCF_916048215.2 of Malus sylvestris. Classification (NCBI taxonomy): domain Eukaryota; kingdom Viridiplantae; phylum Streptophyta; class Magnoliopsida; order Rosales; family Rosaceae; genus Malus; species Malus sylvestris. Next base: position 25,972,999 of record NC_062265.1, read on the forward strand.
ATCTTATGATTTGGTACTATAATTTTTCACAACTTACCACCGTAACTCTAATATGAATCCTTTGTCATCCATGCATTGACTCTTCTTGTGGATCTTAATTCACGATAACCCTATATGTGGTCAAAATGATCATTCATGCATTTATTTTGGTTAGTTAATTGGCATTGTAACTGAACATACAAATTTCTTTGGAAAGATACTGATAAGCTTGTGCAGGTGGATATACCATCACTATTGTGCCATGTTTATGGCCCTTGTTAGTCTCACATGGGAGATTAAAGGACAACCAAATTGTTCCCAAAAGCAGGTAACTTTTTTGTTTTATTGTGCGTTAGTGTTAATAGCTTTGGTGCCGTTAATGATTTTGTTAAGTCTTGTACAGAGAGGTGTGCAATTTTTCCTACAATGGGCTATGATGCAAGGAGTTGCTATGCTTTTACAAAATAGATATCAACGCCAGAGACTCTATACTCGAATTGCATTGGGAAAGGTGCCATTAAAAAGATTAATTGTTTGGTTACAAAATTTAAGCCTGATTCCATCATTTTATATATTTGTTTTTTTGCAATTTCAGGCCAAAAGAATGGATGTGGTATGGGGAGAAACAGCAGGTGTAGATGGTCAATTATGGATTCTATGTCCAATACTATTTATTTTACAGGTGATTAGACAACATGATTAGTTTTTATTTACGGCAGAATATGAACTAAGGATCTACCGCTACCCCACCCTTTCTCAATCCCACTTGAGCTAGAGCTCATGGGCAGCTAGTAGATATATGATTTAACCATTCGCTAAGTGAGAAAAATCATAGTCCATAGAGTTTCATTTGAGTAGTTCTGTTTTACGTTGCAGCACAAAATGATAGGTTGCATGACTTATGCATGCCCTTGTGCAAGATATAGATTGAACTGTTACACCGCAGATACACTAAAATGGGCTGACCTTGCTAATGCACATATGTTGCATAAGTGGGTGGGTGGGAAAAGTTACGAAACCAGTGATTCTTTCTTGCAGTGAAATGCAATGTAGGCCGGGTCTCCTCCAGATTTTGAATCTGTCAACCCAGTGACTTGAATGATTTAATAACTGAATAAGTGTTTGTGCTTCTTGTTTTAGGGTTTTGAGGCATATGTCGGAATACAGTTGCTTACGACTGCTTTTATTGGCATTGCTTCGGAATGGCAGGTAATTTTTACTGAAACCTTTGTCTGATTTATGTGAACATGAATAAAAATGAAAGGGTATCATGTGGTCTTTGGAAGTGATGAGCTCCCTGTAATTTTCAAAAACAGAAGAGCTAACATTACGTTCTCGCGAAATATAAAGAGAACTTGGTGTAGTTAACTCAAAGGTGGAACCATATGTATCATTGCATTTGTGACGGGAAAAATGTTATTGGCAGGTGAGTTTTTGCGGCGTACTGTTAATTTTAATGGCAGTTGTGAACTTTGTAAATACGGTAGAGACGCTTATGGTGAAGTCAAGGTTTAAGGCAAAGATGAAAAGAAGTAAGAGCAAGCAGGATTTGTAGTAGGGAAGTGCCGACGACAGTCGGTAGGGTTAATCTCCCTGGAGCTTCATAGGAACTCTTTTCTTTTGTAATGTTTTTTCTGTTTACTAAAAGTTGTTTCGACACTGGTAGTGAAATTGCCTTTCGTTTCGAGCTTTTTTATGAATGTAAAATTGGTGAATTTATCATTTTTGAGTCTGGCCTTGAGTTTTTCCATTTTTAGGAACTTAACTTTTATATGCATCTACGCAGTAGCAGATTCAGGATTCGAATTTAAGGGTGTCTTAGTGTTAAATACAAGTTTTTAGATAGAAACAATGCGAACCGTGCAAAAAAAAAAAAAAATTCAGTTTATTCACAGAGGCGTTTCGCCAACACTTGGTGGGCTTGTCGTTAGCCAAATCATGTTGAGAAGATGTTAACATATATTGACATATGCCGAAGCAACTTGATGAGTAATATATGGAGAATTTGTCGATTAATGTTGATACAATATGTTGAGATATGCTTAACAAACATTACATCAAAACACTTGGTAGGCATAGAAGAACCCCTACCAAACATTCGGAGTGTCTTAGGAAGATTTTCAGGTGTATATTCCGGTACTTGGGAGTGATCTTAGGACCACCTTGATCCCATTTGCCATTCGCCCTTGCATCTTCTGTGGAAAGACAGTAGCATCCTCATCAACCATTTGATGCATGTGCAACATGCATTTTTAGTTGGTCACATACACATGAACGATTGTCGTTAGCATTACCATATGGTACCTAGAGTTGCCGTGAAGGGCATTCGAGGAACGTCCCAAAGGATCATAGTGTTGGACAGTGGCGGATCCAGGAAATAATATTGGGGGGCAGTAAGAATAACGCGTTGCGCGCGTAAATTTTTTTATACCAGAAATAGCATTCATATCGCTATTTCATCGAGTCTTGGTAAGCCTGAAGTCATTTGAAAATGCATACTACAGACATGTTAATGTATGCAAGGGGCAGCACCCAAGGTATTCATGGACATTCATCGGGTTTTGGTAGGCATGAAGTCGGTTGGAGGGTAAGTATGATGCCAACTCTAATCTTCCGAAGGTGCTGGACTCATAGGGGGTAAAAAGGGAAAATAAGTGATTATAATTAGAGAAACAGATTATAATTCTTGGTGAAAGCAGAAAAGTGAAAACTAGTACAGGCAAGAAAAAAGGTTAGCTCACCAAAAAGAACAAAAGGCTTTGCTTTTCATTTGCGTACTAGACAGTACACGTGATGCAAAAGGAAGGAATATCATCACTACAATGCTTTGATTACGGACTATAACGAATAAAGTATAAAACAAAGAGGAAATGATTTCCGCACGCATCTAAACGTTTAAATAGAATACAAATACAAGTGTTCCTGAGGTGAAAATAAGAGTACAAAAATCACTTTCTATATAAATCATAGATTGCGGCATCATTTTCTATAAGCAACATCTCGAATAAAAGGAAATATGCTTTTAACAACTTGAGTTACCATAATATTACATCATTAATCACACAATGCAAATTACATCCATATATGACTACTTTGAAAAATTTACCATCCACGTGTACATGTCTTTTGGAGAAAGGGTCCCACGTAAGTAACTTGAAATACAAGAAAGAATCAAAAGAATCAATTCATTTCTGCAGATTGAGTTGCACAGTTTTGTTCTTTCATCTCCCCTATTGTTTAAATATTAATATATATATATATATATATATATACACACAAATTAAGAAGATGCATGTATTTTTCAATTTTTATTGTTACAGATTCTTCCCTGTTTGTTCAAACTTTAATACTTGATGCCAAAAGAGAAAGAGTACAGCCTGGTACCTTCATTAAATTAGGTGTTTAATTAATGAATCATGTTTCGTTGCTAAAAGAAGAGGAGCAAGTTCTGCTGAAATTCAATCATAAATAGACAAGCTTCCAATCATAATTTTTCAGTTTCAAATATTCGGACACGTGTCTATTTGTGATATGCTCTTCTTTATGTAGTGAAGCATGGTTCTTAATTAATACTTCCACCAACACCAATCAAGTTTAAATTTTTATTTGCACCCCATGAAGAATACCTCAAATGATGGTGATGTTCACCACCCTATTTATCATCGTTAGATGAGTTTAAATTTTGAGATTGTATGTAGTAGATATACACAAATCTCAAAATCTAAACTCATTCAACGGGTGTGAGCGAAAGTGCATTATGTCCCATGTGCTCTGTTCTGTATATGTATTTAAGGAACTTAATTATTTGTAATTAATTACTTTGAGATCATTATTATGATCAGGCATGGATTATACATATTTTCGAACTCATAATTACACAAACACTTAAAGTGAAAAGATTGGAAGGCTTGTAAGGAAAAACTACGTGGCATTGTGAGAGAGAAAATACAGTAACATGCAGATGAACATGAATATTGGGCAAGATTGAGCTAGGGTTTGAATCCAGTATCTCTGCAAATTTGAAACAGAAAAATAAAAATTAATTATTAATCGTCAGATTAATTTGAGAAGCGTACGTAATCAGGCTTTTTACTATACATCAATGTGTATGGTGTACATTGTCTATTAAGTGACTCAAATTAACCTATTAAACTTTCCGAAAAATTGACCCGTTAAACTTTTTGAAATTCTTTAACCCACGTTCAACCGTACAATTAAGAACTGTTAAGTCTTATAGGATTAGCCTTTGTTTGAAAACATATCTAGGGTTTTAAAACAAAATTGTGTTGTTTTGGATTTTAAGACATATTTAACAACAAAAATAAAATTCTTATTATATTAACACCCCACATATTTTGAATAAACTCCGCATACTTAACACACCCCGCATTTGCTATTTCAATCAATAATTATCGTAATACTTCTCACATACTTTCTCATAATACCATCATATCCCACATTTTCAACATACACCCAGGGCCGGCCCTGAGGATAGCCAAAGTAGGCGCCCGCCTAGGGCCCCCAATTTTTCGGTGGAGCTATGCAGGTCTAGACGGGGATGGACGGGAGCTATGAGGGTTTACATGTAAACGCCGGAAACTGGAAATATTTTGTTGCAGGGTCGGCCTAACGCGAGGAAGAAGACAACCCTATTCCCAACATCATTTTAATTGCACGATTTTACTTAAGATGATCCCACTATCTTTTTTTATAGTTGCATGTCTTCTCCCTTTTAAATAGTCCCCACCATCTTATTTTTACTTTTTTGCTTATATAATAAATTATTTAAATCCGCCTCGTCCGCCTAGGCGCGTATATGTATATTACTATCATCTCACTCTAGTATTTTCCCTAGATGTAAGATGTTGTCTCTATAATTCAACCATTCATTCATTTATTGAATGTAATAAGTAACATTGTAACAATAGAAAAATGATTGAAATTTGGCGTACTGGGTAGGGACTTCTCTTTCGGTTTGAATTGGTTGAAAAAATAGATTATGTAAACCTAATAAGTGCATTTGCATCTAAAAATGCGAGACGATTAATATATGAGTAATCTTTGTATATCTTTCTTTTTTCAATATTAATTTTTAAAGATATTTGATGTAGAAATAGACTTTTTATGTATTTAGTAAAAAAAATTTACACATGTCAAAGTACAAAGGGTCGGGAGTCAGAGAACTCTAGGGCCCCACTTTGAAGACTCGCCCAGGGCCCCCAAATTCTCAGGGCCGGCCCTACATACACCTTACATTTTTTATATGCACCCCACATTTTCTGTACATCCCACATTCTTCAAATCTTATAATACTTAGTCACAATCAAGATCAGAGGAAGATAAATAAGCTGAGTTTTAAGGACAAGAATTCAAGGGGTAAAAGCAGTAAGGGAAAGAACAATCAGATGGTCTCTGGTAATGTAAATGGCACTAGGACTTCGCCCAGATTGGCAAAATGTAGCTAAATGTTGATGTAGTTTTTTTGTATTTTCAGATGTATACTATTCTTATTTCATTAAATTGGGGTTTTACCGTCCAACGACATACATAAAGAAGTATTGTTAATTTCTTCTCACTCCATGCAGGTTCTAACCCGGCAATTTCATCATTTCGCTTGCATTTGTTGGGGGAGAAAAAAAAGTAGAAAACTTTCAGTCTTATTCAATAAAATAGAAAAGTTATTTAATCGATTCCTGGGTTACAATAACCCTGCTTTTGCTTTCCAAGCAGTATTGGGAATGGATGGTGAGGAATTTTAAGAGTTAAAAAAGATAAATGATATGTACTTAATATTATGTGGGCTGTTAATAAAAATAAAAAATAAATAACCTAATGGAGTAAATAAGTTTAAATTTTTTGGTGATATAGATAAAAAGAAGCAAATCAAAGATTTATAAGTTCTGACCAACCCAAAATAATTAAGATATGTATGAGCAAGTCAACCTTTTTGGATTATTGTGTGTGTGTGTATATATATATTTACAGCACAGCAGTAATAAGAAAGATCGCAGACAACGCTATATTGTATATATCCGAGACTTGGCTGTATTTACCGACCATTCAATCATGCATTCAATCACGCTATATTGTATAACACTACTCGAGATATTATCACAATTATATGTATATGAATTTGACTGTTTATCAAACTAAACTTGCATTATTACGTGATTAAATTAAAATATATAACTGTGTGCGTGATTAACTTAAAATACTATCGTAAAAACGATTCCGTTCTCTTGTGTATATCCAGTTATGGGCTGACGTGGTGAGGAGCAGCCAAATGCCTAACTCACCACCACCACATGTTCGGCCGAAAGCTCTGAAGCCCCATATTTCTTAAAAAAGTCTCTGAAATAAAAGTGAAAACCCCTCTCTCTCTCTCTCTCTCTCTCTCTCTCTCTCTCTCTCTCTCTCTCTCTCTCTCTCTCTAGCCAGCTGGCATCAGTGATCCGCGCAGAGGTGTGGCTCTCCTCATAAATCACCCCATTTGCCTCTGCAGACAGCTACTATAAATGAATTATCCAGTTGCTTTCATCACCATGCTCGTGTTTATCTATAACTTTTTCATTTTTTAATAAGGTTTATACATTTATGGAAAATCGCGAAGTTTAACCTAAACACCATATATTATACCTAAACACCATAATCGTCGCATTTTATGTCAATAATATTAATTATGTAGTTTTATTCACATAATATTGTACAATTCTCATGGAACGTTACGGTAAAAGTGAAATTGTATTTTTGCAAATTGCTCCTTAAATAAAACGGAAAAAGAAAAAGAAAAAGAAATATTGCAGAATGTGAATAGAGAATATGAATTCTAAAGAGAGCCTAGCTAGCTTGTTCATTCATTCAAACTAAGCAAAGTTTACAAAAGAAAACAAGAACAAAAATAAATAAAATAAAAGTGAAAAAAGAAAGAATAATGCTGAATCATCTCTGCTGATCTCTGCCTTGTGAAACTGTCCACTTTTTCTCTCCCTCTCTCTCCATGTTTCCAGGGCTTGTTTTTCTTTTTCTTCTGCAACGACATATGACTGCTGCTATGTAAATTTAGAGCAAGCTTATTCCTTGTGTCTTAATCCAATCCCCCTCCCCGTTTTTCAAACGGTTTTTTTATTCACCAATAAATCAATAAATTGGAAAAAAACTGATACAAGTGATGATGATGACGACGACGACGACGATGACTACCCGAGAAGAAGAAGAAGAAGAAGAAGAAGAAGAAGAAGAAGACGAAGAAGAAGATCAAGAAGACAACAACAATCAGAAGACGATGAAATGGGGTGGTGATGTTCAAAGGAGAATAAAAGAAATTAATTTAAAAAAACAAGAAAAAAAAAGATGAGAAAATGGAAGAACTAATTTTTTGAGGGTTTCAACTTTTGCTCATGTGAGGTATAATCTTACTTGAGCTAGATTGAGATACGTACACATTGTACAGTGATTTGGCCATGCACATTTCTCACTCGCATGCAAATGCATGCAAAAATCGATTCGGTTTTGATGTGGATTCGATCGATCGATCATCTCATTGAACCATGGCGAGGAAAGAGGGTGCACCGTTGCCTCCGCCGTTAGACGAACGGCCCGTATTCTGCTTCTGAAACTCTATCTTATACGCCATCTTCCTCTCTTGTTCGGTTTCTTCATCGTCGTCCTCGTCAATATCATCGTCTTCCATGTCCTCCTCCTCTTGATCCATAAGATTATCGCTATCCGCTTCCTCCATCCTGTTGTAGTCATCTACTACTAAATGTTGTGGCTGCCCTTGTTGGAAAACTTGCTGGTGATGATCATGCACTTCCATCAACTCCTTCACAATGTCTTCTGGCTTCAAATGCAAAACCAGTAATCAGCATATATCTATGTATACACTACTAATTTATTCACCGAAAATTTGTTCGCCAAATAATGCGGAGATGTGATTTTGAATCTCGTTTATTTTTAACAAGTAAGATACTGGCATGAATTTGATTTAATCTTAACGAGAAAGGCACTAACGCTTGGCGAATTATGATGATTCTAATCTCTCTAGACCCTAGCATTGCAAATATTTTTTTCTAGATACATATGGAAAAACTTTACCTTCTTGGCAGCCTCTTCTTTTCCCTCTCCAAAGAGGTTAGCTCTCAAATTTGTTTCCACACTTGTGCTATGATCTGTATCCTTGTTTTCTGATCCGGCCGCTACTACTTGCCCTTGTGTTTGTGGCACTGTATGCGCACTTGGTTGCGGATGTGTGGATGAACCCGATTTTGGGTTCTCCTGTTGTTGCGGTTGCTGTTCTAGTTTATTTCCTAACGAGCCGCTGCTACCGCCGCTAGACCAGCCGCCAAGTACCCTTTTCCGGTAAAGAGCATCTAGTTCGTGAAAATATGGACACGTTTTCGCATCCTCCGGCCGCTTCTTGTTGCTCTCCTTCACCTTCTTGAAGTACTTGTTGATGTTCTCCCATTTCTCCTTGCACCTCTTGGCACGCCTCTTGTACCCCATCCGCCCCATACCGGCGGAGATTTCCTCCCAAAGTGGGCCCTTCGGACCTGCCTCTTGGTACCTCGGCTCAAGCCCACTCCTCAACTTTATCAGCGCTAGCACTTCTGCCTTCGGCCATCTAGAGGACGATGCGGGCTCGGAGCTCCCTCCTCCACCGCTAGCAATATTCTCCTGCGGTGTCGGAGGAGGTACCTGTTGTTCCGGTACAGCCATCACCGGTTGAACATTTTGTGTCTGCTGAACATGACGAACGTGTTGCACTTGTTGCGGCGGCTGAGGTTGTTGCTGTTGCGGTGTTTGATATGTCTGTGTCGTCGGCTGTGGCTGTGGCGGTGGCGTTGTCTGTGGTAATGGCGCGACAACTGACACCGACGGAGACACAGGTGGTGGGGGAGCGACGTGGACGTTGAGAGCCGGAGGCAACTGAATAGTCTGGCCAGTAATTTTCTGGAGGAAAGCGATAATGGCAGCGTCTCTGGAAGCAGAAATGGCCCGCTCTTGACTCATGAGCTCGTGCTCGCGAGTTAGCCGGGCCATCTCCTGACGCTTCCACGCCTCCTCCCTGATAGTTCTGTCCTGCTCCCTCTTCTCTATCACTTCTAGAAACCTCTGCTGCATGCTCTCTTGCTTTTGCATCACTTGCTTCATCAAAACCTCGAAAAACGCCATCATTTTTCGGGTACTTCCGCCGCCACTAGTTCCGGTACTAGTACTAGCACTCCCCCGTTTTCTCTTCCGACTCGAGGGCTCTCCTTCCATGTCATCATCGTCGTCCTCGTCGTCAGTTCCCGGGGAAGTCGACGAGCTGTTGGATGAGAAGTTAACGTCCATCGGCGTGGCTGTAGGTTGCGACGAAGGTATTATTGGAATTGCAGTGGCTTGTTGCTGCTGTTGGGAGGGGATTACTGGAATCGTGGGTGACATTCTGAACGAGGAGATGGGCATGGGGTTACTGACAGACCCAAACCCGACCGAAACCGGGTTCGGAGAAGCGTGTGCAGCGTGCACTCCCGGAGAGGCCGACACGTTGGCCATCGTTGCGGCGGCGGTGCCATGTAAAGCCTCCATCTCGCTGAAAAACTTGTAGTTTTTGCCGTCTTGGCGTCCCGCGCGGCCTTCTTTCGTCCGCTTGTAATATTTGTGAACGTTTTCGAATTTCTCCTTGCATTTCTTGGCATTTCTTTTGTACCCCAATTCCGCTAGTTTCCTGCACAATGCGTCACAAATCCATATTTTGTTATATAATTAATCATTAAAAAAAATGATTCAAACCCAATAAAATAGTACAAATCATCATCTTCCCAACTAGGACTTGAGGGAGGGGAAGGAGACAAAAATTAAATAAAAAAAGGAGGGGAGAGAGTGGGAGGAGAACCTCCCAGGCTCCCATGGTCCCTCACTTGGTCTCTATCTCCTATAAATTAAATATATAGTATTTGCTGTCTATAGTGGAAATTTTAAAGCATTAATTTTTTATTAGAAAAAGGAAAAAATTAAGAGAAAAAGAGGAAAATGTTGGTAATTTTTTATATTTTGGTGGGGAAGTAAAGGAAATCTCATCGGGATTTTCAAAAATGGGTGTTTAATTTAAAGGGGGACAAACTAAAAAAAAAAAAACAGAGGGAGGAGGGAGGGATTAATTGCAGGTGATGCAGTGGATCTGAGCCGCTCAAAATTCCAAGAAGAAGATGCCCGGCTCTTGAATCGTGATGAAAAGAGATAGAAGCCTCATGTCCCATGTGCGGCTGGCTGGCTCTGTATGAATGTATTTATATATAGATATATATAATACAATATTTATGCAGAAAAATAATTAATTTCTTTTGTTTTTCAATGGAAAAAAAAAGAAGAAGGAATTTTGTGAAAATACCCAGAAATAATCAATATTGGGAATGCCAAAAATGCTGAATTAGATGACTTGGGAAAATCGGAAAATGAATGAACTTGATAACCCAAAATTCAAAAGACTGGAAGAAAAAAAAAAGAAAGAATTTTGATTTGATTTATGTGATTTTTTTTAAATTGTTTTTGTTTCTGTTAATTACCTGGAGACATCTTCCCACAAGGGGCCTTTGAGGGTTGCGTCGCGGAAGGTCGCATCCATATCGGACCTGATTTTGAGAAGCGCCAAGGTCTCCTGACGCGGCCATCTGTTCCCGCTGGACCCACCGCCGCCACCTCGATCCGCGAGAGCATCTTCATCTGCAACCGCCGCACCGGACAGAGTCATCAGCTCGTCCATATTCACCGCCGCGGAAGCTGGCGGCCTGCTGCTGATTGGCGACGCCGCTTCCACCACCAGCTGGCCTTGCTCCGCCGACGCCGCAGCTTCAGCAGCACTCATCTCTCCTCCTCCTCCGTAATGGGTTTGGGACCCTCCTCCAACTCCTCCAGCTCCGCCAGCTCCTCCCGCTGCTGGTTGCTGCTGCATAATCTCGCGAATTGAGAAAATGGGTTCTTCTCAGTTCCTCGACGCAGCTGAAAGATGTCGTCTTTCTTCCAATTTTTCACCGCTGATTCATGTACCCAGTGAAATTCATTGGGTACATTAAGCGGCGGGAAAGGCAGATCTTCTTCTTCCTCTTGGGTGTGAGAAAGATAGAGAGAGAGAGAGAGGTGAAAGATGAGAGAGGGGAGGGGGAGTTAAGAGGAGAGGCAAAAGAAAGAAGGAGGGAGAGTAGATTAGACAACTGGAAAGATGAAAGGCAGAAAGTGAATTTTCCTACGAGTTAGTGCTGGACTTGACACACTTGAGATGGTTTTTATTCCTTTGTTTAATTAAAAACCCAAAAACAGAAAAGAAAATTAAAAAAGATGGAATAATAATTAAGGGAAAAAGGAGGAAGATTTGAACTCGGAGAAGGAGGGTCTAATCAACATCTTCATCCCCTTCGAAACTGCAACAGTGCTGCTGCTACTGCCTGCAAGAAATGACAGACGGAGAGAAAAGAAAAGACAGAAACAGTGGATGGGTTGTGGGGGAAGAGAGATAAATGAAGAAAGAGAAATGGAGGAGAGAGAGAGAGAGAGAGAGGGAAGTGAATGAATGGAGAGATGACGATTTGAGGGTGATGATGATGATTAAGAGAGAGAGAGAGAGAGAGAGAGAAAGAGCGAGAGAGAGAGAGAGAGGAGAGATAAAATTATAAGAGATGCTGTGTTGTCAGCGGCTCTCACTTTGCTGCTAATAATTGTCAAAACCATTTACTACTATATTTTACTCTCTATTTTCTTAACTTTTAAGAATCTTAAGTGTCACGTTAGTACTAAAGTTTAACGATATTTTTTTTTGTACTTATAAGCTTTAAATTTTAAGTTCAACTTTCATTTGTTCAAAGTTAAACTTTCATTAATGGATAATTTCATACATAATTACGGTCGAGTCATTGTTTGATGTTCATATGTACTTTTAAGTTGCAAATCTCAAGTTTGACTTCTATAAGTAGTAAATTTGATACATAATGATAGTTAACACGCTGTATAACTTAAGCTTAAATCTCTCATTCCAATATCGAGCATACAAAAATTATTTAAGCATGCAACATTGACAACGTTGTTGACGCTAAATATTAAATACTAAACATCAATGTAAGATATGCACTGTTTAAATTTAACGATTAAATGTGCACCCAAAAAATTATGAGAATTCAAAAATGAATCGGAGTCAATTAGAGGCAATGTACAATAAATATTTATCTATACTAGAAAAATTCTGTTGATAGATTAATTCCCTAATAAAACCTTACCATATATTGCTTGCAAGATTCATTTGTATTATGACATCTTCAATGCTCTAGAAAATTTAGACTCAAATGTTAAATATGAGTTCAAATATTTTATATTTTTCTACTCAAATGCATCATAAAGTTAAAATTTATTTATTTTGAGTTGTATTGAAACCATGAAACTTATGTTTGAGTTTCAATATAAAATTTGATTCTAAGTTGTAGCTCACGTCGATAAGGAAATATAGTATTTCAACTAGTAAAATAAAAAAGCATTTGAATTTTTGCTCCAACCATGTCAAATGCATTCAAATTTTAGTTCTTATTCCAATATTGCATGAGATAGGATAAACATGCACCTTTTGTAGCCTTTCATAACTTCTGTTTAATCTCATTCGTTGTTTTCGTTGGATGTATTCAATATGATGGCCAAAAATGGAAAAAAGTTTGTGAGAGGTTCAAAATGATGTGTGAAATGTTACTTCAATTCAAGTTTAACATTGGTGTATATATGTGTAAGGGAAGAAAACAAAAAATATAAAACACTCCACTTTTGGACCCAAATATAAAAACCTAGGCTAAATTGTAGCAAATGTCCCATAATTTTACTCTAAGTTAATATTCGTTCTTGAAATCTTATATTAGTTTCTTCCATCCTCCAATTTAATTATGTGTTGCAACAATGGTTCTTCCTCCAACTTTGTCTTCTTTTTTGGCAAATTTGAGGGTATAGTAGTCTTTCCAAATCTGGGTGTAAGATTCTCATCACCAATTGAAGGAAAGAATTTTATTGAAAAAAAAAAATAGAACAAAATGAAGAGCAAGAGGTTGATGGGATCCTACCATCTTCAACCCTTTTTTTATTTTTTATTTTTTATGATGTGATGAGAGAAGGAAATACAGGATTGAGCAGCAATACTAGGATATTTCAATGAGTGATGACAATGGATTTTGTGTTCAACGTTCGAGCTTTCACGTAGCACATGAGTTATCAGGTTCGAGTTCTCCTCCATCCTACAACACGTGAGATCCCTTTGAAGCTGCAAAAAATCATATTTTCCCCCATCAAAAAGGTCAAATGCATGACATGTGATAGTTTTTTTACGGTAACGATGACAAACTTTACGGAAATGACCACTTATGCAACGCTAGGTTAACTTCGGATCATTAAAATATATTAAGAAGTGAGATTTATAAAAACGTGTGTCGAATGTTGTGTAAAAAAATGATGCACAAATTTACCCCGAAGAGAAAAAAGATGAAAAGAAAATTCAAACTGAATGGAGCAAGAAGCATAAGCGAGGCAACTCTCACATTCATCTTCAGGAATAAAAATCAAGGCCATCTTTCCTTTGCCATCCCAATAATGTCATACTGAATTGACCCAACAATCCCTCTCTGTGGGTGTGGCCTTGCACTATTGGACTTTGCTTTAACTTTACTATGTAACTTGGCAGCACCAACACTTTGCTCTCCTCCCCTCAAGTTGTGTTCTCACTTTATCTAATCTATACAGTTCCAACTGTCGCACTCAGTCGTCCACGCGCAAAACTCGTAACTAAGCTGACAATTTCGTGCAATACCCATTAACTTGATACGAACGACACGAAAATAATAGGTTTTTGGTCAACCTGTTAATGAGTCAGGTTATTATCCAGGTCACCTATTAAGAACCCTTTTACGAGTTAGGTCGTTATTGAGCCACTCATTAAGAACCCGTTAATGATAAGATATCATTTGTCAGATCTAGACATAAGCATGACAGTTTCCTGTATGACCTGTTAACCGGAAACGACATAACTCGTTAAGGAATCAGGTCGTGATGGGGTTATCTGTTAAAAATCTGCTAAGATAACGATTTTAACATAACACAACACGTTAAGATATCGAATATGATAAAAAAACAACACAAACACAACAAACATAACTTGTTTGCCATGCCTACTTGTAAGACATCGACAACTAAAACTCGCACGTAAACGACTATCGATAGCATTATTTTATGCAACCGCCTGTCGAAAATAGCTGTAGCATATTCTTTTTTTTACTTTATTTCTTCACATTCAAAATTGACACCCTAGTTTTGAGCTGGAACAAACTAAAATTGTTGAAGCACACCAATTAGCTGCACAGGAATCAGAATATGATCTGCACTCACTCATCACGCTTAACCATGGTTTAAAATTTAAACTCAACCTAACTATACATACTCTGAGATCGATCTGTGGCTTTTTTAATATTACTTTTAGCTAGAAATTTAAATTATACTCCGCGTCCTCCTATTCTTGCTCAAAACTGATATTATATAGATAATTTAATTATCATCGGGCGAATCTATGACACTATTTTTTTACACAATTATTTTTATACAAGTTTTGTGTAATTCATTTCGTAATGTAATCATGTTTACCAAAAGCTACCTAAATCTAAAATCATATGACCATTAGATTAAGGATTTAGAATTTCTTTGTAGAACCGTATTAGTTCATTTTCTTTACTACAAATGAATGTCTTAATGATTTTGAACTTGTTTAATTTTTTGTAAAAATGATCTATGATTGATATTTTAAAATATAGGCGATTGAAATTCTTAAAATACATTATAAAGAAAATTCCACAAAGACACGTGTTATAAATTGTGAAAAAATGGTATCATGGATTCCCATTATCTAATTATTAATTAATTAATTAAAATGACTATGTGGTGATTAATGAGATAAAGAGGGAAAATATGGATATTTTAAATCTCACATTGAAAGTCACTTGGTACTATGATCTAATAGTATTATAAGTGAGAGGTTTTATGTTCAGTTCTTGCCAAAAGTAAATTTGAATCACATTATTATTAGTCTATTGTGATACTAACCCATTATTTTTTTTAAGGTAAATAATATCGTTTGTTAAAATAAATAAATAAATTTACATCGAAAGTTTGATTTAACCTGGAGGGAGGAAGACGTGTGATGTTGTTAGATAAGGGAGATTTTTCAGTGTGACCGGTACACGGAGTGGTACACCACGTATCACTAAACAAATGGTGAGATATGTGTGCTAAAAAATTAATAACTTAAAAAATAAGTTTCCCACAATTCCTGTTAAAACAAGTTGTGTACTATTTGTGTTCCCGTCACAAGTAAAAAATTCTCGTCAGATGAAGACTAGCTTAAGCAAAGTTGTTGTCGGTCCCACCTCCTATCTGACATACTTAATAAGTCCCATGTGATTGGAGCCCTTGGAGGCTGATGGAATTTATCATATAAATCTCCATATATATATATATATATGTATATATGTATGTATGTATATGTATGTATATTAAAGATAGAAAGAGATAGAGAAAAAGATATATTTTACACCAACAATGCCAGCAGCTATTGATTTTTCACTTAAAATTAACACCAATTGACAGCGCACAACTCCTGTCGCAAGTTTGTTCTTTCCTTTTTTATACTTTTTCCTTTCATACAAACAATGCCCTCACATCTATAAAATTACCGTTAGACGATACTAAAATAATATCACGTGATATAATTAATATGTGAGATGTTTCTTTGGAAGAGGGAAATCAAACTTAGTATCTCAAGTACATTGATAAAAATTCTTAATCACTTAAGCTATAAGCTATTGCCAACTGGCATGAATGACGACTTTATAATTTAGGACATAAATAATAATAAGCATATGGAAAGGGGGATGAAGTCTGAACTTCACCCTATACTAGAGAAATTCTTAAATTTTGGCTAAAATCAATAGATTTTGTCAAATTTTTGACATATTGGTTAAATATCAAATAAACTATTATATTTCGTCTAAACAAGTGTTTGACATTCTCTACTGTTTTATTTTAAATTTGTTTTTGAGGAAATTTTTATCGAAGACAACAGATATCGATATCAATATTTTCACCGATATTGATATTTTAAACGTTAACACATTGTGGAGCAGATTAGGCGCCCTCAAACTCTCATGATGCTGCTCCAGCCTAATGTATATCATTGTGGCAATCATGCTTTTCTAAGTCACAATAATATAATTATATATAGGTCATATGTATATATATGCATGCATGCTTTATGTGTTTACTATAATTATATGTCAATTACAACAAATCACAGATAATATTAGGTTTAAGAAGCCAGCTAGGAAATAATTAATACTGCCTAACTTACACATATGCATAGTCATTAATTAAGGAAGAGAATATATAGTTTCCATTTTGTTTTTCAAAAAATAGGAATTAGTTGTGGAACTTACACTACATCGAACTTCAATGATCTGAACCATCTATTTTTTAAGCTACACCTCAAATCATTCTTGCAAAATATTAGCCAAATCGAAAATATTTGAAACATCTAATTGAGTACAAAAACATTGACGAACACTATGTTATAAGAAACAGTGAAATATCATCTTGACAATTAAACGAACAAATGGTTTCGTATTGAATTTTTGCAAGAACGGTCTATGAATAGAGACTTACAAAATAAACGGTCCAGATCGTTGAAGCAAGGCCGGCCCTGAGAATTTGAGGGCTCTAGGCGAGCTTTCAAAGTGGGCCCCTATAATTCTTGAACCCCCGACTCTTTGTACTTTGATATGCAGAAAAAATATTTCGTTAATACATGGAAAAATGTATTTCTACATCATATATCATTAAAAATTAATATCAAAAGAAGAAAGATAAATAAACATTAGATAATACACGTCTCGCATTTTTAGACACAAATGTAGTTAAGTTTACATAATCTAAATTGTTAGAGTAATGCTATTTATACCATATTTTCATACCACCTTAGGTGGTATAGAAATGTGGTATAAAAACATGGTATGAATAGCATTACTCAAATTGTTATTAGATTAGGCTTTCTAATTATATTTGGAAAAACAATACTTGTTCGGGGAGTCTTCAGCTGGCTATTTGAAAATGCTGGTTTGGGAAGTCTTTACTAGCGTGGCCTTTTGATTAGGAAAAAAAAAAGCTTCCACCATGTCTCAAACAGGAGACGGTAACCAAATAAATGCCTTCTTTTCCACTACGCCACCAAGTTTTTTGTGCTGTTCTTCTTACTTTTAGAGTTTTTATATACTAATACATACATATAAAAAATAAAAAAAAATTGGGGGCCCCCAGAAGTCGGGGGCCCTAGGTAACCTTACTTGGCTACCCTCAGGGCCAACCCTGCATTGATGAAGTTCGATTTGGAACGGGTCCCACAATGAATACATTATTTGTTAACCCTAAGGGATCTTATACTGTTATGTTATTTGTCTAACAAGTTTTTGCATCGTAGTAAGCGATTCCTTTTAGCAAATAATTCGCACAAGTTTGGAAGGGAACCTCTTTTTTCCTTTATCTTTCTTTGTTTTTTGCCCTAATGAACAGGTAAGGAATTAACTTGGTTGCTTTCACGTGGTAACCATCATGTTGCTAACATGAAAATGTTGTTCGACGGCCGGATTCGAACATGGATGCCCATGCAAGAAAAGGGAAGCCGCACTTATTAAAAATGTAGTAGTACCATTCTTTGTTCCACACTATACAATCACCAATTAAATTGTGCAATACAAAAACACTATGTGGGTGCACGAAAGGAACACACGTGGATAAAGGAGTCTGTTAGGGTTTTTAGAGCCAACAACGAGAGGATCCTAATAACTTCCCATTTAGCCTAATATGTTATATTATCAAACTGTCAATATAAGAACGTGGAATGAATGAAAGAAATCCATGTGGATAAAGGAGTAGGTTATGATTTTAAAGCCAACAAATTAGAGAGGTCATAAGTCACATCCATACTAGTTTTTTAATTATGTGATCAAATTGTTAATAGAAAACAAGATTCTAAAGTATGCTAGGTGCTAGTCGAACGACATATAGATTATATATAGATTATAAAATATTAAAACATATTAAAAATATGGAGAACGAGCATATAACGAGTGTTCATCCAAATATTTAATAAGTCTCTTACATTTTATTAAGAAAACAAAATGCTAAATGAAAGTTATTGATTTTCTGTCTAAGTGAAAGTCACAACCTAGACGGGTGCTTAGACGGGTTAGGCGGGGGCCTCGGCAGGCTAAGCGGACATCTATGCATCATTTCTTAATTTTCAAACGTCTAGAGATTAATCAGGACGGTGATTAGCTGCCTAGCGCCTAGGCAGCAACTTTTAGAACAGTGCGAAAAAGGTAACGTGGAAGAATGAAAAAGAAAAATCATGTAGGGGTTTGGAGCTGACAATGAGAGAAGTTGTAAGTTATTAACTTACTATGCAGTGTAATATGTTAAGTTATCAAAACTGTTAACACTCTTGATCGATCATCCAAATAAAATATAAAGAATGGGAAAAGTAGAAAATGGGGTCGCCAAGTGAGTGAAGGAATGATGATGAGAATGGAAGGAGTTTGGGTTGGGGAGAGAGAGAGGGAGAGAGGGAGAGAGAGGGGCATTTAGCATTTAGGTTAAGAGAGAGAGAGGGGGAGACAAGAACAGATTGACACAGCTGTAAAAAGGGTCCCATTACATGAAGGGAAGGGGGAAGAACGTGCGTGGCGTTTCTCCAGGATTTCAGAAACCCCAAACTGCCTGGCATCTAATCCACCCCATCACCATGCCCCCGATCACTGCACATGCAACTTGCTTCTTCACCTCCTTCCCTCCCTTCTTTCTTTTTCTCCCCCACTTTTTATTTTTATTTTAACCACTCATGGTTTTCTCTTTTTTTAATAAACCTCACTCTCGCCGCTCAATATTACGGTACGGTGGTTTTCATCTTTACTTGTAAGTGAGAGATTTTAAATTTAAATCTTCGATACCAAATTAGGTTGCCTATTGTGCAATTTAACCGAACTTCCATTTTTTTTAGTATAAAATATATCGGTGTGCTAAAAAAATAAATAAATAAACCCCACACACTCTCTCTCTCTCCCCTACTCTTTCTCTCTCTAGGTTTTTTTTTTCTTTCATATTGATCGATCTTACTTCTCACCTCTGAGCTGGACCCTAACGTGCTTGCCTCCTCCCGTCCCATCTTCTTCTTGTTTTTACACTGGCCAACCCTCAGACAAACAACGGTGTCTTGCGTTTTGCTTTTTTTCTTGGATAAAAAATAAATTTGTGTGCTATTTGACTAAAATAAAATATGTGTGACAAGCGTTTGATATACTTACTAATTTGGAATAAAGAAATCATGGATCGGAGAAGGGAAAAAAAAAAAAGAGAATGAAATCAACTTGCCGCTTCTACTTGATAAGATTTTTGATTTGGTTGTGGTCCAATATCCTAGTGGATTGGATGTTGGGTTTCTACTCATGTGTTTCGAGTTCGAAACTTCTTCTCCTTTAAATTAATGTTATAATTTCGAACTCTCCACCATCCCTTTAATAACAATAAAATTTAAAAAAAAAAATCAGTATTAAATTACAAATTTTGAGATAGTAGGGAGTCAAATTGAAATAATTCAAATACCCATATTTTAGTAAAGGAAACTATTTAGTAAAATAGGTATTTAGAAAAGGAAAATAGATATGTAAATTAGTAATATTCACAGGAAAATAGATACAAAACGTTTAGGCCACTTCAAAAGCCAATTTTGGGCCTACTATCCCAACTTACCTCAACCTGGGCCCCATATCTTAACTCACCTCAATTTGGGCCCTACAATCCCAATCCACCACAATCAATTTCGTTTTACGTCTACCTCAAATTCATTACATCATTTCGTAAGCCGGCACGATTGGAAAGCGATTTTCACACACTAATTTCTGCCGTGCACACCGTTGTTTATTTCTAGCCTTTAAATTGAATCAATTAAAGGAGAATACGTGAACATAAATAAACAATAGTATGCAGAAGAAGAAAGGGGTACGTACCAGGGCCGGCCCAGGCCCAGTGCAAGCAGGGCAACCGTCCGGGGCCCAAAAATATTAGAGGCACCAAAATTATTAGGGTGATATATTTATATATGTTTTCATAAGAGTATAAATTTATAAAATTTGGTTCAACGACACATAAATTTAAGTAGAAGAGGTGGTTTGGTCATTTGAAAATAATGAGAGGTCTTGAGTTCAAAACACCACATGTGCTTATTTACTTTCTAATTTTTACAAATTTCTTTTCAGAAGAGTATAAATTTATAAAATTTGGTTAAAGGATCAAGAAGTTTAATTAGAAGCAATGGTTTTTGTTGTTTAAAATTAACAAGAGGTCCTAAGTTCGAAACGCTATGGGCATGTTTATTTTTTTCAATTTTAAAATTTTTTTGTTTGGTTGTTAATTTATTTTTAGTTACTAGCTAGTAGCTATGTAGCTTGTTATTTTTAAATATTCGTTTCAATTCAAGTCTAATCTTCAACAATGAGTAATACGTAGACCAAATTTGTAGTGCAAATTTGTAAATTATATGACGTGTTATCAAAATATTTAATTTAATGCTCATTCATTACTAATACATATCAATTAAAGACTCGAAAACATCATTATTTTTTTAGTCCCATATTGACAAGGTTAGTAAATAAGAAAAAACACCTCATGATTTATACAAAAACACTTTCACAGTTCAAATGGAAAACAAAACTTATCATCTATCTACTTATAAGCCCAGAGTTGTTTGATTTTCTTCTCTCAATACAAAATAAATTAGTCTTTTTGTGTATCTAAATTATTGAGTTTGAAGTGCTTTTCTAAGTATAATTTTATCAATGTTTGACGTGTGAAAATAAATAATTTTCTTATATGAAGTTTGGGCACTTTTTTTGACGTCGCCCCCCGGGCCTCAAAAATCTCTGGACCGGCCTTGGTACGTACGGAACTACGGATATTATTCCGTAAACTTTTAAACTTAATTTCCCTTGATCAAAGAGATCCATGAAGGCAATAACAAAAGTGATGCTTAAGAATGCTTAACATGCTTACTATGGATGATCTGTTGACATCCTTTGTCAAATAATATCCATTCAACTTACAGTTACAGTACAAGTACAGAACAAAACAAAGAAAGATTAACAGAAGCTCGCAACACTAATTCGATAAACTTGTACTAGTTTTGAACAACTAACTACAGCTAAAATCACACCTAATCAGCTACCAGATGGTTGAATCTTAATTTATGATTAGATTTATACCTTCTGAACAAAATCGAAGGCAAAGAATGTACTCCCCGAGCTGAAGTTTTGCATGCTTGTCTTCAACTGTTATTTTACAATGAAGCATTCTCATATCTGCAAGCATATGTTTTCAATTTGCTAGAACAGCAAGTGATGCTCATATCTGAAATCCGGATCGATTCAGATTCTACCCCGCTACCACCATTCAAGAAATAGTTATTTAGTATCAGTAATGAAGCCGAAAGGGTCCTTTACCACACTGTCCGACTGTTAAACTGACAACTGCCTCACTTGTTTGGTTCAGTTTGCAACATAACCGACTAGGTACCTGTGGAAAGAGATATTATTCAGTACATCACAAAAACTAGGGCAGGCAAGTCAGAAATCAGTTTCATTGCATATGGCAAAAGTAGCTGAGTGAGGAAACTCACCAAATGCCATTTCTTGGTTGGCGGATAGCCCAAAACTTGAATTTTTTGCAGATTGCGCAAAAGTCGAAATCGGGAAAAGCAGAAAACCTTTCTCTTGAATTCATCTTTTGCTTTGCTCCGCATATATGACCCCAATGTAGCATTCCCTTGTTTCCTAACATCTTTCAAGAAGAACAAAATAGGCTTCTTACAAACAGATCTATAAGGGTCTTTGGTATCAAAATCGAATTCATTCCTTTGACTTATCCCATTCCAAGCAGAGTAAGTCTGCTCTGAGCGCTCAAGGTCACGGGGAAGCACAATGTTTGGGAATACTTGAACCACATACCCAAGTGAGACTGAAAATGTGAGACCGTGTCGATGATCATAGCAAATGGACCGCTGCAAAAAACTGGTGGGTTGGAGTCTCATTGCCTGTGTGAAAAGCTTCAAACTTTGCAGAGAGGTAGAGCCGGGATAAAAAGGGTCGACAGCTTCAACATGGTGAATGGACACAAATGGTGCTATAGGATGCGAAGATAAAAGACCGTGCGCATTACCCCTAATGTCACACTGCCACACCAAACAACCCCATTTCACTAATAAACCAATGCTCTATAAAACAGAAAGATATATACCGCACTCATATATTTATATCCAAAACAATGCCAGAACAAAACCCATTTCACCAATTAAGCAATGCTCACCAAAACAGAATGATCCAAACATTCATACACATAAGTGTATTTTGTTTGTAGAACTAGTAGCTAATATCACACTGCCACAACAAACCTATGTCACATATTAACCAATACTCTGTTTTTGATGATGCGATACTCTAACTACTCTAATCTACAGCTAGGGAGATTCGAACTAAGGTGCAACACGGCGGGCACACTGCTTTCGAACCAACTGGCCTAATACACATGTGCAATTACTCTATGTGTGTATATCTGAATTTACCTGATGGAAGCCAGGTTCTCTGGTTAATGGAATCCCAAGCTCAGTAATGCAGGCATGGAGGCGATCGTCACTCCCGTAGAGCTTCGGGTACCTCTCGAGACACTGGTCCTGCATTTCGGACAGGGCTTCCGCCAGAGGGTGGCTAATTGCAATGCCGCCGCCACCAAACGCCATAGAGTGGCTGAAATAAGTGTTGGCAGAATGACTCTCCGACGGGCTTCCCACATAAACCATCTCCGACGAGTCGTACTTGCCCAGCACCGCGACGAGGTTATCGGCGTTGATGATGGTGTCGTCGTCGGCGAGGACAAACCACCGGACGTTGGGGAGGCCGAGGCGGAAGCACTCGGAGATTATTCTGGAGATTCGTAGCCCCGACGGGTGACCCGTCGGGTTGGTGTACCGAAACCGCGAGATGTCCTCGGATACCATTATCGGCGGCAAGGACCGATCGACGTCGTTTTCCGGTAGCTTCTCTTCCAGCCAGACGTGGCCGCGCATGTCGTCCTGGCGCCACCAGAGCCGGACGTACTCTTTCCGCTGCTTCCAGAGTTGGGCCGACCCGGCAATGCCGAAAACGATGTCGTTTATAGTGAGCTCCTCGGAGTGTCCACTGTGTCGGGAAACAGTGCGGCTTTGGGAGCGGGTGAAGGACTGGGGGGCGGGGAGGGAGTGCGGAGTGGCGGAGAAGACAAGGGAGAGCCAGGCGGTGGTGGAGATCAAGAGGGCCGCGACGGCGATGACGGCGGTGGCTACGTGGCTCCGACGGTAACGGCGGTTTTTGGGTGGTCTGGGATTGGCGTTGTTGGGGTTTGTTGTTGGCGTCGTCGTCATCGTCCCCAGTGTTCATTTCTGTGCGCCGATCGCCACCGCATCAAATGCCCTAAATAACAATTCAGACATTAAATTCGATTTGGGATTCGGATTTGGGACCTTTTCAGATTTGGGCGTGCGAAGAGTGAGAGTGTGGGGTTTTAGGATTTATTGGTTTTAATTTCTGTAATTATTTAATATTTATTTGTAATACAAATTTTGAAGCTTTGAATTCTTGAACGGCCAGTGGGAACGCAGCAAAATGCACGCGTAAAATATTTGGAAAAAAGAGACGTTGGGTGGTGGTGGTGGTTGGTAACGAAAAGGCGGACAATCATGGCCGTACGTGTGTGCTGTGGGTTGGGAATCAGGACACGTGTGCGGCATGCGGCCGCGGGAGAAAGCTCTGATTAAATTGAAATACGCCACGTAGCCGGGATGTCAGGGGTGGATCAGAATACCGTTAATGTTTTCCTGCTGCGTAGGAATCTTTTGATCATTTTCCTTTTGGTTTAAGGTTAATCAGATCAAAAACAGGTTAGACGGGCAGCCCGGCGGCCGCGCGGAATATCAACGTCTATGTCAACCGTTATTTGACAGGAATGAGAATCCTCACCACAAGGCAAATGATAGTTTGATTATCAATACAAGAAAAAATATATTCATGATTTAGTGGTCATCTGTTTAATATAACAACGTTTTTGTCTAAGTCTTTTGAAAACAAAATAATCTTCTTCTCCTTTGTTAATCATTCGCACAACCTACACTTTCTGGTCCGCTACATCACTATTCTCCTCCACCACATGTTTAAACTCAAGTGGTCCTCCTAAGTGGTCCTCACAGCCACATATCTAGGCTTTTGGGTGGTCTTGGGATCACCTGGATCCTCTAATGTACCAAACTTGTGCACCAAAAGATGCATAAAACCGGGTTGACTTTAGAACAACGTAAAGTATCAATGTGTGACCTTCGCAAGGTTGCTTTTATCACCGAGTGAAGGTAATATGTAAATGGATAAAGATAAGGAAGCAAATACAAGATGTACGTGGTTCACTATAAGTTGGCCTACGTCAAAGAAGGTAGAGGAGTTCTCAGTAATAATGTAAAGTTTACAAGATACATTAAGGCATAATCATCATTATTGAATTATAATAATGTCATAAATATTGTGGGATTATGATCTCATTTTATAGTTTAGGAGAGTCATGTTTCGACTGCGATGGATGTGAGACTTTAGGAGCTTTATTCGGGTGTAGACATGTTTCATTTTGTAGTTAGTCTCTTGATTGGAGAGGAACTCATGCGCTTCGACATAGTGCCTCAAACATGAACCCTTCAGTAAGTCTTCGAAAGTATAAAGTTGACAGGTGCTCGGTAATTTCGGGGTTGGTGAAGTATGATACAAACAGTGCTTCCCCCAAGTTCCTAAGTGATGAAAGCTTCTTAGTTGGAGACTTGAAAAATCCAAGTCACTTAGTAATCACGAAACTTCAGAGTACCAAAGTATAATAGCATATAATGGGAATCCCTCCAAGTCTCTAAGTGAGGAGAGTTGTCCAATAAGATGTCTTAATTTTTTCAGTCATTGAAGGAACAAAGTCTTAATTTTTTCAGTCATTGAAGGAACAAAGAGTTCAAAAATTCTCTCTTCCTTGCACATACTTCAGCCCTAGTATATATGTATATATATTTCTTTTATTGAGCCCAAGTATATATTTCATTTGTTAAGCCCAATTCTTTATTATATAAAGCCCATCAGTACTTTGCTTTGCATGTGTTCTACATTAATGTTGGAGAAAATGTTGTAATGCTAGGGAGATTAAATTTGTAAACTAAATTATATGTCACCAATAGAAAATGAGCACGTCTATCAATGCTTAAATGATAATCTAATAATTAACTTCCATGTCATTTAATTTACTAAAATTTGTTTGTAAATTTAGTCTCTATAGTATTGCTCTTCTCTCTACAATTGAAGGACGATTTCGCAACTAAATTATGTATATATTTCTTTTAGAGTGATGTTATTCCCAGCCTAATGTCTTATCTTCCCACCCACCTTTTAATGAATTTTTTAATTACAAATTTGTCAATTTCCAAAAAGATTGATAAGGACATTAATTATCTTCTTTTGGTTAATTTTGTTTTTTATTAAAAAAAAAAATTGGGTGTGGGGGACGATTTGTCTACCTTAAACCCTAACTCATATTTTCATCCCCTTCGTTCAGAGAAAGCAAAAAAAATATCAATGGACTTAGAAGATGACTTTTTCATTGGAGAAGCAGACGATGACGCTTCTATGGAAGAGGTAAAAGATTATATTTTCATTTAAAAGGTAGAAAAATAATTTTGTGTGTGGGTCACTCAAATTTTCCCATCGTATATTGGAATTGTCGTTGTCGAATTCTTTTGAATTTGGATACCTCTATGGTTTCCATTTGAATTTGCAGGCCTTGGTGGCTTTAAATTCATATTTGATTTTGCTTACCATTACGATTAGTATGCATTATTAACACAGATTTTTGCCATAAAAACTTTTTCAAGTGAATTCCTATACTTCTATTCTTATTCGCACAAATTTGATTCTTTGGGTGACAGAGAGGCACAGGTCAGGAGAGAGTGTGGTGGTGGATAGGAGAAAGATATTGATCATTGAGAGGGTGGTGGTGAAAGGATTGCGAGTGTTCTAAGTTCTAAGTTCTACATTAATGTTGGAGAAAAGGTTGGTATTCTCCATACGAGTAATGTTAGGAAGATTAAATTTTTAGATAAAATTTGCAAACTAAATTATATGTTATCAATATAAAATGAGCACGTTTATCAACTATTATGTCATTTAATTTACTAAAATTTATCTACGAATTTAGTCTCTATCATTACTCTTCTCTCTACAATAGAAGGACGAGTTCACAACTATCTAGATTGAAATAACTTACACCCAAGAACCCTGAAGTTGTAAATTCAAATGCTGATTATTAATTGACAACAGTAATTCAAAGCTAACTATATGAACTCTTTGAAATTTGCTTGCTTGATTTACCGCCAAGTGCAAAAACATTATCAACAAAGAATCGACTAAATTGATTAGCCAAACAGGGATCGAACAAATGAGTTCGAAATCCCCAAATTGAAACCCTAACCCTAAAATTTTCCCCATCCTGTTTTTATTAAAAGCTTACTAAAATATATAAAGAAAAAAAAAAGTTCTTAGAAATCACTCAGAATATCAAAGCCGTGTACCTCGCGACACTATCCGAGTACAAGCAATATACATACATACATACATACATATATACATACATAAATACATACATACATATACACACATATATATATAACGTTTAAGGAAAGAGATTTCTATTTTTTTTTATAAAAATAGGGATTAGTTGTAGGGTCCACATCATATCGAACTTTAACGATCCGAACAATTTATTTTTCAAGTTGCACCTCATAGATCATTCTTGCAAAATATTAGTCAAATCAGAAATGTTTAAGACATCTAATTGAGTTTAAAGAAATTAAAGAATATTTTGTTCAATAAGAAACAATGAAATTTTATCTTGATAATTAAATAGGCACATGGTTTCAGATTGAATTAAAATTTTGCAATGATGATTTATGAATCGAGACTTATAAAATAGATTGTTCGGATCGTTGAAGTTCGATGTGAAGTGGGCTCCATACTATTCCCTATTTTTTGAAAAAAAAAAAGAAGGAATCCCCTTGCATAAAGGGTTGTGTATACATATTCTAATTTTTTTTTTGCACTCTTTGGGCATCAGCCTGTTGTTTGCTTACTTGTATGCTAATTCTTCAGTACCAAGTCACCACACAAACACATGATTGTACCTAGTTTTTCCCACAAGGCATCAACAGAATGACAGGTCCTGAATACCATAACCAAGCAAAGCAAAGCAAGTGTTTCTAGATCTCACTCATCAATATCTCAAATCAATGATGGATTATGGCACCTAAATGGGCAACAGAATTGGACTTATTAGCTTTTCAATATATTCAGAAAAAAATTCGTAAGCTCCTTTGACGTAATATGCTTTGTCCTAATTAATGAGCTTTCCCAATTCAGGAACCTGAAGAACACTTCCAAGTTATAGATGTCATTGGGTGTCTTTGTAAGAGTAGAACTTCCCTTCAACTGTGACGCCACGGCGTGCCAGTATCCTAAGTTAAATTCATGGTAGTGCGTGATTGGCCGGTGCTGGTGCTGTACACTCATAATTCATATAGGCAATGTCTTGTTGCTTCTCGGTTTTTAACGCTGGGCAGAGAAGGGTAAATGAATCTTTTAGCTCCATGTCGAGCTTGTTCATTTCCCCATCCAGAACTCAGTACCAAAATATGAGGGGTCACATCAGCCTACATTCACAGATGCAACTACTTTTCGAATAGCTGTAATTATACAGTGATGTTGAACTTTGATTTGTTGATTGTCCCTGAAAAGTTAATTAAGTTGTTTTCCACCTATAAAGGAGCTTGAATTTTTTTAGATGTCCCCTCTTATTCGAATCCTAGCTTTACTACTATCGCCACCACAACTTTGCCATGACCATGCGTACCAACCACCATTGTCGATGCAACACCCACCATCACTGTCATTACCACTACCACTAAAGCATTTATTTGTCAAGTATTATGCTACCACCTTTAACTGATTAAGATTAGCCAAGAAAACTCTTTTAAATAATGATTTTTTTATTTTTTATTATTTTTTTACAAATAATAGCGTTAATGGGTTAAGTTGTTAAACGTTAAGGGGGAGGGGAATCGATGGGGATCAAACGTGCACTAGGGTGCATAGATATTATGTATTTTCATAGCACTACAATAAAAAGTCATTTGTCTGTTTTCGCGATGTTTCAATTTATGAAAGCTGTTGGGCCAGGTTAGCCCAAGAATTCATAGATGGATTAGGGTTTAGTTAGGCCAAGTTAGAAATGCTCATTCTAGCGATCAAATCTAAGAACTTATTCAATCCTTTAAAGCAATTCCACCCATTGTCAAAGCACAATGGTAAGTGCTTGTGAATTGCCCTTTAACCTTAATAATGTCCTCCAACGGCCCAAAAATTAGAACGAAAGTGGTGCGGCCAAGTCAAGCCCGACCCAATGCTCGTGCAAATATCCCCATTTTCCCTGACATGGTTGACGTCAACTATGTTCTTTTATTTTTATTTTTATGTCTAGCAGATGCAATTCATGCGCAAAAGCGATAGTGAGCCAACAACAAAAGCTATTGTGGGACTCCCTAGTGGTCCAACTTTGCAATCCCCCTAATGGAGCACACATGGCGTCTTATGGATCGTTGGATTTCAAATTCATTTGTATTTAACAGCCTAAATTAATCTAACATAAAATTTATTAGAAAAATTCATAAAAATATTTTTAAAAAGTTCATATTATATTTGATGTTCTTGTGAATAGTATTTCATTTAATATTCATTTAAAATTTCACAATATATATTTATGAATAGTAATGGCCCTTAGCGTTGCTCAGCAGGTGGAGTTGCACAAAGGCAGTTATTTTTTTGAGTGAATAGTAAGTGTTATTACTTGCTAGGTGTCATCGCCCTTGCCCTTTCCCAACCGGTGGAATTACTCTTATAAATCAATTGTTTATTAACAACGAAGCCAAACACCAATCACTGGAAGGTCTACAAGATGCAAAAGCTTTTGGTCAAAATATACTGGACTGAGAAATGCACTATAATTATAATTAGCCAATTCATCAGACATAAAGTTTATCGCGTGACCTCTTCTTTGTTTTGAAAAAGAACTCTGGCAAGTTAAAAATTAATAAATTAAGGTCATTTTTATTGTAGGCATAATTTATTGAACGATTATGGAGGTCATAGAGAGAGATGTGTAATTGGTGTTCTATTTCACCCCATTGTGCCTTTATTTATAGTAGTAGGGAAGGTTAATTCCTTACCCTTTTAGGATTACAACTTTAATAGGATATTAACTACTAAAGGGAATATTCAAAGATATCCCTAGATACACTAGGATTTACACAATCACATTCCTAATCTAATAGGATTGCAACACTCCCCCTTGAGTATGTAAATACTCAAACAAATGGCGCATCAGGCCTTCAGTGATGAAGTAAGTACAGTTGATGAAGTCATTGGCACAATGAGCGAATACGAGTCTCAAATTAAGGGAAGAATGCTAAAAATGTAACTCTCACAAAATCTCGTTATAGTAAAACCCAAGGTGGGAGAAAAACCCATGGACTAAGGAGAAAAGTGAGAAGTTACATTAAGTCAAAACTATAAGTCTTCTGGATGTAAGTAGAAGAGCTCATAAGGGTACGATCAGCCCAGAATGGGTGCCTCGTCAAAACCTAGTTAGGTAGAAAAACCCAGTGGAAAAAATGCTCATAATCTTAAGGAAAAAAAGTACGTACATTAAGATCAAGTGAGTATACTTCTGGATACTCCCCCTGAGTTTGATAGAACTTCCAAATGAGAACTACAAGCATTGCATATGTATAGTTATGCATACCAATTCCTCGGATAAGCTTCTGGAAGGTTGACTTCGGCAGTAACGTCATGTAGAGGTGGACAAGGTTGTTTGGGATCGGCTTGTATGACTTCAATCTCCTGATGCTTTACTGATGTAGATGTAGACACAATATGTCTTGGCGTTGACTTCGTTGATGTATCATGTCTTGGTCGGGTGGATACATGCGGCATAGTCTTCATGGATCGTCGTTGAGACTCAATGATGGATGAAAACAGCAAGTACTTCGAATATTCTCAACAAGAACTCCTAACCATGTCTCACTTGCGGCGTAGTGAAGTGAGTTGAGTCTTGGAATGATTCGAAGATTTCGCAACTAAGGTCATATCTTGGAATGATTCCAACGGCAAAGAGATAACCATTCAGAGATTTTGCCTTGTGCGGGTTTAATAAGCGACCAGCGTCAGGATAACAAACAAGGCAAGCATTAATCCGAAGATCAGGGGGGTTGGATCAACTCGAGATGCGTTGGGATTAGCCCAAATCCGTAGTACCTTCATGGTACGTCTTTAATACCAATTCAGTGGTTGCGTGCAGGCACAGTGCTGCATCTTTACCAATAAATCAACAACGAACGAGATTTACTATCTAATACAATGAGCTAAGTACAACGAAGTGCAAAGTTGAACTTATATATGGAATTTCGGATTCCATACCCTCTTTAAGGGTCTCATTTGCATATAACGTATGGACGATCACATGTATACTCAAAGGTAACACCTTCGGGGTGTAGTTCGACTAGTAGACCAAAGTACCATTCGAACAACACTTGAACTTCAGGTCAAGGCATAAACGAGTTTTCCCAAGATCTTTTATCTCAAATTCCATCTTCAGGTGCAAGGGAGTTTTCTCAAGCTCTTCCAGAGTCATAGTGAGATTCATGTCATGTCATAAACTGTAACTCTAGCAATTCGGAATAAGACTTCATAGTTTAACATGCAAGGACATTCATTCATATCCCTGACTGATCAAATAATCACTTACAGGGGTATACCACATCCATCAGATTGTTTTAATCTATAAATGAACGCCTCAAACAAGTTGAGAGGGTGTTCGGTGGTTTGGAACTATTTGAACTAGTCCATGTAATTCTTTGAGAACTTACAAGTAAATCTCCATATCAATATCCCCATGGAGAAAACACTAACCACATTTCATAAATCTGCTATCAATCACAGGACATTTGAGAGAAACCTTGAGCCGTAAGGCTTGCATTATATCACGTTATTTCATTAGTCTCATTACGCTTCTTTTCCCACTTGTAACACAACAAGGTTACTTTGGGCAGTGTAGGAATGATAGGTCTTAAACACACTTTGGTAAAGAATTTGACCTGGATTGTAATTTCGGTTGTCCAATCAGTTCTATGTTGTCACTTAATCAACGGAACACGGTTCAATATCGTCGCTTTTCATTTATGTCAGTAGCTACCATATAAGTGAAAACATCATCGATGGTAATCTCATTTTAATTCCATTAACTCATCCAAACTAGTATACTGGACTAAGAATTTCAAGTCTCGGGAGTAATCCAATTTAATCTCATGAGATGAAAATGATTTGAGACAGCGATCGAGTATGGATTCAGTGTTGTGTCATGACCTTCCCCTTCTAGGGAAGTAAATCCTATGAACTAGGTGATCTGTCATGTTCTAGGCGAAGATAGATTGATTGGCTATCTGCCGATGTACTAGACTGTCAAACAGGAGTGTCCAAAGATGTTGACTTGACGTCAGTTAAGTATGTTTATCCTTGCAGGCATGTTTGCAGCTGGTATATGATCTCGTCACTTACTGGATCAGAGGAATGCGTCTGGAGCAACATTCTGAAAGCTAGAATACATCGTACTTGCTTATCACACTTGTGTGGTACGAGGATCGAGATGAGACATAGTGGACAATGTCCACGTAAATTCAAGCCGTTCTATAGGAACGTTGACGTTCTTATCTCCCTCTAACAACGAAAAACTGTCTCATTAACGTGACAACTCGCACATGGAATGTACACCCAAAACATGTAAATACGAAGTGTCAGGTTCGTACCCAGTAACCAACTGTAACGTCGAATAGGTTGGGTGACAATAGGCTTTAAGGCTGACCGACATAACTGCATGCAAGATTGCATAGCCCTAGGCAGAAATCGAAAAAGCTTGGTACGTTCACCAAGGTCCAGGCAATCGTTTAAATTACCTTTATGATCATTATGCGAGGCTATTTAGGGTGAACATAGGAATTCAATTTTCAATTATAAACCCAAAAGACATGCAATACTTTATCGAAAACCTTCGATATAAACTCTCCGACATTATTCAATCTCCTAGACTTTACGGAACAAGTAAGGTGGTGAACCCTTAAAATCGGCCAGGGTGTTTAGCAACAATGTGTGTTGACAAATATGTGACCAGTTTATCGATTCATCAACCAAAACCATAACTATTTATATGGTTCGCATTTTGGTTGGATTACTCCACATATATTCCCTGGAATCCATTGTGAAAAGAGGGTCGTTTCGTATATTTGCGAGGGAAGATTTAGAAAATCAATTTCCCCAATGAGTAGGCTTGGCAAAATATGCTTGTAGGCACAAGATCCTTATTTCGGGTAAGGAGATGTGTCGTGGCATCATTGTTCAACCTAAGTGTCCCAAAAGGTCGTCCTAAGGCAAGTAAACTACTCAATCACCAGGCTCCGGGTCGGCCACATGTGGTGTGTTCCTAGTTGGGAGACAGCCAATTGGCCCCAAAACAAAGCTTTAGGCTCATTTTTGGAGGTGGTGCAAATCTATTCCACTCTATTTTCTTCAATGGTTTCATTTATGATCATTGTCATCTCAAATATCCTTTAAAACTCAACGATGTTCTTCTGGAATGGGGAGAATATAAGGTCTCTAACATGGTAATTCAGTATCATTCATACAACGAGGAGCGTGCCAATGCTCTTAATCAGGTTGGATAGACCTGAAGTCATTGCTAAAGATATGATTTAGGCATAAAGTTAGTGTGAGTAGTATTGTATTTATCCAAACAACTAATTTTCCCACATTCATACCTAATCACGTGTTTAATTGAATTCGATCACATGTATATAAGAAATATGATTCAATTAACTCGTATTTGAGGACAATATCAATAAGATTATCCATAACTAAAACATACACCAAATTTGAGTCCAAGAACAAGGAAAAAATGTTCACAAAGTAAACCGAAGCTACTAAGGGGATTCGGCCAACAAGGCCATTCATGTTAAAATTTCGCTCTTCCAAAGGTGTTCGGTGAAGCAAAATTAGTCTCACTTATTGACTACGAGAATGGTACTCCTCAACGACATTAGTAGAGGCATGAATAGGTGTATAACCAATGATCTATTCCATCAAGACGGAAGTAGATTCTGCAAGGTTAAGGTTTATGAATACTATCCGTTATTCTTGAAGCTTTAGGTCTTAGGTACCAAGGATCATGCTTCAGGCATGATGCCACACTTTAGTAGGCCTTGATTCAGCCATATGTTGTAAAAAAACAAACTCGAAATTGGATTGTGAGAAAGACAGACCTATAATTGGGTTCGGTATGCTCCAGCTGAAGTTGGAAGGGTTTGTTAGGTAGGCTTCTGCTGAAGCAGAGTAATACAGTTCAATGCATCTCTATTGAAACAGAGCATGCCATTCGGTACGTCCTTATTGAAGCAGGGCATCACCATTCGGTAGACTCCAGCCGAAACTAAGTCTATACTATTTTCTCACATCTATGGTAGTAATCATATCCTAGAATTTGATAAACTTTCGCTTTCTACACGGCTGTTTTTGGAGCGAGTTAGAAACATTGAAGGACAAGAAAAAATGTTCTCGAGTCGAAATTCTATCAGATTTATAAACTTCATAATCGTACTCATTCATGGACGTAATCATGGTGTGCTTCAGGCAATATCTTTCATGATTAAACGGTCTATAGGAGCAAGCCAAAGAGCCACGAAATTCTCATTCAGGAGGTATTTCCTTTTGTAATGCTTCAAGCATAAGTCTTTGAATAAAGATCAAGGCGGAGGCTTATTCAGCTCTTCCATGCCATTGTTGACTTAAATTGTTTCTCAGCTTTTTGATAGTCAAGTGGAGATTCATGTCCTGTACCCACTTAAAGTGGTTTCTGTCAAGAGACATCAAAATTAGTGAAATCAAACTTGTTACGATTCGACAATCCACTAAATGGAGAGGACAAGAATGTGATTGGTGCTATGAGAATGAATCATCCATAAGCATCAAAGTTAGAACATTCGGGTTCTAAGACATGATTTTCATGAAAAACGTCGGGTTTTCATAGGTGTATTGTTTTATGAAAACTTTGGGTTTCAAAGGCACTAAATTTAAAACTACAGGTTCAAGTTTAGTTATGAACTGCCGATTCATAAAATGAGGTATATGTAAGAACACAGAATACAATATGCTAATTTAAGTGTCGTGGATTTGAGTTGCTTCGGGAACTCAAGTGTGAGCTCTTCAGGGACTACGAAATGATGTTAACGGTTCAAAGAAGAGAAATAAAGTATGGAATCATTAATGTCCAAAAGTGATCTTCAGGTCAATAATTTTGGATTTCTTGTCAGAATAATGGACTATTGGTCACTTTTAAATAATTCAATAGATCAGAACCATTTGGGGATCGATCGTAGAAGCAAAATAATAACATTCGGGTCATATTCACTTTAGATGGCTTCATGCCAAACAATTAAGAAAAAATAGCCTAAATGAGGCTTGGCCTTAGGCACCTCAACCTATTTGGGTGTAGGCTAGAAGCAGTATGGGCAAAAAAAAAAAATTGTTTTGGGTCAGTAGTGAAAATTGCTAGATTTTGTCCAAGAAATAAAGCCCAGCGTGGGCTTGGGTCGAGGGAACAAAAAGGGCACCCTAGCAGCAGCTCACTACAACAAATTGGTCCTTTAGTCGGAAATGTTTCAGCGAGAAACAATTTCGAGTTCTCGCAAAAATCAGTTTGATCTCCACACATGTCAAAGAAATAGCAAAAAAAAAAAAAAAAAAAAAAAAAAAATATTTCTGCAAGCAAATATTTTTGTTGTTGTACATATTGCTAGTGAGAAAAATTTATTATCTCGCTGTAAGTTTAGCGGAAATTATTTTTCCATCTCACCAAAATGTTAGCAAGGAAAATTTTTATTTTTCTCACTAAATAAAATTTTTAGCAAGGAAAATTGAATTCCCGCTATAATTTTCCAGAATTTTCAAGTAAGGTGCCCTTTTATTCACTCTTTCCTGTTGACAACCCAAAACCATTTCCAAGTGTTAGAAAAAAAAGAAGAGAAAACATGAAATCCTAGATAACATCATTCAGTCTCTCTCTTGTTCAGACACTCTCTCTATAAAACGAGAAAGAATTGAGGGCGTTGCACTCTTAAGTGTTTTGAAACACTCTCTAAACCCACTCTTACTGGTCGACTACAATAGTGGTAACTAGAAAGTTTGGCCCTCTTCTCTTCTCCAATCCCCCTTTTCTTCGTTCTCGTTTCTGAACCCTAACTTTGATCCCCTTTTCTCATTTTTCTCTTTTGTAGCTTTGCACTCCAATTCATCTTTTCTTATTGGGTTCACTTTGTTTCTCTCTTTCTATTTCCCTTTATGTGGTAATTTTGTTCATAAATAGACCCGATTAAAACTGAATTTAATTTAATTTTTGGGATTTTATGCATGAATGGTTGTAGGTGAAATTTTCTTGGGATTTTAACCTACAACACGAATTGCCCATTTGTTTAAAATAACAAATTGATGTCTCTTTCCATTTCACCTACAACATGAATTGCCCATTTATTTAATTAAGTTTTTTCTATGGGATTTCATCTTTATGTTGTGACTTTTTTCTTTGCTAATGTTTTAATTGATATGATTCTAACTAATTTTTTCATTTGTTATTTAGGGTATAATCGTGCATTCTTGGAAAAAGGTTTTGGTAAGTTCTCTACAACTTTGTTTTAATGAATGGAAAATTTCATTTGTCTATCTATTTAATTCATGTTTGGGTGTATCTGGGTTTGCATTTGTTTACTAGGTATGCCATTTATCCAACTGGAA
This sequence comes from Malus sylvestris, assembly GCF_916048215.2. Taxonomy (NCBI): domain Eukaryota; kingdom Viridiplantae; phylum Streptophyta; class Magnoliopsida; order Rosales; family Rosaceae; genus Malus; species Malus sylvestris. Next base: position 26,009,109 of record NC_062265.1, read on the forward strand.
TTCCTCTTCACTCCAAGCACTCTAAATCTTATTCTCAATAGTTTTAATTTTCCTAATGAAAACTCCATATTTGATATGTAGTACAACTGGAGGGTATAAAGTCTTTTTATGGTGTTCACAACTAGAGGTCACTCTCTCTGCTCATTATTTTTATGGTTATTTAACCTTATGTTTGTTTTTTATTACAGTGATTAGTCATTCAAATACATGACCACATGTCACTCTCTGCTCATCGTCTCCCTTTCTTTCTCTCTCCCAACCATTTCTACCATGACCTCTTGTAAGTTTCAATTCAAAACAGCTGATTTTGATCAACTAAGGGTTGTGTTGTTAACTTATATTTTTTTCAATTGGCAGTAGGAGAACTGTAATTCTAGTTGGAAATCACTGAGTATACCATCTGCTTTATCTCCTCTTAGGAAAGTTGTTTGACTTCTAATTTTATTGTTTTAACCTCTCATGTTTTCCATGTTGGGAATTATATGTGGATTTTGATTTATAAGATATAGATAACAGTTTTTAGCAATGGATCGAAGTTGGATGTTCCTTAGACATAGATTTTGTGATGCATTCACTGCTGGTTTAAACACTTTTATATTGGTTGTAAACAAACATTTAAATGAGAATCTTCATACAAGACACGTTATCCATGTAGAGACTGCCTAAATGGGAATCTTCATTCTTTGCATGTTATTTGTTCCCATTTAAGAAAATGAGTTAAATGACCTAATAGAGATTGATAGCGAAAATGATAGTGATAGTGAGAATCATGATGATCACGAGACGTTTGAGATGTTACATAGTTTTCAAAGGGCAATAGATATGGAAACTAATGTGATGTACTTGCATGTTTTGATTTATGCATTTTCATATAGTTATGGCAATTGGAGAAGCTACTAATGTGATGCATAGTTAACTTTGTTAATTTTTCTTCTCGAAGAATATCACTATGGCAGGAAAGAGGAAGCGAATCCATTGTGACTTTTCAAGTAAGGCATCAATAGCCAATCCACAAATTAGGGTTGTTGTTATTGTAACTTCAAACAGTAGGGTTGATGCTGTTATAATATCAGGCAATACCCAGGGGAGTGCTAATGGTATGCCTTTTTATAAATCTCTAAAGGTGTTATGTTTTATAGCATGAAAATGTTGCCCTTTTCTTTTAGGATGTTATTGGTGTTTTCAAGATGTGCGGAAGGCATTTTTTGAATCACAGTGTGCTACGCACGACTTACACGTTTTAAATGTATTTGTGGATGCAAATTTCTTCCTCCTTGATTTTGGACAAAATTGCACCTACAAAACAATTAACAACTTAGGGTCAAGGCCAAGAACCTCACGCGCCCACGATGAATGGGGAGGACTTTGGCCGAAGAACCTCTGATGCCAAAGTTAGAATTTAGAGAGAAAAGTGTTTGGAGAGTATTGGGAACTTTGCAAGTGTGTTGGAATGATCTTTTGGTGAAAATGGGAGCCTATTTATAGGGATAGGGTGGCCGGTCCCCTTTGGATGTTTTTTAGGGTGTAACTTATGGTTTAATGTGTGATTTAATGGATTAATTAGGCAATTAATCCATTAATTGGTTAATCAACACATTTTTGGAATAAATATTTTGGGGGTTATGTAATTTATATGGGATGTTTTGAAGGTTATGAAATAATTACCTTGTGGAAAATATAGGATGAGGATGGATGAAATAACTTTGAATTTGTTACCTATTTTGGGCACTTTTGATTTTGTTGAAAGATGATTGCCTGTTGCTTGCGCGTAGGAACCCCGTTGTACCTCAAGGGTATTTAGCCCTCTTTTGTCCAAAAATCCACGTGTCGCCTCGTGATTATTTTTTGCTCCACAAATGCCCCCACACCTGTTGGGCTACTCGTATGAAAGGGCAGCAGGTGTAGAGATCATCTTGCTTTAGGAAACGTAGGACAACTTCCTATTTTGATGTAGATTCCCTCTTTAATAGGAAATTAGGTCATTTGAGGAAAATGAAATAAATTTCTCTCAAAGCCTATTTAAGTCCACCTTAAGTGGGTTATTAAATCAACTTTGGAGAGCGATTTATTCTACCCTAAGAAAGAGAGAGAGAGAGAGAGAGAGAGCTTAGAGGATATTTGTTCCCCCTTCTCTAGCAATCTTTTACATCTTGCCCGTGCAAATGACTATCTTTCGTTGATTTCTTCGTCTTCTCTGTGCTGCACCGATATAAGAAAAAATTAATTTTTTCTTGTCTTCTTCTTGGATAGTGCTATTGCGGGGTAGCTGTCGGGGTGGTGCGACACGTTGGCTGGCGTGGCCAAGAGTCAACTCAGCATGGGCCGATGAGGCGTTGTGGCAGGAGCCACTGATTGGGCTGTTTGGCTTGGCTAAAACCAAGGGCAACTTGTGCGGCCGGGGCCACGGATTGTGGCGCTGAGGTGCAGTGTTAGGCGAGCCACATGGCTCATGTCCTTTGGGCTCTTGGACCTTACTTGGGCCAGGTTGGTGACTGAAAGAAATAAGGAGGTCGTGGGCCCATAAGTTGCTGGAATACTGGGCATGTAGGCCTCCTGCCTGCTAGAATGCTGGGTTGATCTCCTCTGCTGAGTACCGTGGATGGCGTTGGCTGCTTAGTTCTCTTCGTAGGAAGTAAGGTGGACTGCTCGCGAAAGATGAGGTAAAGAGGATCAAAGTGGATGCATTGGCTCGTCTGATCGCTGTCGTGGAACCTACTATGAATGATGGTGGAAAGAAGAGATCTTCCCCGCCTGCTTAAGAGATGCGATTGATAACGACTGAAGACTTCTTCTGCTGCTCATGAGGGCCTGCCTGTTACCGAGATGCTTGTGATTGACATAACTTCTTCCAATGGGAAGAAAAAATGAGGTTGCTAGATCCGAGCCTATGGCGCCTGCCATGTCGAAAATGGCTAGTACGATTGTTGATAGGATTGCTCAGCGTAAATGTCCTGTCATGCCCCTAGTGCCGAAGTCTGTACCAAGATATCTGTTGGGAGCTAAGTCCGGTTTACCTTTGGAGATGCTTGCTACTATGAATAGCAATAAGGTGGACTCTGCTGCTAAAGTGGCGCTAAGGCTTACTCCCTTTGCTGCTGAGATTGATCCTGCTAGCAAGGAAGAGACTGCTCGCGTGGGCAGTTATGAGAAATCCACTAAGCCTGCTTCTGGGGAGGCTGCTAAGATCTGTGTGCTTTTGAAACTAGATCTGCTTGAAGACATAGACGTTTGTGCCAAGTTTGTTGATGACGGTAGAAAGGTTGTTTGCCTAAGTTCCTTTGCGAAGCATACGACCCAATATAAAAGGATTGCTCTGCTTGCTATGATGTATATATAGCAAGGCTGCCAAGGAAGTGGCAAAGACTATGGCAGCTAAAGCTTATTCCTCAACCAAGGATATCAAGAGGTTGGATTCTGAGCTTGTTACTTTGAAGGGGTCTAATAATTCTGCCTTCACTTCTCTGCAGCCCGTTCGCCACGAGATCGTTGACTTGAGGACTAGGCTTGACGCAATCCAAGTTAAGTATGAAAGTGTAGAGAAGGAGATTGGATGTTACATACCTCAAATTCAAGATCTTGAGTTTGTAGTTTTTGAGCTTCGTTTTGCTACTTATGCAAAGGATGAAGAGTTGATTGTTGCTTATAATCAAGTGATCCACTTCAAGAGAATTGTTGAGATGCTTGAACCCCAAGTGTTGGAACTTCAAGATGTACTGAAGATCAACGAAAGTTTGAAGAAATGAGTGGATGAGCTGCAGCGCGTCCGTGTTAGTCTGCTTGAGAATAATGAGCAGCTGAAGGGTGAGAAAGATGGGCTTGAGGTTTCGATACCTTCTCTATTTCTTCGGAAGACTTGCTTGTTTTTACTTTTGAGGCTTTCATTGGTGAAGTAGTTGGAGAAGTTAGTGCCCAGGTTGAGGCAGCCGGGGGTGAAGTGCCGGTTGATGCCGCTGCTAAGAGCGTTACAGCTGCTGAAGGTGTGGCGACCGAGTAGTCGTGGGATGTCCAAGCTGTTGTAGTATTCTAGGTAGTCTTTAAGATTTAATTTTTTTTTCCTTGTAGATCTTGTTTTGCTTGAACTCCTTTGGCCTTTGCTAATAGTTTATAAACATGTTTTCCTTCGTTTTTCTTCATATTCGCTTCTTTTGTTCATGCCCTAACCTTTAGACTTGATAGACCAGTGGCAGGTATGCTACTTTTTTATAAGCATACAAGCTCACGTAGCCTATACAGCCATAGGTGTTGGTGTAGAACTTTGCAAAGTTGTTAGCCATAGGGTTGGCAGCCGGATGCCTTACTTACAGAAGCAGACAAGTCCACGTAACCATTATGCTATTAACCTTGACTTTCTCCAATTCCGTAGGTTGCATAGCAAGTATCAAAACACTTTAGGACTTGGTGTAGGTTGTTCCGTGCTTGGTAGAGGTGAAGCTTATCGGCTACGTAGCATGTCGGCAGTGGATAAAGCTTTGTATATACGCATTAGCTTGTTTAACCTTTCATAAGAATGTGCGGTTGTATATGTCTAGTGTGGCTTTACTGCTCGAAGGGCAAGCCGTAGGCAGTCTTCCGGAAACCGTAGGCTACCTTAGTGCACTCGGTAGCAGCTTTAGGGTTCTAGGGCAGCCGTCTATAGGGCATACTGCGTAATGTGCTCCCTCTGTCTTTAGGGCTTGGTTCCCTACGGATTAGGCTAAGAGACCCAAAATCCTTCAGTTAACTAAGCTTTGAAAAAAACCATTGTGGCTACTTCTAGGAATCCCGGCGCAAGCCATCGTGCATCTAGTTATACTAGGGCAGCCAGGCTCATCCACGTCTGGATATTCAAAGTGTAAAGTTTATCCTCCCGTCTTGGAGAGCTGACCCATATGGGTGTCGGGGAATTGGTTTACCCTCTCGCACTGGAGAGCAATTAGTTTACCCTCTTGCACTGGAGAGCATAGTTGGTCATTCGGAGGGGGCAATTCCTGCGATGAGTCCCTAAGAAGGGTGCAGTCTTCTTTTGAAGTGCATGAGTGATTAGTTGTTATAAGCATGTGGTCGAGCCAAGTTGTGATTACTTCTGAATTCCTCATTAAAAAATGAGTGAAATGAACGAGAACTTAGCTGTAAGGTAGGAACTGCATAACAGTTGGATAGTCCTCGGCTTGTGAGGTGGTGCCCGTCGAGCTTCTTGAGTCTTCAAGTTTTGATGTAGCGGGAGGTCACATATGGTACTTCTTCAGATTGTAGGCGTTCTACTACTTTTTGATTTTTTTATCGTTTCATGGTGGCGAGGGTGTAATTACTCTTGCCGCCTACTCTATTGATCTTGTACGGACCTTCCCAGATAGGATCCATCTTTTTGGAGCCTTCTCTGCGGGCAGTGATGAAGACTTTTCTTAGGACTAGATTTTCAGGCTGGAACTGCCAGATCTAGGCCATTTTGTTGTAGTTGGAAATGAGTTATTGCTGGTAAGCTGCGATGCAGGTGATGGTCTGTTTGCGCTTGTCTTCTACCAAATCTAAGCTTATGGTCATCTCCTTACTGTTCTGCTCAAGGCTTAGTAATAATGCGGTGATACTTGGCTTGATAACATTGGGATAAATGATTGCTTCTAAGCCAAATGCCAAAAAGAAAGGAGTCTCACTAGTTACTCATCTTTTAATTGTGCGATACGCCTATAAACATCCGGGGAGTTCATCTGGCCATTTTCCCTTCTTGTTGGTAAGGGATTTCTTGAGGCAGTTGAGGATCATCTTGTTGGATGTTTCGGCCCATCACTGCCTTGAGGATATCTTGGCATAGACATGTACTGCTTGATGCTATACTTTTGGAAAAACTTCTTGGCCCACAAATTGCGGGCCATTGTTGGTGACGATGGACTGAGGGATTCCAAATCGACAAATGATGTTCTTCCATATGAAGTGCTCTATGTCCGTCTGAATCGTGGTCGTCTTGGGCTCTGCTTCTACCCATTTGGTGAAGTAGTCGGTTGCCACAATCATTATGCCTCTGCCCCTTGTAGCAGACGACATAGGTTCTACCATGTTAATTGCCCACTACATGAACGGCTAAGGACTCGTCTGCAGGTGTAGTTCGCTGGCAGGCAGTGCTAGTACCGGCTTGTAGCGTTGGCAACGGTCGTACTTTTGTACTAACTCCTTAACGTCTTGGTGCATGGTAGGCCAATAGTAGCCTGTATTAAGAGCATTTTGTGCTAAGGATAGACCTCCGAAGTTATTTCCACAAACCCCTTCATGGATTGAGCTTAGAACCTTCAAGTTATCGGGAGGCGTTAGGCAACGAAGATGTGGTCCGGTGTAGGATTTTCGGATGAGAATGCCGTTCCACTTGTAGTAGCGTGTTCCCTTGATTTGAGCTTCCCAGACCCCCAATCTTTTCTTGGAGAATGTGCCATTGAGCAGGTAGTCTACGATGGAATCTTGTCAATTTGGAGTTGTACTAACCTATGCCACTTCGGCTGCTGGCTTCACCTCTATGCTCGGCTCGTCTAGATACTCCTCCGGAATAGAGCGTTTGAGTTGGTGGTTAAGGACGGAGCCTAGGCCTGCTAGTGTGTCCACGTGAGAGTTGTCTGCTTGTGGAACTTGAGTAATGGTGTAAGTCTAAAACGCCTCAAGTAATCTGGCTAGTGATTAGTTGGGAATCAGAATGAATTGCGAGCTTTTTCACTGCCAAGTCTATGTAAAGGCCTGCTAGTAGGGCTTTGTACTCTGCTTCGTTGTTGGATGCTTTGAAACCTAGAATGATCATCTACTCGGGCATCGAACTACCTGGGGTGACAAGGACCACGTCTACTCCTGAACCTTTGTAGTTGGATGCGTCGTCGATATGCAAATGCCAGAAGTCTCCATCGGGTGGAGCAGGTGCGGCTAGAGTATGCTTGGCTATTTTAGGGGCATCATTGGGCAGCTTTATTGCGTCACCTAGGCTCAGCGTGAAGGCGCAGTAGGGAGCTGTGGAGATGGGGCCATGTCACACGCATCAAGAGATGCTCAATTACCGGTATTGGGCCACTCTAGAGTTGAATCATTGAGCAAGGGTCGGTTAGGGCTGTGTGGTACGCAGCAGGAGGTAGTACTCAACTGCCGGTACAAGTTGCTCCTATGTAGAATCTTTTAGGGCGACGAGGACAAAACTTGCTTCTGAATGTATCATTCCAGTGTTCGTCTACCCTTGGCGTGTCTTTTGGGCCGAGTTGTTACGTTCGTCAGAAAATTTTGCATCTACCAGGGTCTATATCTTTATCGTCGCGCGTTTGGATTGGGCGGAATAGTACTTCATGAGGATGATTAAATGCATTTGAAAGTAAAACTTGAGCTTCCGGGATGCAACAACTATTGCCAAAGTTAGTTTTTGAATTTCCGATAACATCAATAAGAGCTTTTAAACTGTGGAATATAACTGATAACATCGATGAGAGCTTTTAAACTGTGGAATGAGCTTATTGCTATTTCAGATGCGACTACTCGTCCAGTCAGACTTTGAATCTCCTTTAGAGTAGTCATATTCAAGATCGTTCGGATTTGCCTTGAATGGGCATCGACGAACTTTGTCCCAAAATGCATGCTTTTCTGCCAGAGCGAAAGATTCTGCCAGAGTTAAATCTTCTTTCATTATCAGTTTTTCAAACAATGGGTGATCTGCTAGAAGTCCTTTTTGGAAGGCTGCTCTAGCTATCGAGTCGTTGCATCCGACTATCCTTGTTTTCTCTGCTTTGAACCTCCTCACATAGTCACGAAGCGACTCCTTTAGGTTCTTCTTGACGTCGAACAAATGGTTGGACTTCTTTTTTATCGAGCGACATGATGAATATTCTTTGGTGAAAACCAAAGAAAGTTCGTCGAAATTCCGGATGGATTGTGGTGGTAAGGTGTAGAACCAATCTTGCGCCTCGCCTTGTGGAGTGGTGGCGAACATCTTGCACATGAGATCATCGTTGTTTCGATAGAGGATCATTGCGTTCAGTAGTGCTTTAAGTGTCTTTCCAGGTCTTCATCCCCTTTGAAAGATGTGAAATATGGCATGCTGAACTCGCGTAGAGGCTCTGCTTGCTCGATCTCGTCTGTGAAGGGTGACCTGCTTATGTTGGTCATGTTTCATCGTAGTGTTTCGTTGATGACCTCATTACGTTGAAAATTGCACAATAGCTTGGTCAAGAGTCTCTCTACTTCTTCCTGAATTTGCCTTTGTTGAGGTAGTGGAGCTTTCCGCTGCCCCCAACCATGACTTGCTGGTCTAGGCTGCTCTTCCATGTATTTGGCTCGTCTATGCCACTGATGCGGTCCGTGTAACGCGTTCATAGCATACGAGCGAGTTCTTCGTAGGCTGCCGGTTGAACTTGAGCCGTATTAAGTGACTGTTTCTCTCCGTTCATCGTGCTGCCTACTCCAATGTGAGGTAGATGATGCTATTTGGGAGCTTAGTCGCTAATAAACACTTCGCTTGGAAGGTTGCTCATGTTGACTATTGAAGTGTGACCCCAACCATGAATGTATGCTCGTCTATAGGCCTAGTCGAGAGTGCACGCTCTTCTGCGCTTTAAGACGGGAGTATACACTATCTCGGGGGCCCAATCAGGAGTGTACATTGCCTAAACGCTCGGTTCATGGCTGGTCGAGTGGCTGCTTGTCGAGACGCTGCTGGAGATGTTCTTTGTCTGCCCTTATCCTACTTCGGGACACCTCGTCTGGGGCACATTGCATCTCGGTGCGCTGCAAGAGCTAGTTCACCAAGTTCGTTTGTTGTGCGAGGGTGTTTATCAACTCTATGACTTGTTGAGACAAGTGTTGTTCTCCAGTTGGGTTGGAATAACTTGGAATGAATGCGTCTTCTTGAGCAGTGGAAGTGTGGTAGACTCCGGGCACGAGATTTGAGTTGGGAAATGTCAAATCCGAAGAAGAATGTGATGAAAATGTTCCCGATTTGATCGTCAATCCAAAAATTTGAAACCGGGATGGTTAAACTAATCTTGGATCGATTTGGGCTGCTTGGAAGGCCACGGGAGCAGGCTGGGCCACGGGAATAGACTGCTCGGCTGGAGTAAGCTGCTTGATGGGAGCAGGCTGGGTCACGAGAGTGGGCTGCTCGGCCGGAGCAGGCTGGGCCACGAGAATGGGTTGCTCGGTGCGTGATGCACGCGAGAGTGAAGCTTGGGTCGTGGTCTTAGTACCGTGAGCCGCCTTGGATGGCACAGCTTGGGCTGTGGTGAAGGCACCATGGACATCGCCACGGGTGGCTACCGAAGTAGCCACCACGGTGGTTCCCGTGGTGGAAACTCGTGGTGGTGGTACCGCTCCCCCTAGGATCACATTTAGTCTTGTGGATCGCCGCGATCCCATTTCTTGAATATGGGAATCTTTTTATTATGCGAGAGTCTTCTACAAGTATGGGACTCAACTCTCAATGAAAGCACCAATTTGTGGATGCAAATTTCTTCCTCCTTGATCTTGGACAAAATTGCACATACAATGAATGAGGGGGCTTTGGCCGAAAAACCTCTAATGCCAAAGTTAGAATTTAGAAAGAAAAAGTGTTTGGAGAGTATTGGGAACTTTGCAAGTGTGTTGGAATGATCTTTTAGTGAAAATGGGAGCCTATTTATAGGGATAGGGTGGCCGTCCCCTTTGGATGTTTTTTAGGGTGTAACTTATGGTTTAATGTGTGATTTAATGGATTAATTAGGCAATTAATCCATTAATTGGTTAATCAACACATTTTTTGAATAAATATTTTGGGGGTTATGTAATTTATATGGGATATTTTGAAGGTTATGAAATAATTACCTTGTGGAAAATATAGGATGAGGATGGATGAAATAACTTTGAATTTGTTACCTATTTTGGGCACTTTTGATTTGGTTGAAGGATGATTGCCCGCTGCTCACCCGTAGGAACCCCGTTGTAGCTCAAGGGTATTTTTCCCTTTTTTGTCAAAAAATCCACGTGTCGCCTTGTGATTATTTTTTGCTCCACAATATTTATATGCGTAATTTGACAAAAAGAAAAGTCAAATATTTGAAGTAAATGAATAATCTTAGATCATGCTAGAAGAAACCCCTCATAAACCAATTAAAGCAGTTGGATTCACATAATGAAATCGATCTCTATAGAATTTACATTAAGAATAGAGAAAAATAATATTTAATAAACAATTGATTGAATCACATTATTGCTAGTCCATTGTGAGGCTAAGCTCACCCCCTCCCCCTTAGTGTAAATAATTGTTTGTTAAAAAAAAAACAATCATTTGACAACTAATTTAATCATATTATTATCCGAGTGCGAAAGACATTTTTTATAACCGGCATTACATGCCTTTTAAGATGTTTTGAACGTGTTTAAAAATAGATAAAATAATATTTAATAAATAACTGATTGAATCACATTATTGCTAGTCCATTGTGAGGCTAAGCCCACCTTCCTCCCCCTTAGTGTGGATAAATTGTTTGTTAAAAAAATAATAATTTGACAACTAATTTCATGTAATTTAATCACATTATTATCCGCGTGCGAATGACCTTTTTTTTATAACCGGCATTACACGCCTTTTAAGATGTTTTGAACGTGTTTAAAAATAAAGAAAATAATATTTAATAAACAACTGATTGAATCACATTATTGCTAGCCTATTGTGAGGCTAAGCCCACCCTCTCCCTCTTAGTGCAGATAATATCGTTTGTTAAAAAAAAAATAGTCATTTGACAACTAATTTAATGTCATTTAATTACATTATTATCCACGTGTGAAAGACCTTTTTTATAACCGGCATTACACGCCTCTTAAGATGTTTTGAACATGTTTAAAAATAGAGAACATAATATTTAATAAACAACTGATTAAATCACATTATTGCTAACCCGTTGTGAGGCTAAAACCCACCATCTCCCCCTTAGTGTAGATTAGGCCTGACAAATGGGTCGTGTCTGTCGTGTTTGTGTAATTTTCATGTAACACCTGTTATCTTAATGGGTCGTATCGTGTCACACCCGTTATCATAACGGGTCCTTAACATTAATATTACTTCAAAACATATTGTTTATTTTAAATTTGCATATACCACACATTGCCACATAAATATTACTTCAAAACATTAAAACACATTTGTAGTTTAAGTACAACATCTACACTCGAAAATAAGAGCCTAATAAAAAAACATCCATACACTACTAGTCTATTACAAAATATTAAATGTGCAAGGATATGCAAAATGAAAGAGTTTTTGTTTTCAAGGTTGTGAAGCCTTTCTTAAAAGTTTAAACCTTGCCAATAGAACTCAAAGCTTGCATGTTATTATTTTTACAAAATCCTCAATTTTCATCGATCATCATGAGGAAATTGTATTGTAACTTTGGCTTGATCTATTGCCTTCAAGAGTTATGTTAATGATGTTTTCAGTAAGATTTTCCACGTCAGAACTCTCTTCCGCATAAACTAAGTATAGAAACACCAAACATTAAAAACCATTTAAACTATGAGAAGTTTACCAAAATAATTATGAAAAGAAAATAAACAATAGTACTAGACCATATAAAAATTTATTACCTCCTTTTCCAAAATAGCCAATCTCGTGTGCACAATAAAGCTTGAACTGTTTTTGGTAACAATGAACTACGATACTAATCTAGTACTCTACCTCCAATACTAAATGTAGATTTTGATGCAACAGTTGAAATGGGAATTGTTAACACATCTCGTGCTAACTGAGAAAGTATTGGATAATGAAAACGCTCAATTTGCCATCAAGAAAGAACATCTATGTCTACTTTTCTATCTATTATTTTATCCTCCACATACTTTTGCAATTCATTTTTTTCAATCGAACTTGAACCATCGTAATTATTATCAAAATCTTACATCATAAAAAATAAAAATGAAAACGTAATAAGAATCATGCATCGTGCCAATTTTAAATATAATATCAACACTTTTTATAGTACTACTACTACAAATATATAAAGTAAATAAAAACAAACTTAGGTTACCTTAAATAGAACATCTCCAGATTCTGTTTGATGATTAGGCACTGAATTCACTAGAGTATTTGAATTATCAAGATACCAAAGTTTTTCCAAGTACACACCAAAAAGAACATTCAATTTATCATTAACCTTTGTAAATTCAACGAAATTCACACCATGAAGATTTGTGTAAGCCCAATCCATAAAATGCAATTTATAACGAGGGTCTAAGATTATTGCAATTGCCAAAATCAAATTGTACTCTAACCAATACTTCTCAAACTTCGTGTCACATCCTAGGTCCGCTCCACCATCGTAACACGATATTGTCCGCTTTGGGCCCTGACCACGCCCTCACGGTTTTGTTTTTGGGAACTCACGAGCAACTTCCCAGTGGGTCACCCATCCTGGGAGTGCTTTGGCCCCCTTCTCGCTTAACTTCGGAGTTCCTACAGAACCCGAAGCCACTGAGCTCCCAAAAGGCCTCATGCTAGGTAGGGATGAGAATATACATCTAAGGATCACTCCTTTGGGCGATGTGGGATGTCACAATCCACCCCCTTAGGAGTCCGACGACCTCATCGGCACACCACGGCCAGGGTTAAGTTCTGATACCATTTGTCACATCCCGGGTCGGGATGTGACACTTCTGGTACATGTAAGTCCTCATCTTATTCATGAAACTTTCAGAGTTATCCATGGTTACCTTAATTTGAAGTTGGATTACGAACACCTTAGGAAAGAACAAATTTGATGTGGGGTACTTTGTCCCAGAGAATAAGCACGTAACCTCATAAAAGTACCCAAAAAACTTGGAAATCTTCATTATTTTATCTGACTCTTCAGAAAAAGGACAACTACTAAATTGGAATCACTCAACCCTAAATGAATCAAAGTATATCAATAGAAAATTGCACTATCTAGCATAATATAAGTTGAGTTCCATCTAGTATAGACATCTTGTCTCAAACCTCTCATACTATCCAATATCCCTACTTGTCTAACACATTCATAAAACTTTAGTTTCCTAGCCTCAAAGCCCTTTATATACTTGATGCATTCATGAATCTTTATCACCAAAGAATCAATTTCTTTAAGTCCATCTTGAACTATCAAATTCAAAATATGAACACAACAACGCACATGAAAGAAGTCACCATTCATCATGAGAAGACTTCTAAGATTCAACTGATTCTTCAAAATGCTAACAAAAGAAATATTTGAAGAAGTATTATCCAAAGTAATAGAAAATAACTTCTTCTCAATCCCCCACTCAGTCACCAATGCATTAATTTTCTCAGATAATGCAACACCAGTATGCGGAGGAGGCATGTGACAAAAATTTAAAATTATTTTATGCAATCTCCAATCTTTGTCTACAAAATGAGCAGTAAGAGCAAGATACTCATCAGTGCATTGTGAGGTCCATAAATCTAATGTCAAACAAATTCTATCTTCAACTGAGCCTAACAAATTATGAAGCCTTCTCACACACCTTTTTAATTTTCGGCTGTCAAATCGAATGAATTGAAGAAGATCAACGGACATAAATTATCAAGGGTGTGTGAGAAGTAAAATGGGGTGTGTGGATAGCACACCCCTAATATATATATATATATATATATATATATATATATAATTATTATAGTTTTTAGGGGTATAAAATTATTAAATTAATATATATAATTATTATAGTATTTTTTTAGGGTTATAAAATTATAAAATTAATATTTTGCTTATCATATATCGTGTTACCCACGTGTATACCCTAACCAACCCATTATCGTAATAGGTGCTTATCGGGTTACCCAATAACGACCCGATTTGTTATCGTGTCGACCCAAGCACCTGTTAATTTTGTATCGTGTCGTGTCGGGTTATCGAGTTGTGTCAGGAATTGCCGGTCCTAATGTAGATAATATTTTTTGTTGAAAAAAAACAATTATTTGACAACTAATTTAATCATATTATTATCCGCGTACGAAAGACATTTTTTATAACCGTCATTTCACACCTCTTAAGATGTTTTGAAAGTGTTTAAAATAGAGAAAATAATATTTAATCAACAACTGATTGAATCACATTATTGCTAGCCCATTATAAGGCTAAGCCCACCCCCTCCCCCTTAGTATAGATAATATCGCTTTTTTAAATAAAATAAAAAAACAATCATTTGACAAGTAATTCAATCACATTATTATCCGTGTGCGAATTATCTTTTTTATAACCGGCATTACATGCCTCTTAAGATGTTTTGAACATGTTTAAAAATAGAGAAATTGAATCACATTATTAATAGCCTATTGTGAGGTACTAATTAAAAAAAACACAAAAAACCACAAAACAAAAATTAATTATTAAAAAAATATTATTAAAATGATGAAAATGCCCCTGCCTTATTTGATGCATTATTTTGAGATGCTTTTGGAGTTTTTTTTATCTTGGGGGCATTTTTGTTCAAATATTTTGTTGAAACTTGATGACACCAAAATCACTATTCACCTTTTCAATTGACTTTTATATATAGATGAAAAAAATAATCTATTTATCTAAGTATTCATGTCCCCTCCTCTGATAATCAAGGAATGGGTTAGGAAGTTGCTTTAGTTCGTGGTTACATTATCACAATCAAACCCTAAAATTTATAATATAACATGCTTAAAATGATTAGGACACATACGACATAAACGCTATATAAATACATACACAACCTCTAACTATCACAATACCAATATATTGTATTGGTGTAGGGATGTAATCGGTAGCTAGAGATTCATGAAAACGACGCCGTGCCTGCCGCATCTTGTGATTTAAACCCAAAATAATTAAAGTCAGACTAATTGTGATTTTGTGTATCTGGTTCGTCAAATTAGCAAATCGGATTGGACGTGAAATGAAAGGAAGGATTAATTATGCAGTTGGTACGTATTTAGTTTCTCCACGGGTGATGATATGATAATATAATATTATTAATTAATAATATCAATGTTTTGAAGAAAATTTCCAAGAGCCAGTCACCAATGACTCAATGAGTATGCAATGGTTGCAGGCCACATTAAATAAAAAACAAAATAGAAAAAATGAAGTAGAATTGGCATGCCAATATTAGGTTAGACCGCATGAGCAACTGAACGTGTGAATTCATTGAAGGTTGTTATGCACGTGTAAATGATTGTCTGTCGTTGATAAAATAAATTAAGTTAGAGTGTATGATTATGTTTTTAAACCTTGAGATCAAACAAGCATGAGTGATTGTCCATAGATTTTAAAGAAAACTAATGAAAATGGTTTGAAAACTTTGAATTTTAACGATAAGGACAAAATAAAGGGTAAAGTGAATAGTATTAGGATTGACTTTTTACTGTAAAAATGTGATTTTTCGTTAAAGTGAACAATACTGGAAGCTTTTCGTTAAAATTCCCTAGATTTATACACATATGTGTGTCTAGTTGTTGATCGTTAAGTATATTAGGTTAAACACGCATAGTCGACTGCATCTAGCACAATGTAAATGATTGTTTGTTGTTCATAAAAAGTAAATTAAATTAGAGTGCATGATTGTTTGTTGTTTATAAAAAGTAAATTAAGTTAGAGTGCATGATTAGGTTTTTAAACCATAAGATCAAACAAGCATGAGTGATTGTCTATAGATTTTATGCATGTATTTGTGTTTAGTTGTTGACCGTTAAGTATATTAGGTTAAACACGCATGGTCGACTGCGTCTAGCACAATGTAAATGATTGTTTGTCGTTGATAAAATGTATATTAAGTTAGAGTGCATTATTATTAGGTTTTTAAACCATTAGATCAAACAAGCACGAGTGATTGTCTATAGATTTTATACATGTACGTGTGTTTAGTTGTTGATCGTTAAGTATATTAGGTTAAACGTGCATAGTCGACTGGGTCTAGCACAATGTAAATGATTGTCTGTCATTGATAAAATGTAAATTAAGTCAGAGTGCATGATTAGGTTTTTAAGCCACTAGATCAAACAAGAACAAGTGATTTTGCATAGATTTTATACATGTACGTGTGTCTAGTTGTTGATCGTTAAGTATATTAGGTTAAACGCGCATACTCAACTTTAAGTTTTAGTTATGTCATCGCCTAACAAATATTTATCATTGCTCAACAAATACACTATACATTTAATAAATGATTGTTATATATGATAAATTAGTGACATAAGAGAATTTCTCTTCTCTTTTATTTTTTTATTTTTTTATATTTTTTAAAAGGGATTAGCTAGTGGCAAAGCCCTGGTAGTCTACTTTTCCAGGGGCATGGGAGGGGGGTGTGAAGACTCACAATGACATTTCAGCTACCCTTTGGCCACCATCATATGATTCATTAGTGTAAAAAACCGATTCAGGACTAACCGTGTGAAATACGAAATTTGAAATTCTCCCAAACAAGTGGACACTCTGTGGTGGTTAATCTGTCCTGTTTCATATACAAAGAATTGCACATACACTTCTCGCTTCTTTGCTTAGGGAATGAAGTGGATGACGTGCCACAAGAATGTCAAATATTCATGCTATTTTTCTTATTAAAATGAAGTCCCGACTTGTTCTTATGATTGATTATATTTGACCCAATTATTCAAATTTTGATGTGATCATCATTCACAAAGCTTTTATTCAGCGTGCAAGCCACGTGTGCATAATTGAAAATTAAAAAAGCCACGTGATATTATTATTCTGACGAGTGATGGCTGTGTCTTCAATGTGATAATTAATTAATGGCCTAATCGGATAAATGATCATCATAGTCATAAGATATTCGGATGATAGCCCTTATGGTAAAAAAATTCGGATTTAAATCCCTGTGGTCACAGTCTGTTAGGATTTAAACCCATGTGGTCTAAGTCTGTTAGGATTTATACTCTTCTGTCATTCCTCCATTAGGTTTAGGTTGGCAAAATTGGATAAATGATCCCGTGGTCATAAGGTATTCGGCAGATAGTCCCTGTGGTAAAAAAAATTCGGATTTAAACCCCTGTGGTCTAAGTTTGTAAGGATTTATGCCCGAAACTAGAGGTTCTGTCATTTCTCCGCTAAGCTTACAGGTGGAGCAGAGTTTCTCTAAGGAGACGCGACAGAACGAGGTGGAACTAATAAATCACATAATTCATTAAAATTCAAGATCTAATAAATTAAATAATTCAAAATGCCTTTATAAAATTAACGAGTTTTTGACTCCCGAATATCCAACCGATTAATTAATTCTTTATAACATATTCTATTTTTCTTTGACAAATAAGACAGTAATCGTTGGCGTTTTCCCAGAATTTTACGTAAACCTCTCTGAGATAAATAGTTTTTTTTTGTGTAATTGTAAATGTGAAGTAAGTCTTCGTATCCTATTGGTGAAACTAACTATTTGAAATTCAACAGATCCTCTATTTTCGTCTTTTTCTTCTCGTGAAATAACTTAGATGAATGAATTTTTTTACCATAAACTGAAATCTTCTCTCCCCCCTCTTTTTATTGTAAGATATTTTTTATTGATAGATACTCAGAGAAACTCTGCTCCACCTGTAAGCTTAACGAATGAATGACAGAACCTCTAATTTCAGGCATAAATCCTAATAGACTTAGACCACATGGGTTTAAATTCGAATTTTTTCTACCACATGGGCTATCTTCCGAATTCCTTATGACCATGGGGACCATTTATCCGATTTGGCAAACCTAAACCTAATGGAGGAATGACAGAAGGGTATAAATCCTAACAGACTTAGACCACATGGGTTAAATCCTAACAGACTGTGACCACAGAGGTTTAAATCCGAATTTTTTTACCATAGGAGCTATCATCCGAATACCTTATGACCACGGAGACCTTTTATCCGATTAGGCCTTAATTAATTTAAATGATACCTTAACTTTTGCCAACTGGATCCTCTCCGGATCATTTTAGTGAGAATCCTAAATATTTGTAAATCGTGTCCGTTTATTGTATATCGTGTGATCAATTTTTATCAAGTACTATTATATTTAATTTTAAATAAAAATATTTAAAATGATTCATGATTGTATGATGTACGATAAACAGACATAATTCACAGATTCTCATAATCCTCACAAAGAGGATCCGGATTCTAACTTTTGAACCAATTTTGTGTGGACTATGTACCATGCAGGAAGATTTGAAGATAATCCCTTATCCAAGCTACTTTTTACCTAATGCGACATGAATGTGGGATTTAACTATGTTGTTTTTAAAAGGAATCGGCTCGTGGTCAATTCACAATAGTATGTTTTTTTTTAGAGGTAAGAAAGACTCACCGGGTCAGATTTAGCTTTGTATTTAACTTTTTTTGTATTTGTTTGTTTTAGAAATGATTGATTGTTTGACAAAAAAATAAAATTCATCTTATTTTCCTAACCTTAATAATTAGCAAAATCAATGTTGTACATAGAGACAATTTTGTTCTTTTTAAGAAAAATTTGTATGGTGGAAGTAATAATCAAAAATCGATGTTCATGATTATTATGCAATTGTCCGATTTTATTATTTACCAAAATAAAATGTGTGATTTTATATTTTTTTTCAATTTTTGGATCAGTTGTCAATATATGATTTTAGGTGGATGCAATAAGGTGGAAAATGATGCATTTTGGTGTTTCTCTAGGAAAAATCATTAGTATAAAGTTCGAAAACGAAATTAGTTGTATTTGCATTTGCATATTGATGATTGTTGTAAGAAAAAAATTAAAATAATCTCTAACCTAAAAATATGTTTTTATTGATAACATATAGTTTTACACGCGAGCATTTTTTCCAATGAAAAAAGAAAGAAAGAAGATGCATGCAAGTAATAAATTCGAGGACATTTGCAATTTAAAACCACAAGACTTAAACGATGATTTTTTTTATACAAAATTAAATAATAGCTATTTTAGGTCAATTAATTAAGGATGAGGATTTAGTGCACGCTTTTGTTATATTTTAACATTATTCATATAACATCTTTGTAAAAAATTAGACAAATTCAAAATCAATAGACATTCATTTATAGTGAAGAATGTGGACGACTACATTCTACAAAGAAACACTATATTTATTCCAATGGTTATATGGTTTCAAATTTATTTATTTTGATAGACATGATACTGAGTTAAAATATAATTATAGATGATTGAATCGTTGAAATATATTATGAGTACAAAAAGAATTTGTCAAAATATGTGTCAAAGTGTGTGTCCCTGAATAGTAAAAGATAGCTATTAGAGAAATGTTAGAAGATATTTTCAAAAGTGGAATTATCTACAAACTTTCTGTCACTTCATATATTTTTTCAATAAAATGTGAAATAGCAGAAAATTTATTAATATTCTCTAGATATTTTTGTTAGAATTAATTGACAGCTTTGAAATGTGGAAAATGAGTAGGATGTCATAAAGTCATCGCAAAACAAAACAAAACCCTGTGCAGACTGAAAAACTTAGAAATCCGTGTAAATATAAAGAACCGGCAAGTAGCAATCATATTATTTTGACTGGATCGCATTATTAAATTCTGATAAGAATTAGAAAATACAATCGAATTAAACAATAAATCTTTAACAAGAATACAATTTAAAAAAAAAATAAAAAAACAAACGCTTTCGTACACAAATTCCACTTTTTTATTTGTCAACTTACTAAATTCCACTTTTTATTTGTCAACTTACTATTTATAGTCTTTTTTTAGGAAATTGTTATTAGCACTTTAAAAATCTTATTTGACACTTCAAAACTTTCTATAATTAGAAAGAAAAATACACTTATGTGGAGTGTAGAATAAGATTTTTGAAGTGGTAATAACAGTTTCATTTTTTTATTGTTGATGAATCAATTTGTATTTATAAACTTTTCCGAATGACATTGTGCGCTTATGAGTTAAAAAAAAAAATAAGTATTCTCTTTATTTTGTGGCATGTAACGCTCGTAAACACACAAAAAATTAAATAAACTCAACAAAATTCCTATCCTAAGTCCCATAGTTGTCACAAAGTGTTGCAAATGCTTTTTGAACTGGGGTCGACGTATGATTTTATTTTTTTCATGAAATTTCATTATAAAAACTAATAGAGATAACCATTTTTTTTCAATAATATTTGCGTACGCATATAATAATTCAGTTAAACTTTATTTTACGAATAATTTAGATGATATTTTGGCAAATTTCCTATTTTTAATATTACAAATATTGTTTCAACAAAAATGAATTATGTGATATATTGATTATTGTTTAGAACTTATGAATTTTTTTTCAGTACAACAATATATTTTACACTAATATGAAAGAGAGTTCGTTATCCAAGAGATTCGAATCTAAAATATTTCATTTACAAGTAAAGAAAAATATTACCAAACTTTAATATTGAGTGGTTAGATATTATAATTCATGAACATTAATTGTTAGTAAGGAAATGGGAACAAAGACCTCTCTTTTTCTTTTCAATATTCTTTTTGGTCTTTTGCTTTTCAATTTATGAAATCTATAAATAAAAAAAAAAAGACTAAGATCTTGATTTTGATTGGGTGCGAGATCTAAATACACTCTCTTTTTCCTTTTCGTTTTCAAATCTGTATGTGGGAAAGTAGGAAGGAAGCTAGCTTGCGCATTTGTTTCTTTTATGCCTAGATCGAGATCACCCCTGTCAGATTGTGCCTCCTTCCATGGCCGAATCTAACCTCGAAGAAGAAGACCAAGTTCTTACAGAAAGCCCATACGCTTACAATTTTGTCTGCTGTTACTCCTACTTCTTCACCTCCCTCGTTTTGTTTTCCTCACTGTCTACTTTCTCCGAGGCTTCCCGCTCCATCCCAACAACCACCCTTTTTCTCTCCTCCTTTTCCTCTCTCTCCTCCACCAACCCACCGTCAACCTCCCCTTCAAAACCATCTTCCCACGCTGACACCTCCAAAACCCTCGTCACATCTCTCACAATCTCCGCCGCCGCCGTCTTCCTCATCGTTTCAGTCATGGTGGTAATGAGATGCTTCGGATTCAGATCAAAACGCAAAGACAATGGAATCGTTGTGGAGAAGGAGGACCATGTTGAAGAAAGTGGGGAGTTTAGCGTGAAGAAATTGAGTTGGGATTGGATAGAGAGATCTACTGATGGCTTCTCCAAGGTGATTGGAACTGGAGGGTTCAGCAATGTGTACTTGGCACGAAACCCGGGGCCTAATTCGGGCGATGGGTTCTGCTCGATTAAGATCCACAACGGCAGCGAGCGGCTGAGTCGGGCTTTTAAGCAAGAACTCGATATTCTCCTCCGCCTTGAGCACCACCGCATCGTCAAGCTTCTTGGCTACTCCGAAAACCAAGGTCAGTCCATAAACTAAGAACATGGTTAAGGATTGTGCTTAACGTGTTTTTTGACAGCTGAGCCAACGTTTCCGATTCTATTTGGAAAAAAAAAAAAACAAAGGTTTCCAACTCGTAAAAGCATTTTCCCCGGAAGCACTTCTCAGATACCTCTAAAAAAGCCATTCAACTGTATTTTCATCAAGCAATTGGTTTTTAATAAAATTTTAACGTGTTTATAATAAAATTAATTCGAGTAAAATTGCTTAAAAGTAAAAGCATTTTCTAAAGAAGCAATCTCAAACGAATCCTAAAATTTCGTTTTGCTTTGTGTAATTGTTATTAAAAATGTTAGTGATTACTCCTTTGAGAAAACTTGCTTGCTAAAGAAGCATCTAGTGTTTCTACCACTCAGCTACACTTCCAGCTTTTTTGTGTCAGATGTAGTTGGGTTGTAATACTGTACAGTTTTCTTGACATTAATTTGTGATATGTTCTTATTTTCTTTATGGGTTCAACTTCAATCCAATTTGTTCAAATAATAATGTTTTATATTTTTTTTTTGTGGAACAGAGGAGGGTGCTCTGGTTTTCGAGTACGTCACCAACGGAAATCTCCAAGAGAAGCTCCACGGCGGAGACGCCACCCCAGCACTGCCGTGGAAGAACCGAATGGCAATCGCCTTCCAAGTCGCACAAGCATTAGAATACCTGCACGAGAAATGCGCCCTCCAAATCGTTCACATGGACATCAAAGCCTCAAACATCTTACTCGACGAAAATCTCAACTGCAAGCTCTGCGATTTCGGGTCAGCGAAGATGGGGTTTTCCTCAACCGTCCAACCGCCGTCGTCGCTGAGAAATCAAGTCTTGACGATGATGGGCTCGCCGGGCTACACAGATCCGCACTACCTCCGAACCGGAATCGCTTCGAAGAAAAACGACGTGTACAGCTTCGGCGTTTTGATCTTGGAGCTCGTTACGGGAATGGAGGCGTTTTGCTCCGAGAAAGGGCAGTTCTTGACGACTTTGGTGGGGGGCAGGTTGAGAGACGGCGGTTGTGAGGCGGCGGAGGTGGCAGAGTTGGTGGACCCGCGGCTGGGCGCGGCGGGGTTTGACCTCGAAGAGGCCAAGACCATGCTTGGTATTTCGGCAACGTGCTTGCGTCAGTCACCGACGCTGAGGCCTTCGGCAACTCAAATATTGGAAACCATTCGGGAGAAAGTATCGTCTGTTTCGTTTCTACAGTCACTGTCACATGACAAAGAAATCGTGTATTAGTTGGCTGTTTGTTTGCTTGATTGGTTGATCCCAGCCGTTGATTTTGACGACTTGGTGAATTGATTGTATAGCAGAAATGTAAAAGAAAGTTGGTTTAATAAGGATTCTGAATCTCAGATGTAAATTTGTGCTAGGCTTTTTAGCGGAAATAGTTGCTCAGATTGTCATGGCTTATCATTTGGTCCATTAAATTTAAAATCAATAAAAGTCGTTTTTGAGAGTGTCAATTGTCAATCATTTTGGTTTTACTTTGAAAAATTTCTGCTAAATAGAAGAAATTACCAATTCAACAAAGTGGTTGATTTGACAAAATACTCTCGATTTAAGATTTCTCACAGAGAAACCAAAATGATTTGCGGTGAACAATCTTTAGACCAAAGCTGGTGTATTGTGTCCTTAAGTTTTAGCAACAAAGAGAATATTGTAAACAAAATTATGAGTAATCCTATTCAAAAGCATTTTCACCAAACTCCACAAATTATCAATAACTTGTTTATTATTTCATAACTGCAATGTAAAGAATTAAATTTGGAATATTTGAAATGAAGAAGAGTAAATGGGCTAGAGTCAAAATCATATTCTTATTGAAACTGTTTAATTAATTTTTTAGAATCGAAATAAAAATGCTTTTATTTTGTAGAACAAACTGTCACATCGGTAACACAAACTCGTATTTGTAAAACAACATTTGTAGAGTTTTTCAGAGATGCTTTTAGACACATGCATTAACATACTCCTTAATACTCCCGGAAAGGTGGACCGTCGTGGCGAGCCACCAGTTGGTCATCTTTTTTAAAGAAAAAAAATTGAAAAAATTATATAAGCAACATTCATGTGACGTCCAATATGAGCGACATGTAGCCTTCACAAGATTGCACACTATTTCATTTTCTTTAAACTTTTAAAGTTCACGTGCTTATATTCTCTTTGCCTTTGAATTTTCATCTGCCATTAAATTAACATTATTGTTGATTAAATATTTATGACATAAATTTCAATTTGTTGATTAAATATTTATACATAAATTTCAAATTTCAAATTTCAAATTTCAGTAGTCATTCTACTTATTTTTAGTTAAATTGAACGAGAATTGTCTCCTCCACATGCAATTGAAAATGAAGTCGTGGTTTGATTTTTTTATTTTTTGGTTAAATTTTTACACTATTACTTATCGTCCATTCCGACATAAACTACAATAAACATATAAATAACCATGGAAAGAATTTTTTTTATTTGAACTCATTGCGCCTCATATTCAAATCTCACATTCATTGTTAGTATACCTTAAAGTACTTGTGATAAAAAAAAATTATAAAGTTTCATTCAAAAGTTTTTTACCACACTTATCATATAAGTTTATAACAAATAATATTAATGTCAACACCGTTATATCCGTCAATAATTATGTTAATTAGACTACTAACATTTCTACATATCAGGAAAGAAAATTACATGAAACAAATTCGGCTTCTATTCCATCTAATAATGTTACATGTGAAGTTATATTATTAAATCGAAACGCTACGATGACTGTAATCTCATTCTATGGATCAGACCGTCACCCAAAATTGGGCTTCTGTCAAAGCCCAAGTAAAATTGGCGACCTCGTTTTGCGCGCCTCTGTTCCCCACTCTCCCTGTCCGCTCGGCTACCTTATCATTTTCACACACACCTGCAACTCCACAACGCAACTCGGAAACTCACTGAAATCGCCGGATCATGTCGTCGTATACGCTGCATTTGGCTTCGCCGGCGACCAGAAATTGTTTGTACGAACACCGTCGCAGAATTCCCACATTCAAATCTCCCGCGTTTTCCCACCCCCATCCCTTTCGCTGCGATTACGCTGCGGGAAATGGGCTATTGGCAGCGAGCAACACAAGCTTTAGAGCCGTGCCCAAAACGCACCATCGTCGGTTCTCGTGCACTTCTCAGCTGGCGGAGATGGCTCCGGCTACCTCTGCAGTCTACGGCTTCCTCCTCCTCAGCGGCGGCTTCTTTGCTTGTAATCCCTTCATTTCTTCCGCAAAATTACAGATAAATGCTCCAAAAATACATGCTTTTGTGTGTTTTATTTTTATTTTTAAGAAATGGTGGGTTTTTTTTTTAATCGCAGTTTCGAGAACAGGAAGCAAAGGGTCGCTTATCGGTGGTGTTTCAGGAGCAGCTCTAATGGCAACTGTAAGACTCCTTATTAAAACTAAATTGTCTTTTTTTTTGGCAGAGCAGAATAACACTAAATTATGTTTACTTTCAAGTTTCAACAAGTTGGGGAATTTGAGTTTCTTAATTATTTTTTTGGGTTAATTCAATTGTTTGATTTACAATGCTACATGTGCAATAATGTTGGCAATCACACATGATAATTTTCATGTCAACACATTTTGAGACGCTGAAAATCAACTTACTAATCCCAATTGCTGAAAAGATTTCACTATTTGTTTGATGCGTCCTTAAAGTATGATCGATTCAGCAATTGGGATTTGTATGGTATTGATGAAATGTAAATACCTTAGCTCTTAATCTGAGCATAATCGGACACTAACACTATTCCGAGCTAAACTGCCCAAGCTTCCCTTGTCATTGTTCAACAACCGATGATGGATCAGTTAGAAATCTTCAGAAAGAGATGTGGGGGCGACCTCCATCTTTCAATGCTGGATCAAGCTTTTACTCAAGCCAAATCTTTAGCACATTGTCCTTCGTAGAGTACCAAGTACAAATCTTTCGGAACCCCTGCACAAATGCATGTGATTTCCACTTATGAAGAGTGAATACCACACTACACTTTTCCAGCTGCATCATTTTAAATAGTGCTAGAAATGATTGTCGTGTATAATGTATAAAGCATTTCAAAACACTCCACATCCTGTTTCCAACCCATGATCCCTCTGCTGGTGTTTCACTTGACAACCACAGAATTCAAGATTTCGTAAAAAGCATTAGTTTCTTGAAAGAAGGGACAAGCATGTTGTTCATCATTGACAAATAATGCAGTTAGTCTACATGTTTTTTTGTTTGCATGTTCCTCAAATTAGTCCGAGATAATGCAGTTTATCACGAAACAAGCACTTTAAATTGTTAACAGTTGACAATGGAACTCCCCATGGGTTTATGTGAACACAATATTAATGTTTTATTATGTTCAAATTATTGCAAAATACACTGCAAGGTTTCTTCAATTTGTTTCATTCCCGGGACATGGAACCCTGAACTTTCTTCAGCCCTATTTGTTCATGGGGAGGAGGTGAGACTAGGCCAAAGGCCTTAATTGCAAGGTTTTATAGCTTGGAGCTTATGCTTCCTGAAGTTATCTTTATTCATGTTGAAGAATGTCTATCAAAATTCAAAATAAAAAGTGTCTTTCGCCTTGTGCCACTTTCTGTTTTTGTTCATGTAATTGAGCTTCTTGTTCCTTTCTGCCATCTTACCTTTCTAAGATACTGATAATTTTGTGGTTCTGTGGTATGTTAAAAAAATCCAGATAATGAATCTGAATAGTCCTAAGAGTGTCATCCCTGAATGAACGTAGATACACAAAAAGGTTTTGTCACCAGTTTAATGGGTGATACTTGCTATGCTTGTAGGCTTACTATCTGCTGCAAACACCAGAGACAAAAGCTATTGGTGATGCCCTTGGTTTTGGATCAGCATTTCTTTTTGCTGCGGTATTCGGTATGCATGTACCATGCTTTTGTTAAATTCTATGCACAAGTGTGTACATAGTAACTTAAATATCTGTTATGAATAACGATCGTATGCATGTACCATGGTTTCAGGTATACGATTAGCAGCTACACGGAAATTGGCTCCTGCAGGCCCTCTGTTAGCTCTTTCTCTTAGTGCACTGGCTGTGTTTATATCAGCTTATCTAAAAGATAGTGTCACCATATCTTAGTCGCCCTTAACAATAATTTAATGTTGTTCATAAGTCGAATTCCTTGTGTTAATGCGATCAAGACTCGAGTTGTAAGGTCTTCTTTACTTCAGTTCTTGTGTTCGAACTCTTTTCTCTTTTTTGACTTTGAATTTCTGACTTAGAGCTGGTATTTTTTTTTTTTTTAGTACGAGTGGTTTTTTCATCAGTTCCCACCTCCATTATACTCACTCCACCAACCTTCTTTTTCTACTAACCATGGATGGCAACCTTGTGCCGCCCTGGCCTAGTGAACCGTGACTGCCGGAATTTATTCTCTTGCTGTTCTTATTTCTTCTGACATGGAGGTGTTACAGCAAGATAGGCTGGATCAAATTTTGTTCATGGAGTTTCGTTCGATATTGCACATTTTGTTCACGAACTGTCGTTCACTTTTTGATCTCATGCCTTTGCTTCTTTTGTACTACTAGTTCCTGGCATTGCCAATGATAAAAGCATTGTGTATAATTTTTATTTTTTTTTTACTTTTTTTTTCTGTCAAGACTGTATGGTCGTTTTATATGAATTTAAACGTATTACGTGCTAAGTGCTCTTGGCCCGAAAAGAAGTGCTTCTCACGGCAGAAGTTGACTGGACAGACGACGAGAAGAGGCAAGTGGTTAGTGTCCATTCCCGGCCTCCTTAATTGACAAAGGAAGAATGAATAATTAAGTGAATAGTCTAACAGCATAAGCTCCTAAAGCCGAGGGAAACTTCGGTCCTCCCTAATTGGCAAAAAATATAAGAGTAATTAAGTGAATAATCTAATAACATGAGCTCCTAAAGTCGAGGGAAGCTTCAGGACTGTCGTTTTACGGGAGCCAGCACACTTGCAATACCAATGTCCCTTTACACAAGTGTTTTTTTTTTTTACTGAAGTTTCTATGGTGAGAGGAGGGAGAATGCTAAAACTAATGATCATGAATTTAACCTTAAATCCAATGCAAGATGAGGTAATTATAAGTAAAAAGTAATCTAATACACGTGCTATGTTTATATATATATATATATATATATATATATATATATATATATATATATTCATGGTATTTATTATTATCCTCGATGAGTTTTCATATTTGAAACCATTGCATGATAAATAACCTTGTCATCTTGAAAGAATGATTAGACTCAATAGGAGAATCAATAAAAATTTACAAACCCTAACACTCAAATAAGAGGGAGAATAGAGTAGAAACAACCCTAATTTTTATTCGTGGACCTCGTCATCTTGACGATAAAATTTTTATTGCTTATTGAATGGATTTGTAGTTTTTTTTTTTTTTTTTTTTTTTCAACTTGAAGGTATTTGAAATTTAGAATGATAAAAAATAGGGTTTTTATCACAAATAGTCTCTGACATTGATCAAACACATCATTTTGGTCTCTGACATTGAAAATCAATAGAAATGGTCCCTGACATTGATCAAACACATCACAAATGGTCCTTCCGTTAAAAACTCTTTGGGCAATTTTCAAAGCTTCGTAACTCAATCGTTTCTTAACCAAATTCGACCCATGATATATCAAAATGAAGATAGGAAAGTGTGGAACAAGATTATACCTATTTGGAAGCCCAATAGTTACCAGAGATGGCCGGAAAATAGTCTCAAATGTGACTGGTTCGCGGAAAAACTGGAAAACTCGCCGGAAATTGGGGTAAACTTTAAACATTCATAACTTCTTCAATACTCAACAAAATTGAGTGATTCAAAAATGAAAATCATAGTTATTAATGAGAAAAAGAGATTGGTACCTTTATTGACTGCTAATTCACCGTGGTTTAACCGGAAAATGGCTAGAAATTGGATAACCATTTTCAAGTTAGCCAATTCTGAGCCCTTTTTGGGCCAAACTACGGCTTGTTAGCCATCAAGAAAGATATCACTCTCTTCGTCTCGTCGAGAAGTATGATTTTCATTTTTGAATCACTCGAATTCGTTAATTATTAAAGAAGTTATCAACGTTTAAAGTTTACCCAGTTTCAGGCGAGTTTTCCAGTTTTTCTGCGGATCAGTCACATTTGAGGCTATTTTCTGGCCATCTCCGGCAATCATTGGGCTTCAAAATAGATATAATCTTGTTTGACACTTTCCTATCTTCATTTTGATATATTATGGGTCGAATTTGGTTAAGAAACGATTAAGTTACGAAGCTTTGAAAATTGCCCAGAGAGTTTTTAACGGAAGGACCATTTGTGATGTGTGTGATCAATCTCAGGGACCATTTCTATTGATTTTCAATGTCAGGGGCTAAAATAATGTGTTTGATCAATGTCAGGAACCATTTGTGATAAAAACCCTAAAAAATAAGAAATTTCGAGAATGAGAAAGGGAATAGCTTTCAAATCTCTAGGTTGCACAGTGAAAGAGAACAAATTAGAGTGTAAGGCAAGATTTTTATTTTTATGAATAAAAGTGAATAATGGGTATTTTACAGGTTTGATTTGTGGTAAACAACCATAACAAAAGATAATGATTGAATTTATTAGAATGGTTTACCAATAGGAGGGTTTTACAGCAAGAGAAACAGGTATAATATAGATATATTTTTCAGGGTGAGGATAGGCCCAGGACTACTTTGGTACCTTGGTGCCTCTGCAATTGCCTTCAAGCAATTTTGAAGTTGGTCATCAAAGTGTATAGCAGACAAACTCTAGTTGGTGTGAACCGATCCCACAACTATTGTGCCGCTGAATCAAGACTTGTAAAGGCTGATGTTTGGGTTTACAGTTCATCATAGTTGTCCTATCAAGAGAATTCCACTAACGCAAAGAAAAAGGAGAGTTATAAATACCCTAATAATGTGATTTAAGTTGTATTTTAATCTAAATTTAAAGGCTAATGAGTAAAGACCACAAGCATAATGTGACTAATCATGATTCAATGAAAAAACAAAAATGGTACGCCATCTCTCCATTTGATTTTAACTGAAAAAAATAGGAATAAATGAGACTGGTTTGTCCCATGAAATACGATACTTTTCACAAACTTCAACTCAAACCTATCCACCAACTGGAATACCCCATAATCCAGTGTCTTCTGGTATTTATGTCTATCAATACATAATATCTTAAGGAGGTCGACAGGCCCTCTGCATACACCTCTATCTCTACTTGTTCTTTGAGATTTACTTTTATTTCTCTAAATGATTTCAGGTATACGATTAGCAGCTACTTGGAAATTGGCTCCTGCAGGCCCTCTGTTATGTCTTTCTCTCAGTGCACCGGCTGTGTTTATATCAGCTTATCTAAAAGATAGTGGCACCATATCTTAGTCGTCCTTAACAATAATTTAATGTTGTTCATAAGTCGAATTCCTTGTGTTAATGAGATCAAGACTCGAGTTGTAAGGTCTTCTTTAATTCAGTTCTTGTGTTCGAACTCTTTTCTCTTTTTCGGGTTTGAATTTCTGACTTAGTGCTGGTTTTTTTTTTTTTTTAGTATGAGTGCTTTTTTCCTCAGTTCCCACCTCCATTATATTCGCTCCACCCACCTTCTTTTTCTACTTACCGCAAAGTTGTTACCACCTTACTTAACATGCTTCTCAACATTTTAGAAAAACACCGACCATGGATGGCAACCTTGTGCCGCCCTGGCCTAGTTAACCATGATTGCCGGAATTTATATCCACTCTTGCTATTCTTATTTCTTCTGATATGGAGGTGTTACAGCAAGAAAGGCTGGATCAAATTTCGTTCATGGAGTTTCGTTTGATATTGCACATTTGTTCACGAACTCTCGCTTGTTTTGTAATCTCAAATTATGTACCTTTGCTTCCTTTGTACTACTAGTTCCTGGCATTGTCAATAATACAAGTATCATGTGTTTTTTAATCTTTTTTTTTTTTTGTTTTTCACTCGAGATTGTATGGTCTTTATATATGAATTTAAATGTATTATGTATTGCCAAGTGCTTCTCCTCTTGGCCCGAAAAGAAAGTGCTTCTCACGGCACAAGTTGAACCCACATCTATATTTTAACTGCCCCTTTTCCAGCAATCATCTTCTCCCTTTAGGCCTTCTAGCTATATATATTTGTATCGACTACTTTAGTAGGACTGTCATTTTAGGGAAATCATCACACTTGCGAGACCAATGTAGGGTAATTGGCAGAACAATACATGATTCTCATGTTTGATGAGAGTTGTCAAGGGGATAGCGTGATTCGGGTCCCTTTACACAAGTTTTGTTTTCCTAGGTGAGAGGAGACAAAATGCCAAGACTGAAGATCATGAATTCAATCTTATATCCATATGTAAGATGAGGTACTTATAACTAAAAAGTAGTTTGATGCACCTATTATGTTTTTTTAATGATACCTTCAAGCAATTTTGAAGTTGGTATACATATAAAAGCGTATAGGAGACAAACTCTAGTTGTATGAACCGACCTCACAATTCATGAGTAAGTAAATCAAAACTCGTAAAAGCATAATGTGACTATGAGAGATATAAATAACCTAATAATGTGATTTTAAGTTGTATTTTAATTTAAATTAAGGGCTAATGACTACAAGCATAATGTGACTAATTATGGTTCAATGAAAAACCAAAAAGGTACCCCATCTCTCCATTCGATTTCAACTGAAAAAATGAATAAGAATAAATAAGATTCTTTTGTCCCATATGATACTTTTCACAAACTTCAACTCAAACCTATCCACCGACGAGAATACCCCATAATCAAGTGTCTTCTGGTATTTTTGCCTATCCATATAGTGATTGACTGTGCGTGCACAAAGCAGAAACTTTGGGTGAGAACTGCTGCTGTTGCTCTGTTTCATCATATATTTGATTAAGTCCACTTTCGTTGAAAAGAAAGCAGATAAAATATGGAAAAAGGCGAAAAAAAAAACAGAAAAAGAGAAGGATGGATGCATGGACCTTCCTTCCCAAAACTTTGAGAATCATTTTTGAGTATCTTCTACTCAACACGACATGAATTATTAAAACTTTACCTTCTTTTTTTGTTCATGTTTGAAGTTTCTTTTTTTTCTTTTACTTTTTTATTAATGGAATCACTATAAAAAAGTCAAACCCTCCCACTACAACTTCCTCGCATGCTATAACTTTTTTTCTAAATGTTTTGTGATGTTATGTTTATGCTTAGTACTTGGCGGGTTTGTCATGTCTCGCTTCAGCATGTTGATGCAACCTTGGTCTTTTAGTTTGTACTGATTTTAGATCTGTCGCGTTTACTATTGTGTGGCAGATTTATATTACTGGCTCTTAATTTTTGTGGTGGTTGTACAAAAATCTAACCTTATTTGCTGGTTGTGCGAATTTCTCTATATCACAAAATTGGTCACGGAAAAAAATGTACTGACATAGTACCCTCTTATTATATATGTATAATTATGCTAATCCAAGTCCAAAGTGATTTCATGGGAATGTGGGGCATATAAATGCGGCAACTGCCTTATAGCACCGTAACAAGTTCAAGTGAATGAAAATTATGAAATTCCCCTTTTTAGTATTAAATTCGGCAGCAATAGGGTCACTTCACTTTTGGTTTGAAGAAGTGGGAGTTGGATTTTGTATGTTTCTTTTCTTTATTTGGATGACACTATGAATAGTGGGAGTCGAACAAAATCTCTACCTGCAGATCCAAGTATGGTTTCTGGTTTCTGGGTTCCGATGGGGATCAGGAAAGGAAGAGTTTGATTGTGTGAGACTTTCGCATCTAAAGGTTCTCCACTATGTTTTGTCTTGTCTAAAGTCTAAGTGCTGCTTGATCATGTGATGTAACATTCATGAATATTCAAGACCTTGTTAGAAACAATATTACTTAAGAATAGACCATGGAACTGAATCTAAGAGATGGAAAAATTAGAAAGATCTCACCCCTATCCAATTCAAAGTTTATTCATGGTAATGTAACAAATATACATATTATAACCGTATTATTAACATATTTTGGGTTTAAATCTCGTTTCTCATTTATTTATCAGTGCAACCAAAAGTTGATTTTTTACCGCATAAATGAGTTTGCATGTAGATAAATGTATATTTGTTGATATATATTATCCATACATTCCTCAACCACTTGAATTTTAGGATTAGTATATATCAAAAATTGAATTAAAGTCCAATGTGTAAAACTCAACTCAAATGGGTTCAATGAGTAACCAAACAAAATTAATGGATATAAAGAATCAAAACTAGGAAATAGGATTCTCTCTAGATCCCTTCCACCCGGATCCTTGGATTCTTCAATTTTATTCGTTCAACTGAAAATCTAATCGCAAGAATGAATTCCTTGTTCGCCATCACCTTCTCATGTTCATCTTCTTCCATCTTATTTGCGGTTAAGCTTCTTCCGTCTTATTCGTGGTTAAGCTTCTCATGTTCATCCCTCTTCTCCATGATCGCTCTCTTTCTAGCTCTAGAATTGAAGGAACTGGAGGATCTATATGGAAGGGATCTAGAGAGAATCTCAGTCCCAAAATTAGGGCACAGTTATACACGTGCATGCAGACTGTGGAGCCATAGACAGTGGAGATGTATGTACTTGTTTGATGCTACCAAGTAGCTAACGCGGTAATCAAGATAATAGATTATAGTTAGGAAGGTGATTAGGAAGTGATTATAATTAGGAACTTACTCATCAAGTATTGTCTGATTGTTCTCTGGTTATGATTCCTATATATAAACAGGTTCTTAATTGAAATACAATATAAATATAAAGCCTGGTACAGGAATCTTAGGGTTTTGTGAGCAAAAAGTGCAACTGAGACATATCTCATCATGTTAATCATATAATTAAGAAATGACAATTACTTATTAATCAACATGATAACTGTTAATCATTATAGTAATCTTTTTGCCCCATATAATGCGTTATGCACTTTCATTATATAATTGTGTTCTGACCATGCTTTTGTGTAATCTGTAATAAAGAGATAAAATAATTAGGGAAGTGTTATTGTCACTCCAAAAATCTCATTCTACTCTCCTCATAAATGTATTTTTCTTTCTAATTATAGAAAGTTTGGAGTGCCAAATGAGATTTTTGGAGTGCTAATAATAATTCCCAATAATTAATGTATTATTGTTATTTCTTTGACCTTGTTATTGAATGAACATCGTACTCTTAAAAAAGTGTATGTATTGTTAATTAATTAGAAATTGGGCTTGAGCAAATAGTTATGATTAATTAAGAGTTAATTAATCTGTATGAAGTGTTAGAGAGATCATTATTAATTAGGATAATATTAGGGGAACAATACTTGGCTACTTAAAGATGGGTAGGAGCTCCTACTCAGAACTCTTAGTGTTTTAATCACAGAGCTTTGTGCTTATGATCATAACTGTTCATACTATGAATCACACTGTAAAGATCATCTTTGCAAAAAATAAATTAAAACTAAGGTTATCTAGTCAATCTATTGTAGCAAATATATAGACGGTTTGTAATGCTTTTACCAATACCGTTTATTTGTTTTTAAACAGTTTGATGACTAAACGACCTTAGTTTTATTTGATTTTTTGCATAGGCGATCTTATAGGGTGATTTATAATATGAACGGTTCTGATTATAAACACGAAGTTCTATAAATTGAAAACGATCAATTTTGAGAAATTTTGAATATGAGTTCTCACTCATCTTTGAGTAGCCAAATATTGTTTATATTAGGGAGACCAGAATTTTAAACCAATAAAAAATAAACATGTTAATCATCACTTAAGTAATAATTCAATCATCAACATCCACTTCATTTGGTTCATAAAATGTGAGTTAGAAATTTGGTCTCCTAACATTATCCAATAAATTAACATGATGCACGGTTTGGAAATTGGAATGTATATATGAGATATCAGTCACTCATCAGCACGTTTGGCGGCCAGATTTTTTAAAATTAAGAGACAGCCATATGACTTATGATATAGAGCTGTATTGGTTATATGAACTAAATTAATATTTTGACTAGTTGGCACATGATGAAAGGTTTTATAAGACTAATTTCACGATAAGAAATCATTTTCGCACATTATTTTTCTCATTTTACGTATTATTGGTTATTTTTGTGGCTCCTCAATTGTTTGGTTCGTTGACTTCCATTGTCCCACTATTTCTTAGCTAGGAACTTTATAGATATGACAAACTTTTTTATTGGATCAAACTAAGGCATCAATTGGACTTTGCTACCTATTTATGTTGGATGTTGAATGTTAGACAATAAGTAGGCTTTGAAAAATTTAAGGAGTTAAAAAATGAGCCGACAATGTATATAGTAGAAATACCGCATTTCTGCATATTTGAAGTCCTATCTAAAACATGTGCAATTCTTTCCCGATAAACAATAATTAAAATATGCAAGATTTAGGTGTTTGATCCAAACTTCCTATGATACCAAAGGATAATACTTGCATTCCTCCTTTCGCGGATGAGCTCAATTCTCCCTTATGAATAACATATCTTGATAGTACAAATTTCATTACCGGAACCATTTGATTTCTTAATCCTAATTTGAAGATCACCCTATATAAAAATTATTTTAATCGGAAATCATTTAATCATTTATTTGATACGTTTTGATGATTAAATGATCTTCAATTCAAACAATTTTTTGTGAAAATGATTTTCAAATAAAGATTAAAAAAATAAATTGTTTTGATCGTTGATAAAGATATGTTATACGCAAATAAAAAAATATAAACTTTCCTACATGAAGATTCAAGTATTCATGCCACTTTGAACTATTTTTGGTAAAATATTGTGAGCCCAACAATTACCAATATTGGTCTACATGAATACAGCCGTATGTAGGGTTGCCATGATTTGCCATTACATTCCACTTGCTATCAAATACAAATTCAGCCGAAAAACACAGCTTAAATGCGTTGACAATTTGATACCTACCCCTCTGCTCATCTTGAACCAATTAAAGAAGGAAAGCACCACGTTGGTAGGCTGCAGATTCAAACAGAGTAAGTAGAGTCATAACTCATAAACTCTCCGACTTCTTTTTTTTAAAAGGGAATTTTAACGAAAAGTTCCTGATATTGTTTACTTTAACGAAAAATCACATTTTTACACTAAAAAGTAAATCCTGATACTATTCACTTTACCCTTTATTTTGTCATTTTCTTTAAAACCCAAAGTTTTAAAAACATTTTCATTATTTTTCCCTTTTTTTAACTGATATTGAGTAATACATATAGTTTACAAAAAAAAAAAAAAAAAGATGTTGCAATAAGTTCATATAAATTAGGAATGTGATTGTATAAATTCTTAATAGATTATGTGTACGAATTCTATGAGATCTAGAAGATCTTTTCTTTTACAACTTGTATTACTTGGATCAAGTTTCTCCCTCCCTTGTTAGTATAAATAAGGACACAATACATGAAAATATCAACACATAGAACTCCTCAAACCCCTTTTCTCTTCTTCTCTCTCATCAATGTGAGATTCATTTACAACATGATTGATTACTTTATTTTCTTTTATAATGTGAGTATGAGTGCCAAACAATCCAAAATACATGTCATATTAAGCTTGAATCACGTGAATTTAGTGTTGTAAAATCACTACCGTCTTACTTAATATTTAAATTGTATCTAATAAAGTATAGATAAACAAGTGTATTTAATATCTACTAAATTATATATATATATATATATATATATATATATATATATGTGTATGTGTGCGCGCGCGCGCGCGTGTGTGTGCGTGTGTATCTAAGATACATTATGTTTAAGATTGCTAATATTTAGGTTAATCGGTTTCTAATAATACTTTAACCCAACAACTAAACTCACCTATTGGCGAGTGGTTGAATTGTTACCCAAAACAAAAAATTTAAAAGTCTACAACCCAACCAATATCGGTTGTGGTAGAAGGGTTGGTCAATACACTCACTTAAATGTCTACCCTTACATAACATGATGAGGTAAGAAGGACATATCTGTTGAATATTGAGAAAAATATTGGGCCACATACATTAATATAATTCAATAAAAGTAGAGTAATTATATGGTTTTTGTTGAATAATTACACTGGAGATTGAAAGACGGGTATATTTTTAGTAGATGATTGGGTGGCTGGTGGGATTATTATACTGGACCAAAAATGAAGGGCTTCACAGTTCACGGCTTCTCTCACATGTTGGTTATGCTCGAGTGGTGAAAGATGCCTCCTGTCCAACTGCAAAATTGCAATCCACATCAGAGTCAATGAATTCAAGCGCGCATGAAATGTGGCTCACACGTTCTATTAGCCATCTTTACTGTGATCACACGGCAGCGAATTACATATACATTCGAAAATTGGCTACAATACTTATAAATATTTAATATAATTTTAATTTGACGGTTCGATATAATTTATGTGAAGATATATAAAATATGAGATACATGCATGTAAGTATTGAAAATCTTTTCATGGGAACTATTATTAGCACTCCAAAAATTTCATTTTACACTCTTCACAAATGTATTTTTCTTTCTAATTATAGAAAGTTTGGAGTGCCAAATGAGATTTTTGAAGTGCTAATAAAAATTCTCTTTATTATTGACGTTCAAGTTTATATTTTGCTTAACATTTGAACTAAGGTCAAGCAAGTTGAAGTTCTCAACATTTGTTAACGCTTTACAAGCACATATAATATTTAATATGGGAAGTTTTTTTCGCATCCTCGCATGCCTCTTCCTTTTTTCACAGTGATGAATTTTCAAACTTAAGACGTGAACAACATTTAGTAATTATTGATAAACACATGTACGTTTATATGAAGAAACGACATTGGATTTATCATTTTAGTAATAATTTGTGTTTTTTTAGGAGAAATTGAGTGAGACTGAGGAGAAAGATGGAGGAGTTGAACAAGGATGAAGATGCACACCGGGCACAAATTGAGTGACGTGTAGCATGTGTGACTAGTAAGCTTCACACACAGAGCAATATGTTTTGATACCTGAAGAAAGTTGATATTTTACCATAAAATCAATTAACAATGTAATGAGTAGTTCAACTCCTTATAAAAATATGAAAAGTTTAGTAAACTTTTGATGCAAGAGATTTCTTATATAGCTCACACAAGAACAATATGTTGCACTGATAAACGAAAATTAAAATTTATGTCAAGTGCTAATATGCCAAGAACAAAGTATCTCTTGACTACAAGTTCTTAAGTGAAAAAATTGGGACTAATTGTTGAAAAGGAAATTATCATTATTAAGAGGAAAATAATTTCCACACATTATTTTTTTATGCACCCTCATATTTATTTATAATATTTTGAATGAATTTAAGCAAATAAGAACCAATGAATAGAAATTTACACAACGAAAATAAACAATTTCATCTCAGAAATTACTACTCACGCCAGAATTTGTCAATTTATCGAGTCTTCTAGTAGCACATCAAAAATAAACAATGTACATTAAAGACGAATATGCAGAAATAATTGTATTATCAAACCAAAAGCTAGGTCATGCACGCTATACCGCGGTGGATTAGGAAGTGGACTTCGCGAGCATTACCGGGGGCCAGCGGCAGTGACTAGATCATTGCATAATGCAAAAAAAAGTGCAAGAAAACTGTTAAATGCAGTGCCCCAATGGAAGGCATTGACTTTCTCCTTAAAATAATGCACAGAGAGAGAGAGAGAGAGAGAGAGAGAGAGAGGTTGGAGTTTGTACTGTCTCGATTTTCTGTATATATATAAACACACACATCTATGCATTTAAGCCTGACTGCCTCTGAGTTATCTAAAACATCCTTCTCTTCAATCCCTACGTCATATATCTATCTCTTCTTCAGCTCACCTCTGTTACTGTGCAATCCAATCCTCCTCCTTCTTCTTCTTTTGACCAGTTTCAGTCCTTTTCAAATCGTCTGCACTTTTCTGCTGTTTTGTTGCTCCGGTTTTGAACCTGGATCCTTACTTTTTCACCATTCTTCCTTAAACAAAACCTCAAAAAAAATCATTCCCAGCATGTAAACCAGACTTTAAATCACATCCCACAAAACCCCTTTCTCAGAAAAACCAAAAAAAAATTTGTTTGATTGCTTTTTGTTTGAAAAACTAGAGCTATCCTTGTAGTGGGTACTCTGGATTTCTTCATTTCTTCTATCCCTTAACAAAAAAAATTATAAAAAAACCTTCGAAATATGTAACTTTTATCCTTCCAAAACCCAATTCCCAACCCAAAAACCCCTAAAAAAAAAAAAAATTAGGTAAATTTTATTTTCGGTATGTACTATCCATAGCCATATTGTCGTCCCCCACTCTGGCCACTATCAAGATTCTCGTGTAGAATTTTTTTTATAAAAATCGTCAAATTATGTAACTCCGAGCTCTAATTCCCAGAACCCAATTCTCAAAAACCAAAAAAAAAAAAAAATCTTTTTTGTTTTATCCTTTTTCTTTGTCTTGATTTTGGAAGCTTGAAATGGCGGAAACTGAGCCAGTGACGCCGTCTGCGTCGGCGCCGGGGACGCCTGGGACGCCACTGCCACTGTTTTCAGGGCCGAGAGTGGATTCGCTATCGTATGAGCGTAAGTCAATGCCTCGAACCAAGTGCTTCCCTGTGAATGCTACTGCGTGGGGTCAATCTCCCACGTGCTTCAACGAGTTCCCTACTCCGACTGTCTCCCTCACCCGCAAGGTATGCAAAATGAACTATAAACGGTTATGATGTGAGAATCTTTAGGATGTATATAAAAAGGATCTGAGAAGAATCTTCATCCCTCATAACCAATCCTTTTACTATGCACTTTACCAAAAAAAAATCCTTTTACTATGCACCATTTTTTTGACATTTGTGGCTGTCATATGATTGAGAGGTTTATTCGAGTTTAGGTTCGTTTGGTGTCCGGGATAGAACAAAGAGTAACCAATTGAAATGGAACTCTACTTTCGGTTTTTCGTTTAGTACATATAATTAAAAATTAAACCCCCACTTTAATACGATAAACCATCTAATTTAGTTCCTGTCAACCTTAATTTACTCGGTTGCTAAGTTATACTTGAACGAATAATAGTATGAAAATAAAATTATTAGTGTCTCAATTTAAATATTGTCACGTCCATTGGTGTTTAAAACTTGACAAAATGAATTTCATATCGAAAGAAAATATTTTGATACTGCTTTGGTGCATTATTGTTGGTGCTTCAACGGTGACGTATTTACAGTTTCAGTCATGAAGTTGAAAATATACAAAAAGCTGGATATATTATTATTTTGTTAGAAAAAGATAATAATTTGTCTATAAATTAATAAATAAACACATGCTCGGGCGAAAAGCATTTTGTCCGTACTCTCAATTATTTAATAGAAGAAACAAATTGGTTAGGGTTTGACTCCTATTGATACACATTAGAAACGAAAGCTTTTCACCTGCTCTACATATATTTTAGCAAACCGCCCTTTTAATCGATTTATTTTTTGGCCGTTGTCCTTAAGCAACTTGGTCGGTTCTTAACAAACCTCTATAATTTATCCCAAAAAAAAAAAAAAAACCTCTATAATTTGAATAAAGTATTGGGATTAAAATAAATCCAGGACGGCTAGTCCGAAGGGATATACTTTTGAAGAAGTTAATTTATCCAACAAAAAAAAAAGAAATTAATTTCATATTCGGCATGTGGTCTACCTTCTACCAGTATTTCTTTTTAAATAATAGGAAAAGAAGAAAAAAGTAAACTGCATATGTATAACATATGTCGTTCTTAGTTGTCATCATCCTAATGTCAAACTTATTTTCTTTCCCGAAAATATGCATACGATGCTAGTAGAACCATGCCTTAAGAATTCATGTCTAGGCTTTTCAACACGATCGATAATGCTACTCAAACACTTTCAAGTGCTTTACGCTTTATTGCACGTCTATTAGCTAAGATCCATTCATTGTGCTTTGAGAACTTTTTAAGGTTTCAACATTTGAAAATGCATTTTTGATGGTGGGCATTACCAAAGAAAGTTAAAAAGTATTCCCAACAAAAACATCTCATTGGGCAAAAGCTTTGTTCGTTACACATTTAAAAAATGCTTGCACTTTAGCCGCTAGGGTTAGCTTAGTGGTGAGGATGGACCGTGTGATATGAGTAAGTTTTGAAGGTTTCAGAGTTGAATCAGCGGTTCATAACTAATCACATTTATATTGTCCACAAAAAGTCTCTGTTCAATTAGAGGTGAAATTATGCAATATAAGTTGTACTTTATCTTGTGAAGTTTCAAAAAAAAGATTCCATTATCCAACACATGAATTACGTTCAGAGTTCAAATTCCTCCAATGTAGTAAAGAAAATGTGTATGCTAAGAGAGGCACGTTAAATAAACCCTTTACACTTTAGCATACCGATTTAGAAAAAACTCGTTCAACCGATAAAATTAGAGAAATCAGTCTAAACCAATTAACAATGAGTGGAGAAGTTCGTAGCGGTTAGTTATATAACGTTACACAAAACTTTAATTTCCTGATGTGGGATAATAACTAATTTTGATCAACATTATGTAGCTTGGAGCTGAGTTCGTAGGAACCTTCATCTTGATGTTTGCAGCAAGTGCTGGACCAATCGTGAACCAAAAGTACAACGGAGCAGAGAGCTTGATCGGAAATGCAGCATGCGCAGGGCTTGGCGTGATGATCGTGATTCTCTCCACTGGCCACATCTCTGGTGCGCATCTGAACCCATCTCTCACCATTGCATTTGCCGCCCTCCGACACTTCCCGTGGGTCCAAGTCCCAGCCTACATCGCAGCTCAGGTTTCGGCCTCCATTTGCGCCTCGTTTGCTCTCAAAGGGATTTTCCATCCGTACATGTCCGGCGGAGTCACGGTGCCTACTGTGAGCACTGGCCAGGCTTTTGGACTTGAGTTCATCATCACTTTTAATCTGTTGTTCGTTGTCACTGCTGTTGCAACTGACACTCGAGCGGTATGTAAATATATCAACCTCACAAAAATTTGATTGTTCATATCTCAGATTCTTTTAACTAATTTCAAATATATTCTGTCTTTCTAATGCGCTTGGGATTTGGTGACATGCAGTTGGGAGAATTGGCTGGTTTAGCAGTTGGGGCTACTGTCATGCTAAACATTCTTATTGCAGGGTTAGTACTTCATCTCTCTCTCTCTCTCTCTCTCTCTCTCATTTTATCCTTCTTAATGCTATTTATCTACTATTGGACTGCTTTGTGATTTAGTTATAATTAGGGTTTATTTGAAAATAATTTAAGTTTTAATTTTATGTTCTCATTTAAAAAAAGAATAAAACCGAAAACTGAAGGAAAAAAAATTGCAAATGGCCTTTTATTATAGTGGTGGAAAGATGTTAAGCATTTCCCTCCTACTCCATCGTTGGCTAATCTAACAAAATCTAAAGCCTTTTTTTTTTTTGCT
Organism: Malus sylvestris; assembly: GCF_916048215.2. Lineage (NCBI taxonomy): Eukaryota > Viridiplantae > Streptophyta > Magnoliopsida > Rosales > Rosaceae > Malus > Malus sylvestris. The sequence continues at coordinate 26,050,927 of NC_062265.1, forward strand.
TTATTTATTTTTTCTATGAATTCATATATAATTGTGGGTAGGTGACTTTTTCTTATTTTTATCAAATTGTAATAATAGTCTGCAAATTTTGTTATTACTTATTTTCAATATAATGCTCAACATAATTACTTTTCTTTCGTGATAAAGTTAATGGTGTATGTTTGTTAGATCAATTTGTCTTTGTATTTGCCTCTATAGCATCAAACTATATCTTCTTCGTAAATTGAAGTGGTTTAAACTATCGTATTGTCTAAAAAATTATTTGGAGTAGTCTCATTTATGCTCGAGTATCGTTAAATTAGCACCCTATAAGAAAACAAAGTTTTCCCATCATTGACTAGCTGAAAAAGAAAAAGAAAAAGAAAACTAAAGAAACCCTTGTTGATGCTTAAATTTTTTGTCTTAATTTAATTATTATGTTTCCCAATTACAATGGGTATTTGTTCAAAACAAATAAAATGGTCGACAAATAAATATAGACTTATCACAATGTACTACAAAAAGTGACTCATCCCTACATAATAATAATGGAAATCATATAGCTAACGTATAAACATATCCCTGATACAAACAAAGTTAAGCTTGTCATTTGTTTGTTTTTGTTGGGTTGGAGGGTGGGCAAGTTGGTAGCTCCCACAGCAATCAAAACAGTTTCATGCACACTCATCATCCTCATGTTGGCATAACGCCACATAATTGAAAGGGAAAAACTCGATGGTGGTGTGTTGTTTTTGTTATCATCTTAGCATTTCCCTCCTACACCCCAAGTCTAAAGATAAAAGATTCCAAGCGGAATGTAGTACTGAAAATTAGGGTTTTGTTTTGGCGTTGGCAGGCCATCTAGCGGTGGTTCAATGAACCCGGTGCGCACTCTAGGTCCCGCTGTCGCCGCCGGAAACTACACGAAGTTGTGGATATACCTAGTGGCTCCTACCCTTGGAGCTCTCGCCGGGGCGGCCACCTACACAACTGTGAAGCTCCGGGAAGATGAGGTGGATGCACCTGTGCGCGAGGCCAGGAGCTTCCGTCGCTAGAGCTATAAAAGGGCACGAATACGTAGGACAATAATCTATTGTCATGCAGTTTTTCGTGTTATGTTATTTAGTTATTAATCTAGATTATTGATAAGATGAAAATCTTATTAATTTTCTTTATTATAAAAGGGAATAACAATATGATAACATAGCATACGAAAACGATTGCAAAACATATTACCTTAAGTATGCTTAGTCCCTTGCATGGTCTATACGATATGATATGACGTGATTAGATAGCTTAAGACAAGTTTGATAAGAATAAAGGGAAGGGCGGGAGATATATGTAAGATGTGATGGAAAGTCTTGCCCCCTGGCCCATTTGGCTTTTCACTGTAAAGAAGTGTGTGATATCATCCCTCACAAGGTCATTGTCCGATCGGATGGTCCTGCGAGAAGACTTCGGATGGGATCTGTTTGTTTAATTTGTGTTATGCAGTTCTTTTGTTTTGTTCTCTTTTCTGCGTTCGGAAAGTGACTTTATGTAAAAACTGCATGCAGTATGATGCATGGTTTGATAAATAAATAAAGTTTGTGTGATAAAATGGACTTTGATCTGCTGCATAGTTTAATTTGGTACATGCATGGCTGGATCTGCCGACCATATCAATTATACTAAATTACGTTACGTGGAGAGGAGGTTTGGCGGTATATGCACCCCAGTATGAGAGAGATGCAGGTAACGTTACCAGATTAGGAATTTTAATATTACAAGTGTATATAATCATAATTAATTTTTAGCAGAGAATTCCATAATGATTTGACTTAATATTATTCTAATTAAAGTTCAAGAGGCAAGTGCCCCTTTACCACATTGGTGAAAAAGTGTTTTGCGCTTACATGAACTGCGTAAGTTCAAATCCAATCGATGACTAATCTAACATGTAACTTATTAACGTAATCACTCAAATAAAAAATAAAAATAAAAAAAGTTCGACAAGTCTTTTGTTGTTTGTCCAAGGGTGATCGTGGCTGATCGGTTAGTGAAGGTGTTAAGGGTGATGGTGTTGGTACGGTGGAGTTGCTAGTAGAGGTGATAAATCAATTTATTAAGTTGTTCATAGGTATCCATTAAGACTTATTTAATTTAATTTTATACTATTATCATCACTACCAATCTCACATCTATTATATAATGATATCAAATTAAACGAATCTTAAGCGATACTCATTAACAGCCCAATGATTAATTTGCCACCTCTAGTTACTAGTGATAAAGTGATAGGATGGGGGTGGTAGTGGTCTTATGACATGGTGGTGTTTGTGGTCGATCATATGATTGTTTTCTATTTTATTTTTTCAAAAGATTGTTGCTATTTTTTTTTATCATCGTCTTTAAAATTTAGAAATAACAATTATTTTTTCAATAATGCTATTATTACTACGTTTTTGTACTACAATTGTATACCATATCAAATTGTATCTGATGTGGACAGCTATATCATTTAAATTAATCAAAATTTAACTTCAATTAGAAACTATTAATAAACCAATAATTAAGAAAAAATCGGTTAATTAAATTATATATTAATATGTTATCCAAAGTTTTCATTGCCCTATACAACTTAGTTCCTCAATAATGCACTACAAATCTTATCCATGGTAACCAAATCAAGAGATTTTTTTTTTCACTTTCAGATTAAGCTTTTTATCACTTTCAAATTAGGCTTTTTGATCACTTTAAGTCAAATTAGGCTTTTTTATCACTTTCAGATTAAGTAACAAACTTAATTAAAGTAAGTCTACTTGCCATAGAAAGCATTTTCCTAATACAAGGAGACAACTTTATCTAAACTTTATCCACCACATATTGATAAGTTGCACTATTAACCCTTTTATGCAATAAAGGAACTCCAAGATATGTCCCAAGCGAGATAGCTACATTTGAGCGGCATATCTTGCTGATTTTACGAGCCACTCTTCTCCTAGTATTCAAAGAAACAAAAAACTACGACTTATCAAAATTTATTAATTCACCGGAAAAAGCACAGAACTTAGCAATGCACGACTTGACAATCTTTGCCGGTGAAATAGTACCTTTAGTAAAAACAAGAAGATAATCTGCAAAAAATAGGTGGGAAATAGCAAGACCTCTTCTTAAGACTTCTGGCAGGTTTCCATTTTTATTATTAACTTCATGGGTAATCAAATGACTTAGCTTCTTCATACAAATAACAAAAAGGTAAGGAGAAAGAGGATGTCCCTGTCTTATATCACAACCTGGTTGAAACGCATCAGTAAGTTCACCATTAACAATAGCTCTGAAATTGACAGAATTTATACAACTTAAGATGAGCTAGAGTAAACTTCCATTAATACCAATTTCAAAAAAATATAAGCAACAAAACCCCACGATAATGTGTTATAAGCATTAGACAAATCAAATTTTCAAGCCAAGAAGCCATTTTTTCCTCTAGCAAGCTTAAATTTATGTAAAACTTCCTGAGCTAAAGCACCAGAAACAAAATTAAATTAATTTGGGCTAATAATTTTCTCCATTATAGGCTGCAACTTGCAAACCAGAAGTTTGGCAACTAGTTTATACATTGTATGTAGTACATAAACTGGTGGGCCTAATTTGAGTCATAAAAATTGGATTAGGAACTTTAGGTAATAAAGTGCTAAGCGTTTCATTTATACCAAGAGGAATTTTGCTATGCTAAAAAAAATATTGAACATAAGTGATAACGCCGTTAGCACTACGATCTCTAAACTTTAACAACTTGAGCATTAAGATCTCTAACTTCTTCCTCCAAAAACGGGGGTGGAAAAACAAAAACTTAGGCATTACGATCTCTAACTTCTATCAGTGAACAAATCTTTGAAATAATTAACCACCACAGCTTTCAGATCCTGTTGACCCTCCTTCCAAACACCAGAACCATCTTCAAGTCCTTCCAACCTGTTTTTCCTCCTTCTAATAAGAGTAAACATATGAAAGAATTTGGTGTTTCTATGCCGTCTTTAAGCTTAGAAACTCTGAATTTTTATTTATTTTTTTACAAAAACATGCTTCCTGATCATTTAAGATTAATAATCTTGGAACAACTTATCTTCTAAATCAATGAGAAAGCTTCACATTCAAAGCTTTTTGGATACCTTGGATTTGATAAAAAAAAATAAAGTTCTTATGAAAAAAAATTCCCAAAGATCTCCTAATTCCACTTTTGAAGAACCTCTTTAAACGCATTGAGTTTGAAAGCAATATCATGGTTATTGGTATACCAATTAGGATGCACATGTTCTTCGAAACTCTCATGTTGCAGCAACATGGCCTCAAATCCAAAAGGTTTGAGAGTAGCTCAAGAAACTTTGTTTAATAACAAACTGATTAATAAAGAATTGTGATCAGAGCTAAGCTTGGGTAAATGCTTCACGAAAGTATCAGGAAAAACAACTCTCCAAGAAGGATTACAAATAGCCTTGTCAATACGCTGCTTAATAACCTCACTGAAATACCTCTTGTGACCTAAGTGTACTTACTGCCCATAAAACCCATATCAATCATACCAACATTATCAAACCAGCTAAAAAAGTCCAGGCTCCAGGCTCCAGGCTCCAGGCTTCAGGCTCCAGCCTCCATCATATATGCAAGGAATGAAGACTCCAGCCTCCATCAAGGAAGGAAGCCAGTGGAAGTCCTACCAACAATACCGCCAACAAAGGCAGATCGTGAGAATGAGGTGGTGCGAACACTCGAGTCGGTGTGAACACCATAACTCTACACACCTTCGCAATGAACCGCAACAGAAGGCGGTCAAAAGTAGTTGCAGGCCGGGATTGAAAAGAAATTGATGAAGGATAGAGCCAAATTATGTTGATCAAACAGAATATGGATAGGTAACAGAGAGGAAAGAAGATAGGATGGTGGATCTGAGGACAAAAACTAGTTGGATCAACGATTTGTAGGGTGAAAGGACCTTGCTGTTGAGGAAGGAGAGCAGGGGAGAAAACATATGAGGAAAGAAGGTAGAGAAGGGAAAAGAAAACATAAAGAAGAAGAGAAAGGCTGCCACCAACCCTGACCATAGCTAGGGCCGACGGCCGGAACGCAAGACCTGAAACTAATGACCGTCACACACAGTGAGAACAACTCTCAAAGAGAGAGAAGTAAATACCTTTTAGACATCAACATTGCCATTAACCAAATCAATTGTAGAACAAACAAAATTCTCTACGCCAACCCATCTAACATTCTCTATACTAAGGTGTATTCAATTGAGAATTTGGGTAATTTTAATGGATTTATAAATCTATAGAGTTTAATTGATTTGTAGAGATTCCATAAAATTTTTTGATTCAATTCATTTGAAATCTCAGGGGAGATAAGATATTTGTGAATGCTTAAGTTGCACTACAAAACCCCTCTAATTCCCACAAATTCCTCAACTTTTAAAAACTATTCAAAATAAATTCTTAATTGAATACACCTGGATTGCAAGTGGCCATTTACCACAGTGATGGAAATGTGTTAAGCCCCCATGACAGGATGGGTTCAAACCCCGTCGGTGGCTAATCTAACATAATCTATCATTTGATAAAAAAAAAAAATAATAATAAAAACCTCGGGGCTATTTAATTTTTTTTCTTTAAAAAAAATAGAACAATTGGTAACAAGCCACGATTATCCACCATTTCCGTTTGATAAAAATAAAAAAATTAAAAAAAAACCTCGAGGCTATTTAATTTTTTTTTCTTTAAAAAAAAGGAGACAATTAGTGGTAAGTCACGGTTATCCACTATTTTCGGGGGCCAAAAAGACTCATAGAGGCATTTCAGCCTCCCTTTCTACACCAACGGTGGGTTTTGAATCTGAGTCCTCCAATTTTTAGTTAAAACGAAGCCTCACAATCCACCATTTACTACTAAACCACTTTAATTTGCGGTTTGGTGGGTCCATTTTTCTGTGCTTAATATTGTAATTGGGACACTTCTTGTACCTTTGAACAAAAAAGAACCACCAATTAATGGGCCGAGTGTAAACTTCTAACCTGAGATCCAGTTCCGTTATCCATGTCCAGTGTGGGTAAGGGCGTCGCCGCGTTAAAATAAGAAAAACAAATTTTGGAGGGAAATGAACAGCGGAAGACAAACGATTCTTCAATCCTCTTCGTCCTCTCCAAACTCCAATCCACTCCAGCGACTCTGATTTTTTCCAATTTTCCAGATTTATTTCCATTGATATTCTTGCTATGGCAGATTTGTCATCCGATTACGGAGGAGAAGTGAAACGGTGCCCTATTCACCGCAAGCGACCGAGACCGCCGAGAAGCGAAGCGAGTACGGCGGTTTCGGTCCACGTGAAGCAGCTCGACGTCCCTCTCACGTGTCCGGAAACCGGTTCTCCGGTCGATTCAATTTGTCTCCAACCGGATCGCCCATACACGATCGGGCGGAGCAATCGTGGTTGTCATTTCGTCTTCGCCGATCGCCGTGTGGGTAAGAAACATTGCCAGATTATTTATAATTCTTTTGATCGGAAACTGTATGTTATTGACGGCGCATTGATTTCGGTTCCTCAATTTAGGAATCGATTGGAATTGGAAGAGTGTTGTAATGTTAGGGTTTCTTTGAATGGGGTTTTTGTGAATGGGATTAGGGTTAGGGAAGGTGTGGCGGTGGAGTTGTCGGATGGAGACCGGGTCTCACTCGGTTGCTCAACTGAGAATTGTTGTAATCCGATTCGGATTGGATTTGTTGTTAATAAGATTGTTTGTGAGGACCAAATTGTACAGAGTTTTGATAACCCCCAAGGACCCGTTAAACCTTTATGTGTATCATGTCCATGGGGACGTAAGAGGGTTTTTGCTTCCCGGGCTGAGGGTTCTCCGTCTTCAATCGTTGGAAGAGCAAACTTTCTCTTAAGTGAGTGCAGGCACATTTTGCTTAGCAATGACCCTATATCGTATATTCGAAAATGTTGTAGATATTCTTTTGAGAATGGATTTATACGAAGTAATGATATAGGAGAATCTCCAGGTCTCGATACTGATAGGCTTCCGCTTAACGGGGAAAAATCATTGTTGTGTCAAACCTCACACAGAGATTGCGATGTGAAAAATAAAATGCAGTTCACTTCAGTCATGCATCAGAGTGAAAATGTAGTGGCTTCAGAACCAAATGGTGTCATCTTACATAAACAAGACAATGCTCAAGTTCCCTCTGAGACTGCTGTTGCTGATGGGAATCTTGAGACATCATCTTTCAATTTTACGGGTAGGGAAGACCCTCCTAATTGTGATGGTATTGTCAAGAACAAAACCCGGTGCAGAAATGTTGCTTCACAACCTGGCAAGAACTTTTACTTGAATCGCCTTTCTTTTATGGGCCACAACTCTTCAACTTCAAGTCAAGATTCCGTTATTTCCTTGCCCGAGCTTCTTTATCCTGTGCAAAGTATTTCACAGATGTTTATTGCAACATTTACAAGTGACATTTTGTGGTAGGTTAACCATATGTTTTTTCATACTTTGTTGTTGGCATGCCTACCTATGAATTGTTTATGCATCGCCCTAGTAGTTTCTCATTCCATTTGGCTTCTCCTTTTTATTATATTATATATTTCACTCATATGTTTCACCTCAAGTACTCTTTTCAATCCTAACTGTCTAATGGTGGTGTATGGGTAGGTTTTTGTCATCCTGTGAGATTCCTAGCCATCTGCCAGTTACAGTTGCTTGTCATAATACTGAAAGATGTTGGAGTTCAAGCCCTAATAAAAGAACATCTTCACCTTATCCAGATTTTCCGAAGTTAGTTTTAGTGTGAGTAATTTGTCATATATCTCGTTCGTTAATGGGGCACTTATATTGTGCACAAGACCTTTATTTTTATTTAACAATATTCATTTTTATGGTTTTCATAATAATAGGTATCCCCCGTTTCCCGAGGCCATAGCTTTTGGTAATGACCGCAAGAGACATGGAATTGCTTGCCATCATCCAAAATTGTTGGTCCTGAAAAGAGATGATAGTATTCGTGTCATCATTACCTCTGCAAATTTAGTGTCAACACAGGTGCTTGTGCAGTTTGAAGTCCTGTTATTTATATTCTATTATTTTGATGTTAATTACATTTCCTATTTGCAAAAGGTCACTTCTAATTTATTTAAGAACTTTGGGAATAATGTAATTGCAACTTGGAATGCATGTATGCTTTGATTTTTATTAATAAAGAAATGTCTGGAAAATTTTATGGAATGTGCAAATTTTTGTGTCTCAATTATAAGAAAGCCTATCGATGATGGATAAATGCAAACTCTTATGTTTATTAATTGAACATTCTGTCACAATTTCTGCCATGTCATTTTCAGCACAGATTACTAATTGCTTCTTATAACTTAGCAGTGGAATGCAGTGACCAATACTGTCTGGTGGCAAGATTTCCCTTGTAGAAGCGCACCTGATTATACTTCCCTTTTTACTCAATTCCACGATGGGGAAACGAATCAAGACTCAAAAACAGATTTTGCTTCTCAGCTGGCTGGATTTATGGCAATGCTACTGACTGATGTACCTAGTCAGGCCCAGTGGATTGTTGACTTGACAAAATATGATTTTGGAGGTGCAACTGGACATTTAGTTGCTTCTGTTCCTGGAGTTCATTCTTATAAAACTCCCTTTATGTTGGATTCCAGGCACTTCGGGCTTGTAAGTGCTTTCATTTGTGATGTGTGCAGTCCAACATCTATACATATATTATTATTATTATTATTTTTTGAATAGGAAAGCTGATCTCCAAATGTCAACACCACCTTGGCATTTTCTTATCCAGAACTATAGACATTTGTCTTTTTATTGAATTATTCTCTTTGAATGTGACCCAGAAACTCAGTTGATCCATGGCATTAGGTAGTAATATGTTTCAGTGTTTTTCTTGTAAGTCAAACTTCCACCTCCCCCCCCCCCCCCCAAAAGTGAGTGCAAGCTCGTTTCTGTGATTTTCATTTTGCCTATGTCCAAATAATGAGTTTTTCATAATTTATTTTACCGTATGGGCAGGGAATTCATTAAATGCCCACTTTTCAAACATACAAAAAAGTCCTAAATAGGATTTAGCTCAATTTTGGTGGTTGCATTTTATCAGTATCAATAGGGAAGACTTCAGATGTTTTTTTTCAGTGGCTGCTTGGTCAAACTACGTTTCTAATTCTGTTACTAATTTTTATGTCAGGCTGATCATGGTGCGTCATCTGGTGCAAAATTCCTTGGATCTGTTGAAGCATCTGTAGTTGGTCTAAGCTACCTCTTTCGCAATGCAAAAGACTCAAATGGTGCAAAGCTTAAGAAATTGGCTTCATTTCTGAGGAAATCATGTGAACATGCAAAAGCTTTATCAATTGTTTTAACAAGAAACACAAATGTTCCTGCAGATGCAAATGCAGTGAATATTGTTGTTCCTGACTCCAATGAGGGAGGTAAATTCACATTGCTTTTAAAAAAACAGTCACTTATAAATTTATTTTTATGTACTTTTGGTATCAGGTGTTGTTTGCATAATATAATTATAAAATTGTATGAATGGGGATTGTTTCTCTTTTATTGCATGCAGGATGATTGTTCTATTTGTCTATCTTGAATCCTCTAAATGTGTGAATGTGGTTAAGTTGTGACCCTTGATGCTGTCGGTTACCTAAGTAGAGTAACTTCTTTGTTTGTTGTAGCAGACTCTGTTCAACTTGGCTTCTTGCCTAGAAATGTTGCAAAATGGGTCTCTCCACTGTGGGATATTGGACTCTTCAGCTTCTCTGGTTATATCTGTCCTAAAGAAGCTCTTGCAGCAGCTTTAGGAGGAGGAAACAGCAAGAAAGTGCAACTGATACTGCATGTGTCACAGGTATTCTATTCTGCATTATTGATATGCTTTGTGGAGTCATGAACTGGAGCTTACTCTAAATGCTAGCACGAAGACTTCGATTTGGAATGTGCATTTATGATAAACATAATGCTGCTTTTTGCAGGGACCCAAGTTTGAGGATATATCAAATATCATGGAATCTCAACATATTTTTGCATTATGCTCTCTGATTGGTGCCGTTCAAAGGTGTACAGGCCTCTGGCGACTGCAGGAGGTAATAGCTCCGATATTCTTAGTTGTCAAATTTCAGTTTATACTTCCATGATTAAATGTTTATATGCAACTGATGCTGTTCAGTGCTTCCTAGTTTATGTTGTTGTTGCAGTATCTTATGCAGTATTTTCTCTTTATCAGGTTTTAGGTCAGTATAATTGGCCCGAATCACTTGACTCTGATTTTGTTTATGGTGAGTGTATCTTATCTTATCTTGAACAATCTTAATCTATTTTAGAATTTGGAATATATATATCATTAACGAAAAGAGAAACTCCAAAGACACGTTCTGATTATTCAGTTGGATTTTTTTTAAGGCGCATCCTCAATTGGGTCAATCAATGCCAAATTTTTAGCTGCATTTTCAGTAGCTGCAGGAAAGAAATCATTGGAATTCGAGTCTGAAGAGTCCGATCCAGAGGTAATTAGACACTCTGTCCTTTTACAGAAATTCTTGAAGAGTTTATGTCATGTTTATTCATTTACCTCTGGAGTTCTCTATACTCTTAACAGTGGGGCTGTTGGAGTGCTAGTCAAGAATCAAAAAGTCCATCCATTAAAATTGTTTTTCCTACCATAAAAAGAGTGAAGAATGCATGCAATGGAATCTTTCCTTCAAAACGCATTCTTTGCTTCTCTGAGGTATGTGATCTTTCAGCTTCTTGCAATATCGGTTTTATCTTATATTTCCGGATTATTATCTGCATTGGTTTAGCACTATTTGTATTCAAGTTTAAAAAGTTATTGTGAATCCGTAACTGATGGTTAGGAATTTTTTCTTTTTCAGTGATAGGGTTTAGCCCTTACATCTTACTATTTGTTGACAATGTACAATTTTTTTATTTCCTTAGAAAACATGGCAAAGGCTGAGGACTATAGACATACTTCATGATGCAATTCCTCACCCCTACGATAGAGTAGGACATCCAATGCACAGCAAGGTATGAATTTATCGCAAGAGGCATCTGGCATCTTGTCTTACACTTACACTGCCATATGGATAATATTGTAGCATCTTATCTGCATTACATTTCTAATATATGCAGGTGGCACGGAGACGCTTCCACTCAAAGACAGACGGATCTTCATTTGGTTGGGTTTATTGTGGTTCCCATAATTTCAGTGCAGCGGCCTGGGGACGACCAATCAATGGTCCATTTGGTTTAAACATGAACGGACTAGGGAAAGCCAACTCTACTTTGGGTCAGATGCTTCATATTTGCAACTATGAACTTGGGATCATTTTCACCTTTCCCCCAACAGACACAGATGGTAGCGCCAACAAAAATAGCGCAAAATTGGATAATATTGTTTTGCCATTCATTGTGCCTGCTCCAAAATACAGGCGAGGAGACAGGCCAGCAACAGGGAAGGCTATGAGGGAGGCATTAGCCGAACTTACTGAACAAGAGAGACAAAAACTTTTAGAAGCAGCTACAATCGAGGAAATTATGGAAGAGACTCCAGACGAAGATGAAGTAGTTGAGGCGGATGATTATGTTGCAGAAGAGAAGGAAGAGGAGAAGGCTTACGCCAAGATACTTTGGAGCCAAGTAGACTCATCCGAGAGCAGTTGAATCTCCATTTGGAGTGAAATGCAATCACCCGGAGCAGAAAGAGTTAAGCACCGCAGCTGCTTATTTATGCAAGATAGAAATCTTGCCGTGCATATATCATTAAGACATGCACTGTCCCATCCTCCTGCTTAAACCGTTGATCTCACTGACAAGGCGAGAAGTAGATTTGGTGTGTCATGTCTTTGGAGGAAATAAAAACAGAAACTCGCCAACTCGGTATCCTCCAAATTGGTAACGACATCTATCCTCTAGCATTTTTTACCTTGATCAATTTGCTGCTGGCCTGCTAGTAACTTTAGTTTCATGTCTTTTGTGTTTCAGGCCCTGGAAAGTCAGCTGGATTATAAAAGCAGCAGGGCTGCATTTTTTAGGGCTCAAAATTGATATGTAACAAAAATATATGTACAAACCAAACTTTTATATGATGGAAGGGAAGTTTGGCAAACTTAATCCCATGACATTTCCAATTCAACCCTTACCCAACTCAACAAAATCTGCATTCTTTGAGGGATGAAATTGGTATTTAGCAGGTCCTAGTGTATGAAATACAAGAACCAACCTTCGTAACATGCTGGAAAGGAGAGTTGGGCAAGTGTTTGTCCTTATACAGACTGACCTCAACACATGCCAGTTGAAACGAGAGATTTTTGGTTGTGATTGTAACACCGTCACGTAAGTGGTGGATATCAACTTGTATTCTAATTTATTTTGTTAACTGAAGGAGTGATATTCACACATCTTTTTTTTTTACTTCTCACATCCTTATAATTTCCGGCCGTCGGATCGGGTGAATTAAAGAAGATTAATAGATATAAATCAACAAGAGATGTGTAAGAAGTAAAAAATTGTGTGGATAGTACAACCCTAACTAAATACTATATCCTAAAACATAAAGCTCATCATCTACCCATATATGGACATGTGGATAGTACTCCATGACGGTTTCATAGTCAAACAAACGAATCCAGATTGGCGGATCCTTTTGTGAGGATACTAGAGATTCTTGAATCGTGTTCGTTTATCGTACATCATGCGATAAAAAATTATTTTAAATATTTTTAATTAAAATTAAATATAAACAGTACTTGACAAAAACTGAACTCACGATATATGATGAACGAACATGATTCACAGATTCCTAGAATCCTCAACAAAAGAATCCGAAGAGGATCCTGTTGGCAAACAGACAGTTAATCTTGCATTTTAAAATTAAAAATGCTACATAATAGTGCACGATTGATTTAAAATACACGAGCATTCCTTTCTCCGGTATGTATCTGCCAGTCAGCCGCCCGAATCTGTGAGAAAGAAAGATAAAAAACCGTAGTTGTTTTCTTTAATCCGGACAAAAGAAAGAGTTGTAGGAGGAGGAGAAAAAGCAACAGTAGCAACGTGCACAAAGAGCAAAGGTTGACGTGTCGGCCCATTCTACTCATACCTTTCGTCCACCCCTCTCCTTCCTTTCCTTTCCTTGCCGTCTTTCTCTCATCAAGGTTTAAACTTGAAACCTAATTACTTTTCTACGTTTTTGCAAAAAAATGGGAAGCAAGCGAAAAAATGGTACTTTGGGGACTTGTCAAACGTGGTTCTGTTCTGTCCTCACCCAATTTCCTGAATGAGGATCTTCTCTAGATCTTCTTTGTGATGATCTTCTTTGTAAGGATTCTGAATGGAAATCTTCAAATTGTATGCGTTTATCGTACATCGTGAGGTCATAAATCATTTTAAATATATTTATTTAAAATTAAATATTAATAATATTTGATAAAAATTGATCGCACGATATATGATAAATAAACATGATTTGAAACTGGATCCTCACAAAGAGAATCGTGAGGATTCTCATTCCAATTTCCTTAACGTATTGGGCAATTGAGCGGTGGACGGTTCCGACTTCAAACTAAAACGTGACTTTGCTCTTCCAATCATGAGCCACTCTTTTGTTTTGGCAGGCAGGCAGGCAGCGCTCATATGCTTACTTTCTAGTCAGCCGTATGTTCCCTTGTTCAAATTGGGTACACCGTACACATGTTTATTGACTTCTGAATTGAAGGGAATTTTATGTACGACTAACCGCATGCAAATGATAACTTAGGTAATTTCGGTTTTGTGTTTGGTCATACAGATATTTGACTTGTCAAACATTAAAGTTTTTCATAATCTATGATAAGACTGATCAAATAAATTAAGGTAAAAATATTCTTGAGTTCATATAGTTAAAACCACACTAGTATTCGAAATCTCCACACTCTTTTTCTTAGCAATTTATTGGACTAAATATGTTGATAAATTTTAGTTTAAGAAGCATTGATTATGATTGGGAGAGAGTATAAAAAGAAAAGAGAAGAAGGAAGAAGTGTTTGCTTTCGCTTGGAAATGAAGAGATCTCTTGGACGTGGTTAAACATTAGCATCAATCAAGACACCTTTCTTTCGCCTTCAGCTTAACAAATTTATCATTTTATACAATTTTTTGGATCCAATAATCCTCCATTTATTCTTTACACTATTTTTTCAAAGCAAACCCAAACCTTCCCACCCTCCTCTCTCTCTCTCTCTCTCTCTCTCTCTCTCAAAGTCAGAGCTCAGGAGAATGCAAGTGTCATCGTCGTCGTCCTCCTCCGTGCTGATTCCTTCACTTCAATGGTGGACTCCGTCTCTAAATTCTTCTACTTCTAATTGTTGCTGCACTCAATTCCTCCGTTATGATCGCAGCCGAAGCAGAAGTAGCGGCGGCGGCAGGCAAGTCTTCTCTCTCTACCCAATTCGCCTCGCCAACCCATCACCCCCTTTTGCTTCTTCTTTCCTTTCCCCCTTCAAAGCTCGCACCTTTCCCACCGGCCCCACCGGCCGGCGAAAAACCAAGCTCCGGATCGTCGCCGCCGTCTTCGAGCGGTTTACGGAGCGAGCAGTCAAATCCGTCATCTTTTCCCAAAGAGAAGCCAGAGCTCTCGGCAGAAACATGGTGTTTACCCAGCACCTGCTTCTGGGTCTGATCGCCGAGGAGGAGCAGCACCGCCATCTTCATCCGAATTCCCACGGCTTTCTGGGCTCGGGCATCTCTATAAACCAGGCCCGGGAAGCTGTTCGCGCCATTTGGCACCACCATAGTCAAAGTCAGACTTCTTCTTCTGCAGAAGTTGATCCTTCTGGCCGAGCTGCTTCCGCTTCCGCCACTGATGTCCCCTTTTCAATTAGCACAAAGCGGGTGCTCGAGGCGGCGTTGGAGTATTCGAGGGCTAGAGCTCACAACTTCATTGCGCCGGAGCACATTGCCATTGGTTTATTCACCGCTGATGATGGAAGTGCTGGTCAGGTCCTCAAAAGGTACTTTTTTGTCCTCAATTTTGTTTTTCTAATTTTTGTAATTGGGTTGATTAGCTATGAATTTCCTTTGTTCGAAATGCAGTGTGGAACATATGATTTCAAAACTTGGTAGAAAGAAGTATGATGTGCCTATACTTGTTTACTATGGGGTCCTCTATATGCTCCATGTGTTTGTGTTATGAATGGTGGGAATTGGTTATTTTCTTGTCAATAACTACCTTATGCATTTGTCATGCTTCGACGAGTTTGCAATTGCATGGTACATAACCGAAAAGTTGTACCTTGTAATGAAATTGTGTGACCTGAGAGAGAGGGATAGAGAGCATATGACATCTGTACGGGCTGCATTTACATGATTTCATTTTTGGGGACGAGGTTTAAGGTGCGAAAGTGTATATGAGTTTCCATTCTGAAGCTAATAAATGAATGCGATTTCAGACTGGGGGTAGATGTAAATCAGTTGTTAGCCGAGGCAGCCTCGAGGCTTCAAGTAGAGCTTGTCAAAGATGGTAGAGAACCATCTGGGGGATTTCAAAATTCCCTTTCCAAAAAATCAACTGCTTCTGGGAAAAAGAAAGGTAAGAAGTAGGTTTGCTCGTCTCTATTGTTTAGTTTTTTTGCTACAAAATCAGAGGGAATTGCCCTGTAATTCCTCTGTCTTCTCAGATAAAAGTGCTTTGGACCAATTCTGCGTGGATCTTACTGCTCGTGCTAGTGAGGGACTCATTGATCCTGTTATCGGCCGAGACACTGAAGTTCAGAGAATTATTCAGATACTTTGTCGCAGAAGTAAAAATAACCCCATTCTTCTCGGTGAAAGTGGGGTTGGAAAGACGGCCATTGTTGAAGGACTGGCGATTAGTATTGCACAGGCGGATGTCCCTGCTTTTCTCCTGGTGTGTTCTCACAAATGATTTATATTCCTCTAGCTCATCTAACTGATCTAGCTTATCTAGCTCTACACTCCCATCCCAATTCAGTTGCTTATACATTAAATTTAATGTAGCTGCATATTAATAATTTGATTAGCCTTATTTTTCCACAGGAAAAACGTGTAATGTCCTTGGATATAGCACTATTAATGGCTGGTTCAAAAGAGAGGGGAGAAATGGAGGCGCGTGTTACCACATTGTTAAGTGACATAAGAAAAGCAGGTGAGTAAACATTTTTCAGTTATTTATATAAGAAAATAATCAATTCCTGTCTGCTCATTCATGATGTGCTTGCATTGCAGGAAACATTATTCTTTTTATTGATGAAGTACATACCCTCATTGAGTCTGGAACAGTTGGACAAAGAAATAAGGGGTCTAGTCTTGACATTGCCAATCTAATAAAACCGCCCCTTGGGAGGGGTCAATTACAGGTTATTTGTCTACTTCGCCTTCATTCAATCTTGTTCTATATGTAATTTTAGTTACCGTCCTCATGTATTGGCATGGCATCTCGTCATAAATATTATATCTAGTTAGTGAAGGCATCACTAACACTTAATTGGAAGCCATTAGTCATCTATATGATCAATCGTTAACTGGTCTTCGCAATATAGGGCATTGACCTATAGCGTTATGCTTAGTGCTCGACTTATGGAGTTATCTTAGTGCTTGACCCAGAGATCCTTTGAATAAACGTCTTCATGCATTGAAGAGAAAGTCTAAATTGTATGCCAGAAGGGATTTAAGCATGAGATTGCGAGATTGCTAAGAACTAATAGTGACAGATAACTTGTTGATAATGATGCTTGCACCCAAAGCCAAGTACAGGGATATAAGCATTTGATTGACACTAGTTCTTATTACCAAATATGATTACTAATGTTGAACTCAAGTCAAGTTCCTTTTCTCTTTGGATTATGATGTAATTGTCTTAACCTTCACAAGTAGATATAATAATTCAAAGGTACGTTTTCGTTTCTTGTTCTTATTTCAGTCAGTGATGTTGGAAAGTGACTCGGTACACTTTCTAAGTTTCTAGGGCTATTATCTCATTCATTCATGCATTATTGTTCTGAGTAGCTGAAGTTATTTTATCGAATGAATCTTGGCATACAAAGATAGGAAATCCAGATTTTTTTTTATCCCACCGTAGTTTTCTTTGTTGTTACATGGAAATGGAATCCAAATCAGTTATGTTGGAGCAATGCCCTGATTTTGTGTTTAAGATCTGTGCTTGTTTTCTAAGTTCTCTTAGTCTAAGTTGCTTTAACATTCTGTTGTTTGCAGTGTATTGCAGCCACAACTGCAGATGAATACAGGTTGCACCTTGAAAAGGATAAAGCATTTGCACGAAGATTACAACCTGTTTGGATTAATGAACCAAGCCAGGTATTTTTCAAAATGAATTTTCATCTTACTGTATGTGAAGTGATCGGTCATTATACAACCCGGAATTGAAATGATATAAATTTTTTTAGGATGATGCAGTTAGGATTCTATTAGGTCTACGTGAGAAATATGAGGCCCATCACAACTGCAGATATGAACCAGAAGCCATTATTGCAGCTGTGTATCTAGCAGCAAGATATATACCTGATAGATATCTACCTGATAAAGCTATTGATCTCATTGATGAAGCGGGAAGTAGGGCTCGTATGGATGCCTTTAAGAGGAAAAGAGAACAGCAAATTTGTATACTTTCAAAGTCACCTGATGACTATTGGCAAGAAATTCGGACAGTTCAGGCGATGCATGAAGTGGTACTGACATTGCTCCTGTTGTCTGTTATATACTTATCGTGTTTAGTGATCCTCGTATGATGCTAATGTTGTGACTACAATATAAGCAGGTCCTAGCGACTGAACTAAAAAATAGCGATGCTTCTAGTGTGGATGATATCAGAGAACCCTCCTCTTCATCTTCCACATCTGGTGATGAGTATGACCTTTGGCCCTGAAAACATATCTGGAGGATAATGCAGTTGGCCTTTCCCGAGGTCACAGAATGATTTTTAACTGGATTTCTTGCTAATATATTTTTCAGACCTGCAGTGGTGGGACCAGAGGATATAGCAGCAGTTGCCTCACTATGGTCAGGAGTCCCTCTTCAGCAGCTCACCGCTGATGACAGAATGCTTCTGGTCGGTCTTGATGAGAAGCTTAGGAAACGGGTTGTTGGTCAAGAAGAGGCTGTTGCTGCCATTTCTCGAGCTGTTAAGAGATCCCGGGTTGGACTGAAGGATCCTGACAGACCCATGGCAACACTGCTCTTTTGTGGTCCGACCGGGGTTGGCAAAACTGAATTAACAAAAGCTTTGGCCGCATCTTATTTTGGATCAGTAAGTCTTCACTCTTTATAAGAGAAGGTACTCTTTCTGCAATTGAGTAATTGCTAAGATTAAAAGTACAATGGAACCTCGATGCATTAGGAGCTCGATGAGGCATAGGCATACATCCAATCAAAATATTTTATGTGATTCTTGATGTTATTGTTACAGGAGGAAGCCATGCTACGGTTTGACATGAGTGAATATATGGAGCGCCATTCTGTTAGCAAATTAATAGGGTCACCCCCAGGTTATGTTGGCTATGGAGCTGGGGGCACTCTAACCGAAGCTATTAGAAGACGACCTTTTACAGTGGTTGTGTTTGATGAAATAGAGAAAGCCCATCCAGATATCTTCAACATCCTTCTCCAAATTTTTGAAGATGGCCACCTGACTGATGCTCAGGTTTGTTACCTTTGGCTTTAAGTTAGTTGGGTATTTAGCTCGATACAAGGAAACTGTCGCTTGGTTGCTCCATAGTATTTTTTTGGTTGCTCTAACTTTTTAAGTTTTGTGATCACTTTCTTTCTTACTAGTCTTTGATTATTGACTCATTTTGTCGACAATGTGGGTTTGATAGGGACGGAGAGTGTCATTTAAGAATGCGTTGGTAGTGATGACGTCTAATGTTGGGTCCACTATCATTGCTAGGGGCAGACAAAGCTCCATTGGTTTCTTGCTTGCAGATGATGAGGTAACTTCATATGCCGGACTAAAAGCAACTGTAATGGAAGAACTCAAGACATATTTTCGTCCAGAGTTGCTGAATCGGATAGACGAAGTAGTTGTATTCCATCCCCTTCAAAAGGCTCAGGTATGCCATCTTTCATTGATTTTAGGAATTCCAGTCCCTTAAAAGTAGAAATTCATCACCTTAATCCATTACATCTCTAGGGTTAGGCATTTCCATAGCGCAGCTTGTCTCCTCAAACTCCGCATCTTTGAATTTTTGTAACCTCCGGTGCTGCTCCTCACCGGGCTTGTAACCTCCGGCTTGATATTATATTTACATTCTAATTTTTGTGTCATTTTTTTTACGCTAGATGCTCGAGATTGTAAACTTAATGCTACAAGAGCTGAAGAAGAGGCTAATGTCTCTGGGAATGGGATTGGAGGTGTCTGAATCTGTCAAGGGCCTCATATGTGAGCAAGGCTACGACCGGTTTTATGGCGCCCGCCCGCTTAGGAGGGCGATTACGTCAATAATTGAAGATCCGTTGAGCGAAGCGCTTCTTGCCGGAGGTTACAAGCCCGGTGACACTGTCGTTATCGACGTAGATGCTACCGGAAACCCGTTCATAAGAAATGGATCAGATCAGAGTGTCCAGTTGTCTAACAGCAGTATACAACATCCATCTTGTAGTTAATCAAAGTTTTGTTTAAGTTCTCAGGTGATTAATTAATTGTATATAGTAAATCATTAATTCTTGAAGCATTGGGCTCACATTATTTATTTTTAAATACAAATTGGCATGCTGCCGCCTTTAATTTTCTCACTTTAGTACAATTATTATTGCTTAATATTGTCTTAATATTAACAGTAATTAAGCAAAACAATTCGGACAAGGATTGTCTGCCCCTTCTTGTTCCCGTGCCCTCCCATGCCCTCCTGGTTTGTGTGGTCACGGTTAAGCTATGTCAACATTTTATATTGTTTTTTTATAGATATAATAAAACAAAAATGAATAGTAATATAAAATGATGACGTGGTTTAATCGTGATCACACAAACAGGAGGTCACGGAAAAGGCATCGGAACTGGAGGGTAGACAATCCTTGTCCGATAAACAGAAGGGAAAAAAAAAAAACACTGTATGGGCCTAACTGAGGCACAACGTCAGCACGACACATTGGAGGATAATTCATTGCAAGTATGCTAGCAACTATCAACGGCTAAGCTAGTGACAACACTAAAATTAATGATTGATATGCCCTCTAAAATATACCCCGTGATACTCGAAACTCGTCTTTGTCTCATCCCTCCAACTCTGTCAAAAATTCGGCTATATCTCAAGTGGCAAAAGTTAACCTACAAATGTTGCTCATGTAAAATCTGCCTTTTTTTTTCCTTCATCTCCGTTCAATTTTCACGCACGTCCGTCCAAT
Organism: Malus sylvestris; assembly: GCF_916048215.2. Taxonomy (NCBI): domain Eukaryota; kingdom Viridiplantae; phylum Streptophyta; class Magnoliopsida; order Rosales; family Rosaceae; genus Malus; species Malus sylvestris. The sequence goes on from NC_062265.1 coordinate 26,071,298, forward strand.
CAATCAAGATGTTAACTTTTTTTTGAATCCATCTGTTAATTTATGATTTAGTAGACAAATTTGTTTGGTTTGATCTTACAAAATTCTCTTCTTTTGGATTTTTTTACAAGTAGGTAAATTTTATACCTACCTCGACATTTTTCAAATCCTTATATTCTTATATATCTCAGATCACATGCGGTCCAATATCTTAGTGGATAGAGTGTTAGATTTTACTCATCCCGATTTCAAAACTCCCCATTCCCTAAATTAATATAAGACTTTTGAAATTCCCCCTCCGTTTAATATTAGTAAATTTAAAAAAAAAAAAATATATATATATATATATATATCTCTCTCTCTCTCTCAGATCAGGCAAATAAAATATCAGAACCAAGGGGTCAGAATTAAAAGTAAAATAAAAACCATGTGGGGTTTGAATTATGTACTTGTTGTGTTCTTATTTATGCACCTAATTTAATGTTGACTCTCCCTTAATTAAATTAGTATTAATCCTAATTTTTTGGTATATGTTTTTGAGCCATCTCCACAAACGTTATTCCCTTTGTTTTTAAGTGATGAGCTGCCCTGGAGTAGTTGGCCTTTGTCTCTATAATTTTTTTTTTTTGGGTCACGGGGGAAGAGTAAGGAGTATACATTGCACCTACACATTGAACTATCATCAATGAGTGAGGAAAAAAATATATATATCATGTCCCTTAGCAATATGGCTTACAGGTGTTATTCTTTCACTTCTAAGTGAACAGGTTTAAATTCAACTCTCATGGATGATGAGTTTGATTTTAAATTGTAATTACCAATGTTTAAAATATTTACGAAATTGTCAATGTTTTCGTCAAAATATTTAAAAAGTCAAGGACTGATATGAAAAGGGGCTAAAATGGAAACTTCAACCTATATCGACGAGATGTAAGAAAATACTGATTCACTACAGAAAATTTATCGAAACCCATGACAAATTTTGAACTTTTAAATTTTTTTGAGAAAATTTTCTCTAATTTTGACTAAATTTGAATGAGTTGATATACATACCTATTGTAAATTTCCATAATTTCTGTTGAATGCAACCAATATCGATATTTTTATAAATTTATATATCGATATTTTCACCTATATCGATTTTTAAACACAGATTAAGACTGATAGCTTACTTCAAATCCGCATCCTTTAGTTTACATTATAATTCTAATATTAAATGTTTATTAGCTATCTATGTATTATGTGTAGGGTGTGCCATGTGGATCTAAAACCAAGCTCAACGACCTCATACAACCAATTACTTTAACGATCCATTTAATCACAAATCATCTGAAATATATATTTTAATTAGGCACTATTGATAAGCATGAAGCTCTATAATCGACTTAAATGCAAATCATGTCTGTTTCTATTTCCTGGAACCCTATTTTGCAATTTAATACTACCACTGCAAATATATAAACTTTTGCAGCTTTTATTTTTCTTGTGTCTCAAGTAAAACAAAATTGGTATAACAGAAGTCATTTGCTTTCACATGTACACTGTTTGTTGTGATGAGGGTGAGTGGTATTTTTGTTTTGTTCTCTTGTTGATTTTAGGGTAAATTATATAGAAACCCCTCAAGTTTGAGATCTATTACAACCTCATATAATATCTTTAAAACATTTCACTTTCATACCTTACGTATTATTTTATTTCAAAACAACACATTCGTTAGATTTTCTATCCAATAGTCTGTTAAATGCTGACGTGGCTGCCACATTTGTGCTGATGTGGCTGCCACATGGCAAAAAAAAAATTAATTTTTTATACATTAACAATTTTATAATGTTAACCCTATTTAAAAAAAAAAAAAAAAAACCAGAAAACCCGAACCCAGATCCCCTTCCCCACAACCCCACATCTCACCCCACCCCCTTACCCATATATTCCTTCCCGTCCGTCTCCGTCCGTCCCCACCCCCTTACCCATCTCTCCCACTCTTCTTCTTCCTCCACACCAACCCCAACACTCCTTGACACCCTTTTTTCAATTCCCTCATTCCCTCTCCCTCTCCCTCTCTAGGGTTTGAACTTTGAATTCCACCCCTCTCCCGCCTCTTCCCCCGCCACCCTCTGCCTCCACGCATCTCCTTCCCCCAAAACCCATATCCCCCTCCACCTCTCCCACCTCAAAGCCCCCACCTTTAATCACTTATCTGATTTTTTTTTTTCACTAGTTTTCTTAGAAACCCTTGCAACCCACTACCTGCAAAACCACAACCCATAACCCACAAGCCAAATACCTGCAACCGTTGGCCGAGGAGGTCGCGAGCTTATAGTCGACGGGAAAGGCAGAGGAAGGCATGTGGGTTGTCGCGGGGAGGAGGGGGGAACAGAAGGGTTTGGTTTCTTCTGATTCTGGTTTTTTTTGTTTTTTTTAAATAGGGTTAATATTATAATATTGTTAATGTATAAAAATTATATTTTTTTTTCATGTGGCAGCCACGTTAGCATTTAACAGACAATTGGATGGAAAATCTAACGGATGTGTTATTTTGAAATAAAATAGTACGTGATGTATGAAAGTGAAATGTTTTAAAGATGTTGTATGGGATTGTAATAAACCCTCAAACCTGAGGGGTTTCTATTTAATTTACCCTTGATTTTATTACTGTTTTAAAAGTCTCCGTCTAGTGGTGCTTAGGTTCTGCTTAGGCCTTAGGTAGATGATTACTGCCATGATTAATCCTTAAGTGTTTAGACTATTTAGGTGCCCACCTAGACTGCATAGGTTGCGACTCTCACTTAGACAAAAAACAGATAATTTCCATTTTGTATTTTACTTTTTCAATAAATTGTAAGAGATTTGTTAGATACTTGGATGAACACTCATTATATGTTGTTTCCCCATGTTTTCAATATAATATGGTACTTTATAATTTATATGTCATTCTATTTCGTAGTTTATGTATCCCAGTACAATTTGTATTTTATAAAGTATAAGCAGACATTTATTTATATGTTATATAATAAATTTAATTAAATTAAAAAAAAAGCCTAAGCCTCTGCCAAGGCCCCGCTTAGACGCCTATGTGCTAGCACTTGCTCGCCGTCTGGCTAGTGCTTAGGGCCTTTTAAAACCTTGTTTTTTTCTTATATTATATAGATAAATTAGATTCACCAGATTCACATTCGCTTTGAAAAGAGATTTCTAGATAAAGAAAACGTAAAAAAGAAAAATGAGTGATTAAAGATAACTTACTTGAATGAGGATTTGGCTTGGGGTATAAAAGGCCGGACATGTTGACTTATCCCAGATTCATGAGATTCACGTTTACCTTAGAGGTTTATAGATAAAGAGAAAGTAAAAAAGAAAGAACAGTGATTAAAGATTGTAACTTTCTCAGCACCATCCAGACTACTCGACGAGACATCGCACAGGTCATAATATCAGAATTTGTAGTGTTAGCTGTTTACGCACACAAATGATAGGCAACCATCGACTGTTACAAAACTTATAAAAGTCTCACACTAATCAATCATTAAATAATTATTTCGCATTTGCGCGACTGATTCTAACAAAACTCGTAGATAGAATATACTTTCTTTGAAGTGGGAATGATCTGACCTGCTCTATAAATAATATAAACATCACATGCATACACTCCATCCACTAAGCCCCAGAAAGAAATGAAAGAAACAGAAAATAATTAACAACCCTTTTGGACTCTTCTCTCATTGCCAGCCTTTCCTTTGTTATAAGCAAAGAAACACACCAAGATCTTCAGCCTTAAAATTTCTTCCTCACAGAAACTCGTTTGGTTACTGAGAAAATGGGAACAAATGAGGCTGGAGGAGTTCATTACCACTCAGATACTGAGATCATCGGTGGTAACGAAAAAATGGCGAATTATAGCGGTCCGCTGAGCGGACCTCTTAGCGGACCACTGAACAAAAAAAGATCAGGCACAAAGAAGAATGCCAAGATCAACACACCGGAGCCAATCTCTGCTACCAAGCCTAGCATTAGTTCAAATGATGAAGAATCTTATGTCGAGGTCACTCTGGACGTCCGAGATGATTCTGTGGCGGTTCACAGCGTAAAACCTGCCGATCATCCTCCTCATGAAGATCACGAAGATCATGTTGAGCTGCTGGGAAAAGGGTTGGAGAAGAGCCGGTCTTTTGTTCGAAATGCTTCATTTCATATCAAGCGCCTGGCCTCGTTTTCAAAACAAGCAGTAGTAGCAGCAGTGCCTCATCATCATCCGCGAAGGCGGTTTGATCGAACACAGTCAGCGGCTGCCCCTGCATTGAAGGGCCTCAAGTTCATCAGCAAGACTGATGGGAATGAGTGGCCTGAAGTTGAGAAGAGGTTCTGCAAGCTCACTGCTTCCACCAATGGCCTGCTTTCCCGTGCGCTTTTCGGGGAATGTATAGGTACTAATAACAGCTTTTCCTAATGCTACTTCAATTTCTGTTTACATTTCTCATGTTTGATGTTTTGGAAAACTCTTATGTAGGAATGAACAAGGAATCGAAAGAGTTTGCAGGGAAGCTTTTCGATGCGCTTGCTCGAAAGCTCGACATCAAAGGCGATTCTATCAATGAGGATCAGCTGAAAGAGTTATGGGATCAAATCTCTGAGCAGGGATTTGACTCCAGGCTTCAAACTTTCTTTGACATGTAGTTTACTTCATGCTCATCCCAGTTTTTTTTTCTTTTCGAGATTTCCTGAAGCAATCGCTAAAATTAAAAACTATAAATGGAATGGTTATCAAACGAACTCTTAATTTCTCTATTCTTTCTCATCTTTTAAACATGAAAAATTTCAGGGTTGATAAAGATGCAGATGGAAGAATCACCATAGAGGAAGTCAAGGAGGTATGGCAGAAAGAATCACCAAAAGTTAAATTAATTCATGTGATTTTTGTGTAGGTCTCTCAGGACATTTTCGAAATTAATTTTTTTAATCCGAGATGCAGATTATTAGCTTCAGTGCTTCTGCCAACAAGCTCTCAAACATCCAAAAACAAGCAGATGAGTATGCAGCATTGATCATGGAAGAGTTAGATCCAGACAATCTCGGATACATCATGGTAAATAGTTTTTTCATTTTATTCACTTTCTAATTAATCGAATCTTAACTGCGGAAGGGAGGATTCAAACTTAGGGATGGAGAGGGGAGCACACAACTCTAGCCAGAGTTCTTAATTTTAAAATTCTCAAGTCCTTGGTTCATTTGATGATGGTGACGAATGTGGGAACAGATAGACAGCCTCGAAACGCTCTTGTTGGAAGGACCGGAAGAGACTGCAGCTGCGGCAAGAGGAAAAGACAGCCGAAACCTAAGCAGAATGCTGAGCCAGAAGCTCAAGCCTACAAGAGAGCATCCATTAACAAGGTGTTATAACAATACAAAGTACTTCTTGCAAGACAATTGGAAGAGAGTTTGGGTAATGATCCTGTGGCTCGGAATCACGTTAGGTCTATTCGTGTACAAATTCATGCAGTATCGAAACAAGGCAGCGTACGAAGTGATGGGACACTGCGTCTGCATGGCGAAAGGTGCAGCGGAGACACTCAAATTCAACATGGCGCTCATTCTCCTCCCGGTCTGCCGGAACACCATAACCTTGCTCCGAAACAAGACCAAACTAGGAGGCGTTATCCCCTTCGACGACAATCTCAATTTCCACAAGGTGATAGCTGTGGGGATTGGGTTTGGAGTTGGGATACATGCAATCTACCATATGGCCTGCGACTTCCCGAGGCTCATTCATGCGAACAGCGATGACTACGAGCTGATGAAGCCATTTTTCGGGGAGGTGCAGCCTTCGAGTTACTGGTATTTCGTGAAATCTTTGGAGGGAGTGAGTGGGATTGTCATGGTGGTTTTGATGGCGGTTGCATTCACATTGGCTGCTCCTTGTTTCAGAAGAGGTAAAGTTAACCTGCCTAAGCCTCTGAATAAGCTCGCTGGGTTCAATGCCTTTTGGTATTCCCACCACCTTTTCGTCATAGTCTATGTCCTGCTGATTATCCATGGAGTTCACCTGTATCTGACCAAGAAATGGTACCAGAAAACAGTAAGAAACCTTCTTAACTACCTCATGTTTACAATAAAAACAACCCTGCAACGTTGATGTCCCTGTGATAGTATCTCAAGCTAATCATGAACTGTCATGTGAGAACGTTAAACATGATTAGTTTGGAATACCGTTATAGTGACATCACTGTTGTAGACAAGTTTCTCTCCATACTTCACCTTTTTACTGTTGTATCAATTTGTCCGACGACGTTCATTTTGTAATAATTGACGTTTTGCATAAAGAATTTCTATATGATTAATGTATGATTTTTTTTGTTGTAACACTTATTTCATGGTCATGGCATTGACAGACATGGATGTACCTAGCTGTTCCACTCACACTCTATGCTGGTGAAAGATTAGTTAGGGCACTCAGATCCAGCATCAAGCCCGTTCAGATTCTAAAGGTAAGCAACTTTATATATATTGGAGAAAATACCACCAAATGATTAATATAAAAAATTAACAAAAATGACATTTATAGATCTGATTATTATTTGTTTAATTATGGTGAAGGTGGCTCTCTACCCTGGTAATGTCTTGGCACTTCATTTGTCCAAGCCTCAAGGCTTCAGATACCATAGTGGGCAATACATGTTTGTTAATTGTGCTGCTGTGTCGCCATTTGAATGGTAATTAACCTTAATCATTGTTTTAACATATGAATGAATTAAATTGTCATGCATGATTGTGCCACATTTTTAATCATATAGCTACTAAGTGGAATTAGGTTTACGATTTTGATTAATAGTCTAACAATATAACATTATGATCCTATGATCCTTACATGTCTTTTTCTCACGCACTTGTCTATTTTCTTGTGTTGTTAATGTACAAAAGGCACCCGTTTTCCATCACCTCGGCCCCTGGAGATGACCACCTCAGTGTTCATATCCGGATCGTCGGAGATTGGACCCGACAACTTAAAACGGTGTTCTCAAAGGTGCGTCTGCGATCACAAACTTAATTACTTAATTACATACACTGCAAGTGTAGCTAGATTTTCCTTAAAGAACAAATATTGACATGTATAACATAATTGTATATGGATATAATTGAGTCCCACATTCTAACTAATAATCTCATGGGATGTTAATCTTGTTGTGCTGATTTGTTTAGGTATGCCAACCACCTCCTAGTGGGAAAAGTGGACTCCTTACAGCTGACCACATGCAAGGAGCTGAAAACTTGATGTGAGTAACAATAACTTAAGGATTAATTAGCTGGTAATGCTCCACTAAATCATGAGTTTAGTAACATCTCTTAATGGGTAAAAACAAGGTTGTCAATTTCGCTAATCGGGCTGCAAGCACGGGCCTAGCATCTAGGCGGCTTAAGCAGCTTAGGTGATTCTTTTAATTTTAATTTTCAAACGCTTAAAGATTAATCAGGTGGTCGTCAGCTGCCTAACCCCTAGGCGCAGCCCTAGGAGGCGTTAGGTGGAGATTTTTAGAACAGGAAAAAAGAAAGCAAAAAAAAATCTAGTGTTTAAATCTAGGATAATGAGGGTAAGGTAAAAGTGCCTAGCTACTAGAGAATTTTTTTTAATCTATTCTCCACCTATATTTTATTGTATCTATCTCTCTATAATTAATTTACGTAGGCAACTTAAATGATCAGATAATTGGACACAATGGGATATACACTGGCTATCAATTTGGTCATTAGTAGACAAAATATTCCCAATTGCATATACTTGTAGGACAAAAGAAGAAAAGGTAGTTAATCTTGATTGGTTGTGCTTAAAGAAAATAAGATAAACGCCTAAACATGGATGTGGTCTATCATTTTTCCTGATGTGATGTTCACATATTTTTTTTACTTTCCATATACCGTATTAATTTTCGGACGTCTAATCAAATAAATTGAAGAATATCAAATAACAAAAATTAATAATATGTATGTGAGAAATAAAAATAAGTGTGTGAATAACACATCATTTCTCTAAAGTAGAAGACTAGGTGGCCTTAGTTTTTCCTTCTTTGTTATTTCCTTTGCTCATGATAAAGTTGCTTTGTGTCTTTTCTGACAACGACTAATGAGGGAAAGAAAATTTGTCTACTTTATGGGTGCTGGTTGGCCTGTATCTTAAGCCAATTAGCACTATTGTCGTTGAAAAATGCTAAGAATATTTTTTCAAAGTTGAATGTTAATTTCTGTGCTAACATTTTAAAACATTGTGCAAAAAATATGAGGTAGCAGAGAGTCCATATAGAGTTCCACTTTTGAAAAAGTCTCCTTAGCATTTCTCTTGTTCGTTTTAACTTTCTCATATGGGAAATGCTAAGGAGTCTCTCTCAAAAGTGGGACTCTCTATAGACTCTCTAGTAACTGATGTTTTTTGCACAATGTTTTATAGTGTTGGCACTAGAATTGTATCACCACAGTGTGCAAAAAACAAAAGTCGGCGGAGAGTCCATAAAAAATCTCACTTTAAGAGAGTCCCCTTAGTATTTCTCTTTTCATATTACAATATACGATTAACTTTAGAATACCGCGACTTCACATTTTTAGGTAAAGTTCTAATAATGAGGCATATTATTATTTTTTTCTTTTTCTTTCTTGATGTTAGTGGGAAGTGATTAGTGTGATGATTTATTTATTTATTTTTGAAAACAGATTTCCAAGAGTGTTGATCGATGGACCCTATGGAGCACCAGCTCAAGAATACAAGACCTATGAAGTGGTGTTGTTGGTAGGGCTAGGGATTGGGGCAACCCCAATGATTAGCATTTTGAAGGACATAGTGAACAATATCAAGGCCATGGAGGAAGAGGAGGAGGACAATGCTTTAGAAAATGGTGGTGGTGGTGGTGGCGGGGGCACCAAGTTACCACACAAATCATCAAAAACACAAGCTGGATCGACCTCGGTGGGACACCATAACTTTAAGACCAAGCGGGCGTATTTTTATTGGGTGACACGGGAACAGGGCTCCTTTGATTGGTTCAAAGGAGCGATGAATGAGGTGGCGGAATTGGACCACAACAGGGTTATTGAATTTCACAATTATTGCACTAGTGTGTATGAAGAAGGTGATGCACGTTCTGCCCTCATTGCCATGCTTCAGTCTTTGAGTCATGCAAAGAATGGTGTCGACATTGTCTCCGGCACACGTGTCAAATCGCACTTTGCCAAGCCAAACTGGCGTGAGGTCTACAAGCGGATTGCACTCGATCACACCGATGCTAGAGTTGGTGAGTTCCCTTCCCTCTGCCACAAAACTTCATCACACAACAAATTTTGAAGGAAAAAAAAATAAAAATTTTAATTTCCCTAATATGGGAGGAATTTAAAGTACTCGTGTTATGAAAATTGTTTTCAAAATATAATTTATAATTGCAATGTCATAGTAACAGTATTCCAAATCAATAAGTTTTATACTTTCTCACATAATAATGCATAATTGACTTAAAATGTTGTCACTATGACATTTAGTCACGTGGAAGTTCTGCTCCACTAAGAGCATCTTCAAATGAGATGTCAAATCCTAGGTAGAGATGTCACTGTGCGTATTTGATATAAAAAAATCCTTCCAATCAAAGTGTTATTTGCTAATTTGATTTCAAGCCTTTGTGATTAGGAGTCAAATTTGACATCAACGTCAAATTTATTTTTAACTAATTTTAATGGTGGGTTCCTTAGTCCACTAACATTTACAAATTTTGTTTCAACAATTTTTTTAAATATAACAATCATTTAAAGCTCTATATTAATAAGAAAATAGCATTTGACAATTCAGTTAGAGAAGTACAAAATTTGACATAAGACTTCGGATGGGATTTAGGAATGATCTAATACACCAAATATTCCTCAAAAAATAACATATCACATTTACAAACTATTAGTAACCACATCTTTTTATATAGGATAAGGTTTCTCGTAAAGCATAACTTTTTTTAAAAGTATGAATAACAATTCTCTTTGTTTTAACGTGTTACACATATTAGCTTTCCTAGTTCCTTTTACTATCGCATTTATGTCGTCGTTAAAGAAAGTCATTGGTTGGATAATATTCTAGGGGGTGCCGTTGTTGAGGATGATAGAACGTGGATGACCATCAACACAATATCAATGTCTTAATCATGTTCAATTATTTAACCAGAAGGGGTTGTTTTTGTGTCGTGCAGGGGTGTTCTACTGCGGGCCACCGGCGCTTACCGAAGAGCTACGCCAGCTGTCCCTCGACTTCTCTCACAAAACCTCCACCCGATTTGAGTTCCACAAAGAAAACTTCTGATAACACAAGTCTGTCCCACATATTATATATATAATTATAATTATACAAGTTAATTACAGGTTGGATTGAAGAGATGTGCAAACCATGTTGTACAATGATGTAATCGTTGTAATCTCTTATTATCATGTGAGATGAGAGAGAATAAGAGAAGATAATATTTTGTAATGATAGAATCTCTCAGGTTTTAGGAGAAATTCTTAGGTACGGCTGACGCAGCAACACACTCATTAGGATTTGAGACTCACATGTAAAGTCGCATATTGTTAAGGTATTGTCGTGTGCAGCAGCCGCATCTTAAATTCTCCCGTATTGTAGCATAAAGTTTGTATTCGAGTTATTTTCTTTTTCCTTAACTTATACATAGAAGAGAATGTGGATGTATTTTTAAGTCATATATGATAATCATATAAGGTTGTGTTTGGTCAAGAAGATAATTTCCCAAGGGAACTTCCCAGTGTAATGGCAAGCTTGTAATTTCACAAGCTTCTGGTACTTATACGACTCACAAGTTTAAACGGCTAGTTTGGCGGCGGTCATGTTTTATTTATGCTTCCTTTTTAGCCTCTGGAAATTTGGTTTCATTAGTTGGCTACCAGTTACGGGTTGGTTTGGAGCAGAAATAGGCTGGGATGGGATCAAAGGCCTCTTTACCTCAACAATCGGATTCTTTGTGCCGCCGGCATTGTTTGTGAGGATCGGAGACACTGATTCTCTTTTGAACTGTCTCGGCACCTCGAGTCTCTCTAGAATTCTTGATGTTTTCGCGTCAAGTTGCCGGTTACCATCTGGTGGCGATAGGGCTGATTGATCTAGCTTCGGTTTGGAAGTGCAAACTGGAGAATGTAGCTCGGAGACATCATTGACGATCAGCTTCTCCCACTCTTCTGTAATGCAAGCAGATGCTTTGTCTTCTATGGCTGTCGGATCACAGTGTGAGGCTTCGTGTCTGATGATTGGAAGATCTATTGTTGAATTTGACTGTGCAGCCACTTCTGGAAGTTTTGGTTCGGTTGCGTTTGGCTCATAGGTTTGCTCTTCAAATCCAGGGGCTATTGATCTGAAATATTCACGTCAAAAAGCAATTAACAGATGGAACTTTCACCATTAGTTCTCGTATATAGGTGCTAAACACCCTGAATAACACTAGTGAATTGAAAATCAGTCCTAGACACGTGCCTAAATAACAATATCGATGAAAATGAGGCCATCCTTGTACACAAAAACCTTGAGTTGGATCATGAAAAAGTAGACCGTGACTAGATATCTTCAATGATGACAAAAGAAAAAAAAAACCGAAACATTCATGCTGAGTAACAAAATCCATGTTTTCAACATTCGCTTCCTCTACCATTTATAAAACATGAAACGGGCGTGCTGAGAGTAACAAGAGCCAATTGGTGCCTGTATATCTGTACGATTATTTCTATATGTTATGCAGGCTCAAGGTGGATGAAGAGAACAATTACCCCAACTGTAAGCTCTCCTTTACAAGCAAGTTTAAATTCTGATGGAAGCCCCTCTCGTGCAGCATGGGATTATAATCTCTAACATCAATCTGCACAAATATTTGGCGGAATCACTGCATCATGCAACAATCTAAGCATTGAAATGCACGCACATAACTCAATTTTATAGACGTTCTGTGATAAAAGTCACTAATCTAACTCATGAATCTGGTAAAATATATTGATCTCTTCACCAACACTCTGCACTAACAACATATTTAAGATATTGAAAACAACAAATAATTCCTGGGAAAATTTGGTTCAAATTGTAGCTTACACCATGCAGCACTTTGTGGTCTAGACGAATTGTGAAACTCAACAACCTTGTCAAACTAGATATTTAAAGAAATTGATTCAAGTCGCTTACTCATAAGAAGGATTAAAAGAAAAGGATTTTCCCAGTATTTTCCAGAAGAATGCAAGCAGAAACATGGTTCATACCTTTGACAAAGATTCTTTAATTGAGTTCTCAATCTCCTTACGTACTGAAGAACTAGTTGTTAATTGGTTGAGATTGGGAATGTGCAAAACTTCCTCTGATCCGGCAATGCGCTGCAAATAATATAATAATGGTTAACAGAGATACAAGATATAGCAGAGTAGAGAAAATAAATGCAAAATAATTAGCCAATGCATATAATCCATGCTATATGGAACTAAAACTAGACCAAGCTGGAAGCACAGAAACAATGATATACACAGCACAAAGATAATTGTTGCGTAAAGAATTTTAGTATTTCAGGAACTTCAAGAGAAATATTCACTCTGAGAAGCATCGGCCCGTTGCCCGAAGGTTGAAGAATATAATAACAGTGCAATGTGCCCTCCGTCATACTTTCTACATTACAATTTGAAGAGCATAACAGACACTGGTCCATTGAATGTAGTGCACTGCAAATCCCACGGAAAACTGCAAATTTGTAGCCTGGTTAGGAGAAAAGAACAAAATGTGAACATAGATAAGAGTTACTGAAGCATTCAGAGAATCCCTGCAAGTCCTATTATTAGACATCCACAAAGTCTCTGAACTAGGTTGTCCTGGATTAACGTATCAGCAACTCTTACTGGTATCCAAGCGAAGCGACAAACCAAAAAAAATCAAAGGAGGCCTTCAACGCACGTTGAGTATTCAATTCTGACTGATCAATTTCATCCGGACTAGTTTCTATCTCATGAAAAGTTGATGGAATCACAACATAGGAAGCTCCCATTATAACACCTGTGATAAAAAGCCCAAGAAAGGGGTAGTTAATCAATGCTGAGACCAAAAACTGAAAGGACCGATCAATTCTTTAGTGACTTTCTAGTAAGCTCAGAAGGAACTAATAAATGTCAGCTTCAAGCTTAACATTTACCTTCGCTTAGAGACCCCATGTTAGTCCTCTCAATGACATTGAAGTCAATTGGCGAAGAACAACGCTTGAGCTTCATAGAGCTTGGGAATGAGGGCAGTAAAAGGATTGTTTTTACTCCAACTTTCACAGAATCTTCAATCACATCACATCTTCCAAGATTACAGCCTGTGACCGGACAAGAAAGTTCCTCGCTTCTATTTCTAACAGCATCTTCCAGCGAAATGCCATGACATCTGCATGTCTATAAGCAGTAAACCTATAATCAAGATCTTAATTGTAGACTTAAATTGTGAAGTTGAAATAAATGAAAATGGAGGAACGAAGGAGTATATCATCATGATGTCTTCCATACTGCTTCTATGCAGGGAGGATAGAGCAACTGTAAATTAAGTTTACTCAGATTTTAACTAAGCAGCTCTCTAATTAAGTGATAGCAGTTGCTTGGAATAACAGAACAAACCATACAGTGCAGATATCATTGTACTATGCTCACGATTTTACGACTGTTAATACAATCTTCTTGAAGCAATGATAACCCACACATAATCAACCTAACATAATCCAGGACAGAAATTAAAAATATGAACCAAATTCCTCTCTATCCATCATGACAGCTATTTCAGTTAGCTTTTGGATCTCAAGAAAATGAAAGCCATGTATTACTCTACTTGTGATAAATATCAGTGTCTCAGGCCAGATGATGATGCTGTAACAACTCTAAGCAGTTTTCACTTTAACACCACAAATCATAAGTTCATAACTTAAGATTTTAAATGATGCTCAGTAGTCAGTACATAAGTTATGATGGCAAATATGACCACAAAAATCCACCACCCATGAAGGTTTTTCAGCCAACATGGATGGTTCACACGTAGAGGAACTATAAAGTTTGACAAAGGAGTATTACATATAGTACCTGACAGGGATAGAAACCATCGATAATTGGATTGACAGATATATACAAGTTGCAGGATATCTGGTTCACAGAGCCCACAAGGTTGTTCTTGAAGTTAAAACGAGCTTGCAATGGTTCTTCAACGTCATCCTTTAAATCCTGTAACCATCGGTTTACCAGGCCATGCAATACTTTGATATCTGCAAGTTTTGTTAATAGTAAGAACAAACTAACCCCAGCTTGTGGCCTTGAACGGCTACAATGATTCCAGTCTCTTAGACTGTAATGACAACTATTAACATACATAGAGAGAATTAGTGAAATGGAAAGAGCACTTGAAGGAAGTATATGGCCATCCGTTTATGCTCTCACGCACATGAAAGATTTTTTTTTCATTAATCAAAGTTGGCTGCCCTAGTATCCTACATACAGAGATGAATGATAGGAGTGGAAAACCTGGGAGATATGCTTGAAATGAGCAATTATCAAGATCAGAGATACATGTTTGAAAATTGTTGAAATTCTCTTTTGTATTGCTCAGATGGGATGATCTTTGCTCAAACAGCACAAAATCGACAGAAACACACTTTTCGGCTGCCGCCTGTGGAAAAAGAAGCCAACACCAAAAGAAAACTCTGCCATGAGAAGCAAGCTGCAAAAGTAAGCATGGCGAAAAATGAAAACACTGAAGATAAGTAAGCAATGAAAGGCTAACCGTGATAGTTTTTTGCATGACGAAGTCGACATCTCGAGGCAAACAGGAGGTTATGACAATCACTTTTCTCATGATATCTTTACCTCCCCGGTGGTACAAAACTTGATCATTTAGGACACTGGAAAGTTTCACACCTGCGATAAATTAAACAGAAATTAACAAAATGAGCATGAAGAAGAAAACAATGGATCCCATAGATTACCCAAATCATCGATCTGAGGCCGAAATCCATGTGCAGGCAAGTTGTTAACCGCATGGTGGAAGTCGCGGAGATTGAAGTTTCCGCTCGGACTCGGTGTATATACGATCTTCATCTGCAAAAACGATATATTCAATCGCTCTCAGCCTCTCGGCCTCTCATGGAAAATAAAACAAACAGGTAGCCTGCATTACGAATTCACATACCTCATCGGACAAGGAAATCGGATTTTGAAAAACGTAGCACAGGCCAATCCGATCTCTGAGCGACTCCGATCTGCCCCACGGCGCCGGCGATGAAATGGCGTACAAATTCGCAAGCTGCAACAGCGACTAGCAAAATTTACCGGAAAAACGCATGCGATTCGTGAGTCGATCGATTTCGAAACAGCAATTTGTATGGATAATTTGTACGAATTGTTGCAATTTATAGAGAAATTAAACAGTGTTAATTGAACTGAATTGCTTCTTACCTGCTTCAAGTCTCTGAGAAATGGAAGCGGTAAGCTTCGCAGGTCCAGAACAAAGCACAACTCCACCATTGCGCTTCGTCTTCGTCTTCGATCGGTCTCGGAAAGCTCGACAGGTTTGGCGCGAAATAGCTAACAAATGACTGTTTGGTTTCTCGGAGTAGAGAATTGGGCCCCAAAATGCTATGTGCTGTGGACTTAAGTAAACGACATGCCGTGGAATGAGAAAGGTGCAAAATTAGCACCCAAAGCTAAGAAAAAACATAGGTCAAAGTTCATTTAGACGTACGATTTAGGGTTGGTTTGGAAGGTGTTTCAAAAGGACAGAAAGAGTTTTTTATAAATATATTTTTGAAACCAATTCTTGGTAAAAATGCAAGAAATCGTGGAAAAACACTTGACGTGCTTCTTGCAAGAAGGACATAGTAGTAGGAAGCACTTCAAGTGCTTTCGAGTTAGCTTGGAGATTTTGAAGTCGGGGGCAGTGATGTTGTTTGGATTCTTGCACGGGAAGCCATTGACGAAAATTGCTTGCTTTCCGGGCGGGGATGTAGGGAAAGTGTCTTGGAGGTTATTGTTAAGGTGGCAAATCAACTCATTGAGTTGTTAATGGATATCCATTAAAACCCGTTTAGTTTGATTTAGCTTTACATCACCATCACCACTACCAATCTCACCTTTATATTACAGTGATATCAAATTAAACAGGTCTGAGATATCTGAAGTAAAACAAATTTTGCAAGCTTAGAGTTCACTGCTGCATTTGAAATGGATTATGTTGTAAGAAGTGTTTTGGCTTAAAGGACAATTATATTTTTGCTTTTATCTGAGATATTTGCTTTTTACTCCTAGGTCGGCAGAGAGCATTCCATCATGGACCCTACTCGGACAGAAATTTGAGACATAATCCTATGTTTGTTTGATGTGCCGTCTTCGTTGTTATTACAGGAAAGGGAAATGGCTGCACTGATGCTTTAGACAGCGACATTGAGAAAATTTTGAAGAAAATATATGCTGTGAATTATTAGCAGCTCTTTTTCCATTTGATGGGCCCCCCAACAATGATATATAGAGCAATTTTTGTGTGAATATTTGGAGGAGTTCTTCGGTCCAAACGCCAGAAACAAGCGGCTGTCCGACCAATGACTCATCGGGTGGCACACGCTAGACGTGGGTCGTGTGATATACACCCAGTTACATGCTATAATTTGTCGTTACCTTACATTTCTAACATATAACCGGTTGTATATCCATCTCGTTTTGTGAAATGTGCAATATGATGAGAGATATACAAATAAGAAGATTTACAACCGATTATACTCCAGAATTTCCCATCCTAAAGGGGGAATCTGTCTAGTAACCGGTTGTGTATCCCGTTGCACCTAATCTCCGGCCACGATACGCAAGGGAGTATACAACCAGGGATAGCAAAAAATCTCTCCTCTTGTAGACCATGCCTGTTATGATCATACTCTGCTCTTAAAGTTCAAAGATATTTGTATGGGATATTGGTACTTACTCTAGGAAGACAATTGGTCGTACCCAGTGCACAAGGCTCCCGCTTTACGCAGGGTCTAGGAGAGGTGAATGTCGGCTAGCCTTACCCCTATTTATGAAGAGGCTGCTTCCAAGTCTCGAACCCGAGACCTACCGCTCATGGGCGAAGGCACTTGCCATCGCACCAAGTGCGACCTCTACTCTAGGAAGACAATTAAATCAAAAAAATTCAATAAACATCGTCAACAATTGAAATCATGAGCAGTATCAATTACTTCAGTAGCAAGAAAACTGAATATTCATGGATTTAGAATCCAAAATCCCCACAGGAGGAATGACAAAAGGAGAGTTCCCCTTAGGATACTGCATTTCTCCTAGCTGTTATTAGCATAAAATGCTTCTTCTTTTTCAGAGTTGTGGGCATAACATGCGTCGGGTCAAGTACTAGGATCGGTGACAATTTCTGAG